>NC_089503.1:295101501-295410639 GCF_036850995.1 Saccopteryx leptura
ATCACACTAGCTGATAATTTAGGTTCTTTCCCCACACCTCTGTTTCAGGTGAGGTTCTGGGAAAATCTGAATTAAGAGAATTTTGTCCTAAGGGTCATCAGTGTTTATGCAGAGCTTATTATGCCAAGTTACTGATAGAACCTACCCAACATAGCCTTCTCATTGAGATAGTTGGTATAGTACCCATTCCACTACTTTCTTTGACTTACGTATAAATGGATGATTTTCTACATTTTTTTTTCTTCCCTTGCTATTTATTTGTGGGAACACATGGAACTTTATATATTATTATAAAACTTAGTTTAAAAATGTTTTAAAAATGTAGCAAACTCTTTTTGGAGTGCCAACCCTAATTTCACCTTAATTTGCTGTCATGTACATGTGGAAAGTGTTAGATCCTTGACCTTCTTTGCTGTTTTATTTAAGACATCCACATTCCAATGGGTTGTTTGTGTACTTTTAAGTATTTTGTAACTATTTTTCTGCAATTGGATAGCCAAGAGCCCAGTATACAAGAATAAGTTAGTGCTTCCCTGAGATCTTTGCCAAAAGCCAAGAAGTCATTCTTGTGTATTTAAAATATTTTTATCATTTTTATGGACTCTTCTTAATATTCTGTTTAAACTGTTTAATGATTAGGTCCTGTATGATGAGCTCAGTTGGTTGGAGCATTGTCCCGAAACAACAAGGTTGCAGGTTCGATTCCTGGTCAGGGTACATACAGGGAAGCAACCAATGAATGTACAACTAAGTGAAACAACAAGTGAATGCTTCTCTCTCTCTCTCTTCCTCTCTGTCTTTCTAAAACCAATCAATCAATCATTTAAAAAACCTATGTATTTTATATCTTTCTTCTTTCATCAACTGAATACTATTTAACCAGGGCTTATTATTAGCATGATTTTACAGATAAGGAAACTATCAAGGCTAAATGGTTTGCCCAAAGTAGTCCACCTGAGAGAGTCCCAACCCACATATTCAGACTCAAAAGCCTATGTGTGTTCTATTTTTAGGACATTTCACCCCATATTTTCCAATGTTTTCATGGGACACTTTTTGAACCTCCTCTAAAGACCTTTTTTTAGTTATTTGGTTTGTTGTGTGTCTATTAGGCCAAATCTTGAGCTTATTCATCTTTGTGCCTCAGAGCCTGGCACTTGGTAGGTGCTCATTAAAAGATATTGGATCTGTAGTGTGACAGGTGACATCAGTGAATACCTGAAGCTTCCTAAAGTTGAAATCTGACCTAGGAGCATGTTGGTCAAATAAGTTTGTAAATGTGATATATATGTTTGCTCACTTAGAGTTTGCATTGGGTGTGGGGGACAGGCTGTAAGCAGGCAGGGTTGTTATACGCTGAGGCTTAGTTTTAAGACTAAGCCTTTCCTACCCTAAGTGACTTTGTATCAGAGACTTCCTTGTTTGTATATTGGATTAAAGGTTTTGATTTCTACACTATAAAATGGGGCAGACCGGGAGCTTGCTCTTTCTTGGTTCCTGAGATTAGAATTAGAGGAGAGCAGCAGAAAGGAGAGCAGAGAAAGGTCACGTGGAGGGGAGGAGAAGCAGCCAAGATGGCGGAGTGCTGAAGGAGAAGCCAGTTAGTGCAGAGTTTGTGTAGAGAGAAGGAGATGGGAAACAGAGGTGAATAAGGCTGGTGAGGTAGAAACCTTTGATTCTAGGAAACTAGATAAGTCAGTGGCTTTGGGAGCCCTGAATGGAAAGGGAAGTGTTTTCCCACTGTGTGTATTTCTTGCCCACTGGGTGCAAGCTAGGATTAAAGCTGATGGCCCACCAGTTTTTGGCTCCATTATTTCTTTACCATCTGTCCAAATCTAATGTGAACGTGCATGGGTCAGGCAGCTGTGATGGTGGCCGTGGCTACTGGCTTTACAAAGCATTATTGAAACTATTACTTCCCTTGATTTACTTCTTCCCCACCATGCTATCCATATACTCCTGTATAGAATTTATGTAGCTCATTGTATTCCAAGGCTAAACTAGAAGAAAGAGTTCCTGATGACCTCTTCTCTGGGAGTTTTGAAACCAAAATATATCCGAGTTTGTGCTGCCTGTCACCAATGCAGCCAAAAAGGTAGAGACAAGGATTGAATCTTTATGAGCAGCAGCCTGGGGGGACAGGGGTTACATTTCCAAATCATTTCAACTCCCTATCCCCAGACGATCTTTTTTATAAGGGGGAAAAAGGGTAGGTAGATAATCAGATCATAGTCAAAGTTAATTAGATCATAATCAGAAGGTGTTTTATCCTTCTAGCCCAAGGGCTTTGCTTGTAGTCCCCTGGGGCACAAAGGTGGATCACTCACAGGTTTCACAAAGTCATGTTGGCCTGTTCTGGTATCCCAGTTCCTGGGACAAAGCTTTTATTGGCATTAGCTGTTATGCCTACTGATTATAACCAAAGCCACCACTACTCAAGCTAAATTTTTTTTTTTTTTTTGTATTTTTCTGAAGCTGGAAACGGGGAGAGACAGCCAGACAGACTCCCGCATGTGCCCGACCGGGATCCACCCAGCACGCCCACCAGGGGCGATGCTCTGCCCACCAGGGGGCGTCGCTCGGCCGTGACCAGAGCCACTCTAGCGCCTGGGGCAGAGGCCAAGGACCCATCCCCAGTGCCCGGGCCATCTTTGCTCCAATGGAGCCTTGGCTGCGGGAGGGGAAGAGAGAGACAGAGAGGAAGGAAGGGGTGGGGGTGGAGAAGCAAATGGGTGCTTCTCCTATGTGCCCTGGCCAGGAATCGAACCCGGGTCCCCCGCACGCCAGGCCAACGCTCTACCGCTGAGCCAACCGGCCAGGACTTCAAGCTAAAATTTAAACTCTTGAGTTCCCCTTATCATTTTCACATGATTATATTGCTAAATCATGAAAAACATTTTAACCAAGTGTGTTTAATCCTGTAGGAAACAAGCTATATTGAAAACAACTATGATCAAAGTGATACCATATCACTGATTTTCTCACTCAAAGAAGAAGTTGGTGCTCTGGCCAAAGTCTTGCGCTTATTTGAGGTAAGAGCTTTATTTGTTTTGCCTTGGATAGTAGCATAGCTGACACCTGTGTCATTTTCTATGCAGGGAACATAGAATCTAGAACTGGAAGACTTTATTTTCACCTTAGGCTCTAACATTAACCAACTGTGTGACCTCTGTTAAGTCTCGTTCTCTCTGAGCTTTGGTTTCTACATTTGTAATCAGACTCATTCAGAATGCTTGGCTGCACACCCAGGAAACCAACCCTGACCTCGGACTTCTCTTATGAAACTTTTCCTGAATTAATTACAATCTTCTCGGTATTCTCCAAATAGTTTTTACTTTCAACTGAAGCACTTATTTGACTTAAGGGTATACATTGATGTCTGGCCCTGAGGATGGTCTCTTCAGGCAGGGAACATTGGGTCAGTCATCTTATACATCCTCTACAGATCCAGATTCTTATAGATTAAGCATTCAGTTGAGAATGATATTAAATTTAAATATAAACAAAGGTAATTAGATTTTTCTTTCATTCTCTTGCCCTGGATTTTAAGAAGAGTATTTTTGAGCCAATTATTTTTTACCCAGCGTTCTTTAATAAATTGAAATCTGGTGACATTACATAAATAAATGAAGAAGAGACAAATCTCCCATATGGAATGATTCCAAATATTTTAAGTATATACTCCGTACTCCAAAAAGGAGAGCATAACTCCCTTCTTCTTGAGTGTGGGTGGCACTGAGTGGCTTTCTTCCAAAGAAAACAATATGAATAGGAGAGGGAAGAGTAACTTTTCAGTGGAGAACCCAACAAACAGTAGCACAGCCAGGTGTTTGAGGTCACATAGATAGTCTGTCTCTTAGAGATGATGTGGTAACAATGGCACTCCACCTCTGTGGCCTTCTTCCCCCGAAAACCCGTAACCTTGGTCTAACTATGAGAAAAACATGTGACAAATTCCAGTTAAGGGACATTATACAAAATACCAGATCCATACTCCTTAAAACTGTCAAGGTCATCAAAAACAGGGCATAACTGAGAAACTGTCATAGCCAAGGGGAGCCTTAAAGCAGTGGTCCTCAATCCCCGGGCCTCAGACCGGTACTGGTCTGCGGGCCATTTGGTACCAGTCCACAGAGAAAGAATAAATAACTTACATTATTTCTGTTTTATTTATATTTAAGTCTGAACGATGTTTTATTTTTAAAAAATGACCAGATTCCCTCTGTTACATCTGTCTAAGACTCACTCTTGATGCTTGTCTCGGTCACGTGATATATTTATCCATCCCACCCTAAAGGCCGGTCCGTGAAAATATTTTCTGACATTAAACCGGTCCGTGGCCCAAAAAAGGTTGGGGACCACTGCCTTAAAGGACATAGTGACTAAATGTAATATGGTTCTAAATGGGATCCTAGAATAGGAAAAAAGACATTAGATATAAACTAAAGAAATTCAAATACAGTAGTGTGTTTAGTTTACGATAATGCATTAATTTTGATTTATTGATGTTTCACCATCAATATAAGATGTTAACATTAGGTTCAGGGTCCAGGGCCCCTTATCACAACCTTAATTAGCCAGGAAGAACTTTAAGTGATTTGGCTCCAGGGTAGTTTCGGTAGCTTTCTTCCCATCA
The DNA here is from genome assembly GCF_036850995.1 of Saccopteryx leptura. Lineage (NCBI taxonomy): Eukaryota > Metazoa > Chordata > Mammalia > Chiroptera > Emballonuridae > Saccopteryx > Saccopteryx leptura. The sequence continues at coordinate 295,106,138 of NC_089503.1, forward strand.
CTTATCTAAACATTCTGTTGCCTAGTAATCAAGCATCACCCCGCCACGGGGTTCCCAGTCAAGGCTGAGCTCCTGGCTAGCTTTGCTCAGTAACCCAATAAAGGCTTGAATCCCCGGACACTCAGGGCTAACACCACTAGGGTCTCAGCCCATCTGTTTACAGATGCATAAGTAAATTTATTATAAAACCTGTTAGGCCTTGTGCGTCCCTCTTTTGGTGACCTAACGGTTAATAATAGGGAAAACTGGGTGAAGATTTCTGTACCGTTCTCTCCATTTTTCTGTAAATCTAAAATTGATCTAAAAATAGTTTGTTAAAAAAAAAATTAAACATGGCTATTCAAAAAGGGGTGGGGGGTGGGGTGGGGAACTGCTTGAGTGGGAGCAAGTAACTAGCGGAAAAGAGAGGCAGAATGCTTTTGAGTGCAAACTGTTTATGAGAAATAATACACCTGTAAAATGGTCCTTCATAACAATGTAGCCTTTTAATTATCTGGTTCATCAGCATTTTCCCCTTGAGAGGCCAGGCTTCAGAATTTGTAAAGTAAATAATAATAAATTAAAAGGATATTTTCAATTTAATAGACCACAAGTAACTAAATTACCTGGATTGGATTAAATGTACCCAGGGAGTATGTGTGTGCATGTGTGTTCTCTAGGTAAACTTTTTAAAATTAAATTTATTGGAGTGACATTGGTTACTACCATTACATAAGTTTCAAGTATACAATTCCATAATCCAGCATCTAAGTATTATATTGTGTGCTGAGTGAACTTTTTAAAGCGTTATTAAAAAATCTCAATTGCCCTGGTCAAAAAGTGGTGTTAACGCCCATTTACAGAGGAGGAAGCAGATGTTATTGTACTGGGTGACTGGAGAAAGGGTTGGGTTAGTATGTATTGATTTTTTCCCCCATAGATGTATTTCAGAAGCTGCCTTAAACATTATATAGGTCAGCACGACTTCTGCCCTTATTACGAGCCTGGGAAAATGCAGAATTAAGTTATAATTACTCAAAGTGCCAAGGCAAGGAGGAAAATACCATTCTAATACTTGTGGAAGCACATTAGGTGAGAAGCCAAGCATAGATGATGCTTGATTTGGAGCTCTTCCAACTTGGTGAAGAAGGTACTTCTCCATTTTATAAATGAGAAAACCATCATTTCATGAGGCAACCACACAGCTAACATGTGGCGGAGATGTGACTAAACTTTGCATTTTGGGTTTCAAAGGCCATGAGTTCTCTCTGATCCTCCAGCCCCTGCACATCTGCAGCACCCCTGGAGCTTTTTAGAAGTAAAAATGTTCTGGCCCCATCCTCCCATTCTCTGGGGGGAGGAGGATCCGTTACCAGGTATTCTTTCTTTTTTGTCAAATTGAAAAACGCATCAAAATACAAGAAAAATAACTTGTCTATAATGCCACCATCCACAAGAAACTACTGTTATCATATTTACTTTCATTTATTTCATGTATGGTTATGATTTCCAAAATTACCAACGAATATATTGTTCCTTAAAAAATATAGAACATTCCTGATCCAGCTATAATCCTTTCTGATCTCCCCTCAATCCAGTCATTTTGCAAATTTTCTGACCAATGCAGCATTATTATCAGTTTAGTATGTTTCCTTCTAGTCCTTTAGAAAGCTAGATGGTTATTGAGAGGTCCATGCTATCCACATTGTTCTGCAAACTCTGATTTGGTTCAATAGAGTTGTCAAGAGCATGGATGGACTCTGGGGAGACTGTGTTGTGACTTTGGGAGAGGTGCTGATTTCTCTATGCTTCAGTTCCTTATTTGTAAAATGGGAATAATAATAATAATAATAGTGTCTGTTTCAAAGGGTAGCTCTAAAGATTAAATAAATGCACGCAAGTTACATATTCAACGTTTAGTAAGAATTGCTTAGTGTGTGTGTTTTTTCTGAATGCAATGCTTTTGAGATATATACTTGTTCATACAAATTGTGCAAGTTAGATTCTGAAGAGCAGCTTTTACTATGTGTACTTCATGCGTTGGAAGCTTTCTTAACCCCTATACACCAGGAGCACGTGCAAGGCATCCTAACTCCTTAAAGAAAAAAAAATAAGGTCTGCAGGTGAGGGCAGATTTATTCTAGTATGACTAGGTTTCATTCCCTTCCTGTGAGCCCATCTTTTCCTTAGAGTATTAGCACCAAACTCCCCATCCCATTAAGAGACCACGTTGCTTGCCAATGTGCTTGTGGCTTTGTAGATCTCACCTAGTAACAGCAATAGGATGCAATACAAGCTTTATATGTCTAATGGAGATACAGAGGTGTTGTGCTTGCATGTGTTGTGTGGGTGGTGAGGTCAAAGAAGAAGATCTTTTAGTAAGTTGGGGTCAAATAATAAGAAATATACCAAACCCTGTATCTGCTAACCTGGAAATTTTCCACTGTGTTCAATAATATGTTCTGCCAATTCTCTATACAATTACATAAACATTTTCCATAGATCTCTAATTTTCAGTCTGTTTTATTTCACATCTCATGCCTTCTTTAAAAAAATATATAGTTCCCTGGGAATCTTTACTGCAAAAGGTTTAGTCATGGGCTATAAAATTAGAGGCGGGTTCCTTGGGGAAGTCTCACAGAAGAGGTCTCTTTCCCTCTACTGTCCCCCCTCCAATCACCTTACTCTGCATCCTCTAGGGAAGGAAACAGGCACATCAGCAGTCATACAGAGCTCTGACATGATCGGTATGATCCATTAGCATCATTTAATTGATGAAGACGCAGAAGTTTAGATGAAGCAAGCTGCTCAAGGCTAGACACTTGGAGCTAAAAATTGCTTCAGACTTCATCCTCCTTTTTCACAGTAGACTGACCTTTTGGAAACAAATGGAAAAGGCACAATCTATGCTGGTCAATTCACTTCTTACACTCTAACTTCCTCTGACTTACTCCTTCCCCTCATCAGATACTCTGTATCTGGGTTCATACTCTCTCATTCATGCATTCAATGAATATTTTTTGAGTATCTACTGTTTTCAGACCCTATGGAGGTGCTGAGAAGACTGGGATGAGCCAGGCAGCCATTTTTTTGCCCCATAGTCCTTAGAAGAACTCAAGATTCTGTCACTGGAGTGGATCTGCCTCAAGCTGGCCCACAGAGTGTCAGTTTTTGACTCTGTGCAGGAAAGATTTTACAACATGAATCTAGGTGATTTTGAGAGTATGTTTATTAAAGCTGAGGACCTTGACACATGGAAGAGCGTGGGTAGAAGCAGCAACAGGAGAGCCTAGCGGGGCTCTGCTTTGGTCTCTCTAGAAATGTTAGAGAAAAAAATAAGTCTAGACAGGGCTGCTGTTAGCTCACTGGAGAGTCAGAGCAAAAGGAGCCCTTGGGGACAGGTTCAAAGGCCTTGGGGACAGGTTCAAAGCCTGGGATGAGCTGCCCCTGTCTATTGCTCCTCTGGTTGTAAATCTCTTGGGGACCCTTAGAGTTTACAAGAAAGAAAGTAAAAAAGTTCATGCCTGAGAACAGACACACATGTTGTTATGGTTGATTAGTAGCCTAGTCTGGAACAGACCACGGTGCCTTTTCTTATCACTCTGGTGGCAAGAAAAGGGTGTAGAAAAAAGAATATAAGGAAATTTTCTCTAAAGCCCTGAAAAGACCCTGGATGAAGCAGCTACCCCAGTTTTCCCCAGGAAGGAGTCTCCTCTGAGCTAGATGCAGCTCTAACTACAGAGAAAGGAGGGTGGGGAAGAAGTAATCTAACAAAGAGGGAGAAAACTCAGGGAAGAAAAGACGAAAAAATTACAAGAGACACTTCCAAAGGAAGCAAGAGTAGAATCCCAAAAGATGGTCCCCGGACGTGAAGCCTACTGAAAGTCCAGCATGAACCTTTTCAAGAACTCTCCTCCAGGAAAAGGGGGGGGGGGGGAGAGCACCTGGGAGGTAATCTTGAGCTCCCTCTAGAATTTAATTGTGCCATTTGTACTTTTCTGAATGTTTCTGGTTTCCTATTAGTCCCAGTGGGTTTAATTTCCAGACTCCATCAATCAGGGCTGTTGCCGGCCCTCTCATAAGAGGACACCAATACAGTATACAAGAAGCCGTGCCTGCACCTTCGTGACATTTCTTCTCAATTTTCGCGTCTATCATTTCTCACCCCACTATTGCAGTAGCCTCCAGACTGGTTTCTTTCCTTATTCCACTACAGTCTAGTTGTCAGACAGTTGCCAGAGTGCTCCTTTTGAACCATGAGTCAAAGCATGTCTCTCCTTCTCCTGATCACCTCTTTTAACTTTTCCTATCACTTTAGGTAACGACCAATGATGCCTCACATGGTCTATTCCCAGTTATTTCTCTGCCTCATGTTCTGTCCCCCTCCCTCTTGCTCACTCTGCTTTAGTCACACTGGCCCTCCTGATGGCTTTCAGTCATACTGTGTGCTATCTTACCTCAGGACCTTTGCACTGACTGTTCCTGCATGGCTGGCTCCCTCACTGACCTCAGGTTGATGCTTAAGTGTCACCTATTTATTTTTGAGGCCTTTCTGACCACACTGTTTAAAACTGCATCTCCACGGAACCCCTGAAATAACTGATTCCTCTTTCCTGCTTTATTTCTCTGTCCCATCTGAAGACTACATTTTACCTACATATCACAGCTGCTGTCTGTCTCCTCCTTTGAGAACACAAGCTCCAGGAGGGCAGGGATTTTTTCTGCTTTGTTCCCTGTTGTGCCCCAGCACCAAGGAACGTGCTGGATTGAATGAACTGTTGGAAGCTCCCGTGTGTTTACTTGAGACCCCCGATTCAGGACATTCTTTGTCAATGTCTTTGATGTGACATCTGAAACAGGCCAGGACATAACTTTATTTCCACTTCCTCTAGGACAGCCAGCATGTTGCGGTCCAAGAAGCTCTCCCTTTCTAGTCTAATCTCGTCTGAAAATATGCTGAGCTTTCCCTTCTCCTCTTTGAGACCTGCTCTCAGGAAAGGAGCTGGAAAAGTTTAGGAGAAAGCAAATATTAAAGGGCAAAATGAACCCTGGAACTGTATATGTTTCGATGCCCAGGAAAATGTGTGTCTGTACCGAGTTGAGAGAGGCAGCGTATAACGAACAGGTTCTTATTAAAGACCCAGGAAAGAAGCCAGATTTCTGCCTTTTCTATTTCCAATTCTCACTAAGCTGCCAGTTAATATGTCGTATTACCTTTATTTTAAACACAAACAACAGCTCATGGCCAACTAATGTACTGAAAGGTAGTGAGCGACAGAGCTGGAATTTGAACTCAGATTGTTCTAAAGCCCACACTCTTTTTACTATCCCTTTGCTCCAGAAACCAATCAGAGGAGGAGAGGAAGGGGCCCTGAGTGTGAGGTCGAGAAAAGACCCGAAAGGACAAATCCCTTTTCGCTGTTGTGAATTCTGCGCATTCATACTTTTATCTACTTGTGACCAATTCCCCTTCAGAAAGATTTTCCTCATGGTTGGGAACAGAAAGGGGTTTGTCGTCAATCTTTATTAAAATAAACTATTCATTTCACTTTACTCTTCTCTGGTCCCCACACTTTCTGCTCAAGGGTCCTGATTAATCAAGTATCACAGTGCTATTTTTCATGTATAAATTAACTATTGGGCAGATTATGAAATTGTCTTTAAAATGTTTAACTTGAAAGCTTTCTTGCCTCCACCCGGATATCCATGTAGAGTGACAGGAAGAGTTCTTTCTTTATCTCTCACCCAAAGATGAGGGACATACGTATAGATCAACCTGTAAAACTGTAGAGTTCTTGTTCAAAAATCAAAATTAACTTACTACAAGATAACTGTAATCATAATTAGGTTTGAAGATTCATTTCTGAAGCCTCAGTTAGCAACCAAAGCTATTGATATTTAAGTATCCACACTGGTAAGCTAGAGAAACTCCAATACAGAAATTCCAAGCTAAACTAGAGAGTTAATTATTAACCAATAATTTCAAGTGGGAAATAAATAGTTCAAAGAATTTGGCTGGGTGTTCTTAGGTAGAAGCTTCCCTTACATTTCTAAGATACATTTTCCTTTTCATTATTTGATTAATATTATGAGACTTTCGGCAAATAAATAGAAGTTATATATAAACATTTTGTGTGTGTGTAACAGACAGAGAGAGACAGAGATAGGGACAGACAGACAGGAAGGGAGAGTGATGAGAAGCATCAGTTCTTTGTTGCAGCACCCTAGTTGTTCATTGATTGCTTTCTTATATGTGCCTTGACTGGGGGCTACAGCAGATTGAGTGACCCCTTGCTCAAGCCAGAGACCTTAGGTTCAAGCTGGTGAGCCTTGCTCAATCCAGATGAACCCGTGCTCAAGCCAGTGACCTTAGGGTTTCAAACCTGGGTCCTCCGCATCCCAATCCGACGCTCTATCTACTGCGCCACTGCCTGGACAGGCAGAAGTTATATATAATCTTAACTCATTTTGATGCATTGCATTCTAATCCTTTTTATTTTTATTTTTTGACCTGGGCATAATTTTTAAGCATGTTTTAAATATCACATATCTATATTCTTCATAAGTATTTTCCCAGGGGGTTGTCATTATAACTCTGTAAGAGATAGTAAATTTTTCATTATAAAAGTAATAGACATTGTTTTAGAAAAGTTGAAAGAAAGAAATAGAACGACAATAGAGAAACAGAAACAAAATTACATCCAGACCGTTTACCCAGAGTCCACCACTGTGGACCTATCTTGCAATGATCACTGACACTGTACGTAAAGTGTTGCTGTTACTTGCTTTTTAATAGTTGTATCATCTCCACTGCGTGATTATATACTACAGTCTACCTAACCATGCTCCTATTGTGACATTTAGTTTACAAATTTTGGTAAAAAATGTCTCCCCATTAATTGGGTCTCTACAAGAGTAAAAACCTAGTTTGTGGGTATAAATTGTTTTATGGCTCTTCCTAAAGGAAGTGCTCCTGCCAGGGATGGGGTGTGGGTGGTCGTCACTAACAGCCTATGGCCAGCCTTCCAGCCCTCACACCCCCTTCCGCTCCTCCCCCCTCCCCCTCACCTCCGCCTTCCCTTGATCAGCAGGTTTGCTTGCGCAAGGTGTGGCTGGCCAGGCTGCTGGCCTTGCTGTCCGCTCTCCAAGAGGCAAAGAAGTTTCTGCTTATGTAAATCGCAAGTGGAACTCACCAGCTCTCTTTCTTCCTTAGCTAAGGAGGAGGACAGTACTCTTTGTTCTGTTTAAGAAGTTCCTAAACAGTCATTTTTTTTTAAACAGAATTTTTTTTTAATTGTACAGTTGTTTAAGTTAAACATTTTTTCAGGGTAGACATTATTTTTTCAGGGTGTATTTGGGTATTTAAATATGTGCAATAACCCCAGTTATTTGTTTATTTTAGCACATGTACAGGATGCTCCTTAGTTTTCTTCACAATGAGAACATTTCTATCAATGAAATTGTAGACTTTCTAAATAAGCAGCAGATAACTTGCTGTGCATCCAAATTTGAGATTTAAGTAGATAACACCTTTTTAATGATAAACCCATAATGGCTAAAGTATTACCAGCTAAAGACATTGAATTTCAGTAGGTCTAGTAAGTAGTTATTATTTTTGTGGCACTTAATCGAAGCAGCCTGTACATGACTTCCTCTTCTCAGTGAGGCCTCATGTGCCTGCCCAGTTTAATACTGCCATCTTCTCCCACTCTGCCATGGGCAGTCCTCTAGGACAGCCTAACCCCTTCCGCCCAGTTTAATACTGCCATCTTCTCCCACTCTGCCATGGGCAGTCCTCTAGGACGGCCTATCCCCTTCCGCCCAGTTTAATACTGCCATCTTCTCCCACTCTGCCATGGGCAGTCCTCTAGGACGGCCTATCCCCTTCCGGCCAGTTTAATACTGCCATCTTCTCCCACTCTGCCATGGGCAGTCCTCTAGGATGCCCTATCCCCTTCTGCCCAGTTTAATACTGCCATCTTCTCCCACTCTGCCATGGGCAGTCCTCTAGGACGGCCTAACCCCTTCCGCCCAGTTTAATACTGCCATCTTCTCCCACTCTGCCATGGGCAGTCCTCCAGGATGGCCTAACCCCTTTACTCTGCTTGGTCTTGCATTTTTTCCCTTAACCCTTATCATTATAAAATAGCACATAAATTAGCTCTCCTTTAGGTTTGTTGTTTATCTCTCTGTAACTTGAATGTAAACTTTTATAAAGGGAAGTTTCTTTTGTTTTGTTTACTGATGTATCCTGCCCCCTTAGAAGAGTCATAGATACCTGGCACATGTTACACACACAGTTGTTGCTTATTTGAATAAAATGTAATTGTATACAAATATGAGCAGTAATTGTACTAAATAATTTTTCCTGAGCCTTGGCCGTGTACCTAGCAGTATGCATGTATCATTGCATCCAATGTTCCCAATAAATGTATGCAGCAGGTGGCACTAATAACATCAAAGTACAGATGGGGAAACTGAGGGTTAAAACCATGAAAGTAAATTGTTAGAGGTCTTATAGCCAATATAATTAAGAACTTGGATTTGAACTCAATAAACCCAATAACCCAATAAGACTCCCGTGGACCCTATTCACACAGAAAAAATGTTGCTTCTGTCTCATTTATTTATTGAGATTTTATGCAATTTCATTTGGAAAGGGGGATTTTCCTATGTACATATATATATTTTTTGACAAATGCTGTCCTAGACATTAGAACCCAATCAATATGTTATGGTTGCAACTCTAGACCTACAGCAGACATCCATGTGATGAAATTCTGCAGCGTGGGAGCTATCTCCCCACCTCTTGCTATTTCTTATTGGTTGGTTGTTTGTTTGTTTGTTTGCTTTGTTGTTGTTGTTTTACAGAGACACATAGAGTCAGAGAGAGGGACAGATAGGGACAGACAGACAGGAAGGGAGAGAGATGAGAAGCATCAGCTTTTCGTTGCGACACCTTAGTTGTTCACTGATTGCTTTCTCATATGTGCCTTGACGGGGGGTGTGGGCGTCAGCAGAGTGAGTGACACTTTGCTCAAGTCAGAGACCTTGGGCTCAAGCGAATGACCTTCGGCTTCAATCCAGGACCATAGGGTCATGTCTATGATCCCACACTCAAGCCAGCGACCTTGCGCTCAAGCTGGTGAGCCCAAGCTCAAGCCAGATGAGCCTGCGCTCAAGAGGCGACCTTGGAGTTTTGAACCTGGGTCCTCTGTGTCCTAGTCCAACACTCCATCCACTGTGCCACCACCTGGTCAGGCTTTTATTGGTTTTTGAAAAAAAAAAAAAGTAAAACAACTTGTGCAGCTTTAAGGACTTTCTTTAAACAAAATCCTATTCCTCGCGTGTCTGCATCTCGCCGTGTGGTGTGTTTTGCTCTGTTTCGTTCGGTCTGTGTTAATGCCAGTGATTGTCCCCTTCACATGCTCAATTCTGTTTTCTAGGAGAATGATGTAAGCCTGACCCACATTGAATCAAGACCTTCGCGGTTGAAGAAAGATGAGTATGAATTTTTTACCAATCTGGATAAAAGCAGCATGCCTGCTCTGGACAACATCATGAATATCCTGAGGCACGAGATTGGTGCCACCGTGCACGAGCTGTCCCGCGAGAAGAAGAAAGACACAGGTGAGAGGAAAAGATGCATTTTGCAGACCCGCGACTCTACATTCTGTTTATGAATAACGGTAACAATAAGCTCCACCCTGGAAGACCGTGGGGGAATTAAGCGAGAGGATGTAGGTTAGGGACTTAGATGAGTGCTTAGCATATTTTGGACATTTAATAAATGTTAGTCCTTCCCCCCTCCTCAGGATAGCTATTTCTTTTGTTGTTGTTTTCATTCTGTTCTTGTAATTTTTATGTATTTTTCATTCTTGGGTTGTCATGTTGTCTGTCTCCTATCTCCAGAGGTGAGATGGTTAAGGTGTCCAGGGTGCTTTCTACGTAAATACAACTTTAAGACAAATTCTCTGGTTATCTCCATTCTAACCGGAGGGCTGCCCCTGTGCTCTTCTCATAGTGCGCTGATTCTGCTGCTGGGGACTGCCGGCCCCCTTGTTCTAGGGCTTTCATTGTCATTGTCCATCTCTACCTGTCTCTTCCACTGGATTATGAGCTTCTTATAAGCAGGGGGAGCCTTTTATATTTATATCCTAGGAGTGTAACCCAGTGCTTAGAACACAGGTGCTGAGCAAATATTTGAGAGTCAATGATTAATTTGAAGAGTTGTCAAGAACTTGTTTTGCCTGGTTTTTGACTTGCTGAAATGTTGCCCATTGACGTCCCCTGAACAATAAGTCAACAAATTACAGCAACAAAATATAGGCATTACAAGTATGAATTAGGGTTGAACAGACTTCAGTTCAAGTCCTCCCTCTTCCACTTAATGACTTTGAGACTCCCCAACAAGTCCCTTTAACAGCTCTGACCTCACTTTTTCATGAGGGTTGAATGAGATCATGCATAAACATTGCTTAGACTGTCCAAATAAATGATAGCATGAGGCTGTTGTCACTATTACAATTATCCTGAGAGGAGTGCAGAGGAACAATGTGCTTGCTTTTTAGGAGACAAAACATATTCAGATAAACTATTTTTAATAGACTTTTTATTTTTTGAAGCAGTTAAAATTGTGCAGAAAATACAGAGTGCCCACTTGCCCTCTTTCTCTCCTCCCACAATCTCACCTTAGTTTCTCCTGTTATTGCCATATTGCCACATTTTTTTTTATATAATTTTATTTTTTTAATGGGGTGACATCAATAAATCAGGATATATATATTCAAAGATAACAAGTCCAGGTTATCTTGTCGTTCAATTATGTTGCATACCCACCACCCAAAGTCAGATTGTCCTCTGTCACCTTCTATCTTGTTTTCTTTGTGCCCCTCCCCACCCCCTATCCCTCTCCCATTCCCCCCTCCCCCCCGTAACCACCACACTCTTATAAATGTCTCTTAGTTTCACTATTATGTCCCACCTACGTATGGAATAATACAGTTCCTGTTTTTTTCTGATTTACTTATTTCGCTTCGTATCATGTTATCAAGATCCCACCATTTTGCTGTAAATGTTCCGATGTCATCATTTCTTATGGCTGAGTAGTATTCCATAGTGTATATGTGCCACATCTTCTTTATCCAGTCATCTATTGATGGGCTTTTTGGTTGTTTCCATGTCCTGGCCACTGTGAACAATGCTGCAATAAACATGGGGCTGCATGTGTCTTTACGTATCAATGTTTCTGAGTTTTTGGGATATATACCCAGTAGAGGGATTGCTGGGTCATAAGGTAGTTCTATTTTCAGTTTTTTGAGGAACCACCATACTTTCTTCCATAATGGTTGTACTACTTTACATTCCCACCAACAGTGGATGAGGGTTCCTTTTTCTCCACAGCCTCTCCAACATTTGCTGTTACCTGACTTGCTAATAACAGCTAATCGAACAGGTGTGAGGTGGTATCTCATTGCCGTTTTGATTTGCATTTCTCTAATAGCTAAAGAAGATGAGCATCTTTTCATATATCTGTTGGCCATTTGTATTTCTTCCTGGGAGAAGTGTCTATTCATATCCTCTTTCCATTTTTTTATTGGATTGTTTGTTTGTTTGTTGTTGAGTTTTATGAGTTCTTTGTATATTTTGGATATTAGGCCCTTATCTGAGCTGTCGTTTGAAAAAATCATTTCCCATTTAGTTGGCTTTCTGTTTATTTTGTTATCAGTTTCTCTTGCTGAGCAAAAACTTCTTAGTCTGATGTAGTCCCATTCATTAATTTTTGCCTTCACTTCTCTTGCCATTGGAGTCAAATTCATAAAATGCTCTTTAAAACCCAGGTCCCTGAGTTGAGTGCCTATGTCTTCTTCTATGTACTTAATTGTTTCGCCACATTTTTTTTATAATCAATGAGCCATAGTAATATTTTGTTATTAACTGAAGTCCACTGTTTACATTGGAGATCATACTTTGTATTGTACAATTCTTTTGGTTTGGACAAATGCAGATAATGACATGGTGATTGACAATGGTGGATAATGTCATAGACCCATCATTACAGCCTCATGTGGATGGTTCACTTGCCCCCAAGTGGCCTGTGCTGCATTGACTCGTGTCTCCTTTTTTATCTAGTCCCTCAGGCAACTACTGATCTTTTTTACTGTCTCCATGATTTTGACTTTTCCAGGGTGTTGTATAGTTGGAATTAGTATGTAGCCTTTTCAGACTGGTTTTGTTCACTTAGCAACATACATGCAATTCCTCCATGTCTTTTTTGTGGCTCGATAGCTTGTTTCTTTTTGGTGCTGAATAATATTCCATTGTACGGCTGTACCACCTTTTGTTTGTCCATTCCCCTGTCAGAGGACATTCTGCATGCTTCCAAATTGTGGTGGTTAGGAATGAAGCTGTTATAAACATTCCTGTGAAGGTTTTTATTTAGACCTGAGTTTTTAGCTCATTTGGATAAACATTTAGGAGTGCAATTACTGAGATGAACTATTTTTTCCTAAATATTTAAAAAAAATTTTATTGTAAAAATCAAAAGTTTCTTGTAAAAACACTGAAGACCTTAAGTCAAGGGGATTTCAGGCTCTGTAGTTGAAAATAGCATTTTAATAAACAGAGATGCTTTAAAATGAGACAAGACCCGCCTCTCAGCAAGGGACATTGAAACCATTTTAGAAAGATACCTCCAAGGCCTTCCAAGATCTCTCCTTTTCCTGTCCTGATCCCTGTGGGAATCATGCAGATAAGACAGTCCATCCAGGGATCTTCCCTGCATGAGAGTGGACAGCCATGCTCATGGGCTCAGGTCTCGGGGGGGGGGGCAGTTGGAATTCCTCCTCAGATCCACCCTGTCTGCCTGCCTCCCCCTTCCACCTTTCGTGCTGCTTCCCCAATGATCGTCTTCTTTTGCTTTTCTGGCCACCTGCTCCCAACAGGAGCTGCGGGCTCTCAGGACAAAGGCCCTGCTGAACCCAGGGCCAAGCTCTGCCTCTGCATGGAGCAGGTGGCGGCCCAGCCAGCTGGGGCCCCGGGCTAGGAAATGAAGGCAATTGACAGGCAGGCACATGGCCCCTCGGGGAGCCGGGGAGGATGTGTGTCGATTGATTGGATGAAGGGCTGGCAGCCTGCACTGGAGGCTTAGAAAGGAGGTTCTTAATGAGTCGTGGAAAAATAGTTAGGTGCCTGGACTTTGAAACCAGGGCCCACTTAGTGTAACTTTGGGCAAATTGCTGACCTTGACTATCTCCCACTGCATCACACGGGGGTAGCAAGAGTCTCTGTCTCCTGGGATTAATGAATAACCCTGGTAGAGTGTGGAGAACTGCGCGGAGTGTGTTCGAGGGCTTAATGGGTGCTCTCTCTTTCTGCCATTATCACGATCGCTATCAATAATGGCCACAAAAAGGCAGCCGGCACACAACTACTTTTTCAGAGATTCTGAGCACTAGAGAGTGACCTCAGAGGTCATGCAGCCCAGCAGACGCCTTCATTTTTCACTGTGAAAACCAGGCCGTGATGTGCCTGAGGGCACAGAGTAGTTTCTAGGCAGATGTGGGGAAGTGTGCGTCAAGTGGCGCTCTGTGCCAGGCACATGCCAGGGGCTTTAGTGAGACAGGGTCACACTGCCTGTTCTTATGGAGCTTGCAGGCTGACGGGGTTGACAAGACGCCCAGGTAGGTACAGTGGAGAGGCAGGGGTTGCGACAGAGACAAGGCTGATGGAATTTGGCCTGTCCTCCACTGTGCACCTTGAGGACCCAGCCAGTGTGAAAGTGAAAAAGCCAGTGGTCTCACAAAGGTATCCTGTCATCAGTGTTGGGCTTATCAGAGGCTGAACGTAGCACAGGTTTGAGTCCCATAGCACAGGTGGATTCAAAATAGCAGGGCATCGGGGGTTGAAGTGGGTGGGCATTCTACCTCGTGGACGGAAAACTGCCAAAGCTACCCTTTTAAAACAGCACATGTTTTGTGACCCTTCTGTCTTCTGGTGCTTGGTCACCCCATCCCAGGCTGCTCCTGCCTGACATGGTTTCTGGACCTTCATGTCCTGGTAACAGAACACTTGCTAAGGACGCAGGCAGTGCTGAAACTGCACTACCTTGCACTCTTTGGGCTTCTGGGATAGTTTTTGTGAAGTGAAGACTAAGCCCAGAAACAGATTTTTTTCAAAGGAAATCGTCTGACCTGTGGTGGCGCAGTGGATCGAGCGTCGACCTGGAATACTGAAGTTGCTGGTTCAAAACCCTGAGCTTGCCTCTTCAGGGCACATATGGGAGTTGATGCTTCCTGCTCCTCCCCCTTTCTCTCTCTCTCCTCTCTAAAATGAATAAATAAAATCTTAAAAGAATAAAGGAAATAACCATCCTTTCACCTAGTGGCTCTTTCTGTAGAACTCAGTGGGAGAATGATCATCATGGTAGATCCGAACCTCTGATTCTATTCACTTGACAAAAAATGTCCTTTCTAGTGGGGGTGGAGGCTCAGACTTCAGAGGCAAGTCTAACAGCAGGTTAAACTGGGAGATCTGAACCCCTCAAATCAATGAGGTGAAACCACTTTTCACTCATGTTTCTAAACTATTCAAAAGGCCATGTGAGTGATAGGAAATGAAACTTTTCAGTTTCTTAATTACTAAACTCCCCCATCCAAAACAGCTTAAGGGAAGGTTAATTATGGTGACAAGTTAAAGAAACCTCAACTTTCTAAAAATGCCTCCTGGAGAAGCTGATGTGAGTTTAATAGGATTTGAATCCAGAGAGTCTTTTGAATCGTTGAGGTCTATTCTCTCATTACCTTTTCTCCTGATGACCTCAAATCCTTCTTCCACCCAACATAAAAGAGCATTAATATCGCCCATCGATCCATCTCCTAATCCTTTTACCTTCCCCTTTGAGTCTTCTGCCTGACACTGCATTCGGAGGGGATGGGAAATTCCTGCATGGAGACAGACTGCAACCAGAAGCAGATGGACCACAAGTCTTGGCTAGACGGAAGTACAGGATCATCACCCTTGAAGAAATTTATTTGTTGGGAGTTATTTTCCAAAAGCAAATGGGCATTTAGTGGATTTTGTTCAAGTTGTGGTGATTATAAGGGTCCTGGTGTGGAAGCAGAGAGCCCAGATTACTCTGTAGGAGTGGGGAAGAGGGGCTATTTATTTTATCTATCTATCTATCTATCTATCTATCTATCTATCTATCTATCTATCTATCTATCTATCTATCTATCTATCTATCTTAGGCTATCATTTATCTATCTATCCATCCACCCATCTATCTGTCATCTACCTACCTACCTATCATCTATCTACCTGACTATCTACCTGTCTGTCTAGCCTGGGGATAATTAAGATTTTATTTGCTTATTTTTATTTGAATCAATTTGTGAAGCAGTGGTTTAAGGGAAAAAATCATTGTGAGAAGTCATAAAGCAACATCATTGTATCCATTACTTCCCTGTCTTACATGCTCCTCCCCCCCTCTAAGCCCAGCCCTCTGAAGTTTTCTCTTTTCTGTCTCAGTAATGCTGTCGCAAAGAGCCGTGTCAGGGTAGGGCTTGAGTCTCAGGTCAGCTGTCGGGAGAGGAAGGATAGGGTTCCTTGGAGGAGTCTGAAAAGACCCTGGGTTTGGGGCAACATGGTACGCGTGTGTGCGTGCGTATTTTTTTTAAGAGAGATTTTCAAAGGTAGCTTGGTTCCCTAGGAGAATCGTTAGAGAGAAGTTGCTTAGGGCTGAAGAAGGGTCCAGATAGTTGGGGGTTCCCCATTCCCACCACCTGCACCTGCCGTTCTTCTCTCCCTTCCTTTGCTTCTCTGTTCTGTGTTCCCTTCTTCCGTTTGTCCCCTTCTAAGATCCAAACTCTCTCCCATAAATTCCACTTGGCCCAGTGTATGCCTCCTGGGGCGGCAGATGCTTGTGGTCCTAGGTCTGCTGGAGACCAAGTATCTGCAAGATTGTGGAAGTTCTCGGTTGATGGCTGTTTGTAGTCTACCTGGATGCTTGCTGGCTGTGCTGATGTTGCTTTCAGCCCTGACAGCTGGGCAGGGGTATTCTATGCCAACAAATGCCACCTCCTCCAATACCCAGAACTTGCCTCTCCTGGATCTCAGTGCCTTAATTAAGCCTTGTCCCTGTCCTCCAAGATGACAGCTGGTGTCTTCTTTTTGATTCAGGGTAGGTTGATCATAACTCCAGTTATAAGTGGCACAGGTAATTAGATTTCAATGCAATGTGAGTGCTCAGAAAACAGAAATCGGTACAGTGGTACCTTGAGATATGAACAGACCAATGTACGATTTTTTTTTAAGATACTCGGTTTATATTTTTGTTCGATATCTGAGCGAAATTCTGAGATACAAGTCGTGATTCGGGAAGTTGCGCTAGTTGGCGCGTTGGCGCACGGGTCCAGTATCAGCAGTTTGATATACGAGTTGACTGACTTATGAGCTCGGTTACAGAAGAAATTAAATTCATATCTCAAGGTACCACTGTATTTGGGAATAGAGTGGGCAGTCTACCAAAAATATGTTTATTAGTGACATCTTCAAAAGGGCATTGGGAGGACAGTTACAGTTTAGATAGATTAGGATAAATAACCATGAAGGTCATTTTTAAATTTATTAATGATTTTATTTATATCCATTTATTTATTTCAACACATTTTTACTCTGCTTCCTAGATAGCTCCCTTTTATTCATCTGGTTCTCCTTCCCATTTTAGCACATGGACAGAGAGAGATCACATGTTTTACCTGTCATGTAATGACCGCAGCAGCCCCTGACCCATCACCCTGGCCCTGCCCTGTCCAGGAGGAGAAGGGGAGGGGCTTGGCACCATCCGGCAGCGTTTGGCTCATTTATTCTTGCCAAGACTTTCGTGAGGAGTGTTTCTTCTCTAGAAAGAAAGTAGACACTCTTCAAAAGAGGAAAATAAAACCATCCAAAGTCCTCATCCTGCAGGATGTTGGCAAGCCATTCCTTCTCTCTTAGAGGAAGATGTTTTGATTAGAACAGCTGACTGCTTTTTGGTGGGGTTAGTGACCGTTGCCTCAGGGGAGAGACACCCAGGAGCCGGGGAGGAAGGGGAGAAAACATCCTTCTATTTTGGGCCTATGAAATGGAGAATTTATTGCTCTCCCTGAGACAGGCTGGAGGCAGAAGTCTGGGGCGAGCTTGGGTGCCTCTTTGGCTAAACCCTGGGGCTAGTGAGACTCTGGTGGAGGGAGGGGGTTAGATGGTACTCAGCCTGCATCTTGAACTGCTCTAAATTTAAGAGCCCTGCTCTGACCCTCTGGCCAGGAAGCAGGTTTCACCCAAGCCTGTGGGGTCCTTCGGCTGAGGAGCGCTCCCAAGCCAGCCGCCCCTTGGTGTCTGAGCTGAGTTGACCCCAAGTTAATGAGACCACAACGTGGGTGTCCAGGGCCAGCTCTCCCTTGGCTGATTTCCTTGGAAGCAAATCAATATTCATTAATGATCTGCCCCCCACCCCCCTGGGTGCCTCTGGCTTCACAGAGGGCCTCTGTTGCCCGGCTGCCCACGTCATTCATTAACCACCAAGCCCAGCTCCCCGTGAGGCCGTGGAGGGCTCGGAGAGGCCAGCCCACCACCGAGGTATTTGCAAAGGTCATTAATGAACTAATCTGATTTAACTTTCCAAAACAGAGGCCGGGTCGCTGGGGTCAGTCTCTGTTCCCAGCATTGTGAGTGAGACTGGGGGCGGGGGCGGGGGGAGGCCTCTGACTGTCACCAAAGAATGTGAAGGTGTGTGTGTGGATCTGAGGACTTAGGTATTGAAAAGCCAAGACCCTGAAATCCAGGGAGGCTTGGGATGAAGGGTGGGAGGAGCTGGGGCTGTCCTGGGGATTATCTTCAGGAGCCTTTGGGTTCCTGTTCTAGTGACCTTGAACAAGGCCTTTCATCCCCTTTGAGCCTCAGTTTGCTCCTCAGTAGGCAGCAATAATAATGGTGCCGCCTAAGATTGCTTCGAGAATCAAGGTGGACATTATAAATAAAGTACAGGATCTGATATATCATAAGCTCTCCAAGAAAAAAAAAATGTAACAACAAAAACAGTGGCTATAATTTTTTGGCTGGGGAACTTGGAAGAGCCCAGTTGTAGAAGATAGGGACACAAGTATGGCCTCCCTCCTTGCCAGCAGTGGCCTGTGTGACCTTACTTACTTAACTAGACAAGTGTCTATGTTGTATGTGTGTGTGCATGTGTGTGTGGTTCAAGTAATGACAACATAGGCTGACCTACTGTAGGTTGGTTGCTTCTTACCCCAACCCAGGAGTCCAGGGAGGAATTAGTTCCTCACCCATTCCACAGATGAGAAGTCAGAGGCTCGGTCATCAAGTGCCATGCTCAGAGTCGCACAGCTTTTGAGTGGAAGAGAGAAAGTGTGGACACAGATCTTCCAGCTTCCAGCCCAAGCCGTGCGTACCAGTGGGGCATTGTAACACGCAGGCGCAGATGTAAAGGCTTGGTCCTGATTTTGGCTGGGGTCCTCTGCAGTCTCTATCTCTTGAGCACTTGGTGTTCCCACACTGTTTGCTTTACAACCCTGCTCAGGTTGGTCTATTCCCAAGTTAGTGAGGCATGTCAGGACCTTGATCTTCCCAACACCCAGAATATACCTTGTCTGGGTCTCGTTTTCTTAAGCCTTGTCTCTGCTTTCCAAGGTGACAGTTGGTGAATTCCTCTTAATCACGAGGGTAACCTGGGTCCTCATGTGGCCCACCACTCATTTTCCCGTTGAAGGACTAAGAAAAAGTCACCCAGAGTTGAAAATATACTAGTTCTGCTGCCCTCTGGTGTTCATTTGAGAAATAGCGAGCAGTTTGAATCAAGGTGGAGGCCCAAAGGCTTCTTTCTCTCTGTGGAATAGAATCTGTTCCTTTGACGAGAGAAGAAAGAGAAATGGAGAAATGGTAGGGGCAGCGCATGTTGAGAGCTGAACAAACGGAGTAATTGTCCTTCCAACAACAAGCGAGATTGACACAGTGATTGAACTGGAAGTGTATTTTCATGTGTCTCTGGCCAGCCTCAGCTTTCATGGGCATTCCACAGATCTCGAACCATGAAGCCCCAGAGAGGTTGCAACACGTGAATCCAGCACCCCATATTTTATGGAGGAGGAGATGGAGGCCCAGGATTAGAAAGCCTGTTAGTATCAGAGCTGGACTGACCACCAGCTTCTTGACCCTAGTCTCACTTCTCCCCTCCCCATCCTCCTTCCCCTTTTTAAAATGTATATGTATGTATAACCATGATCAGAATTTTTGTCATTCTAATAGTTAACACTGATCACTTATCGTCAGCCAGTCACTGAGCTGAGAAGTGTCACATTTGCTCATTTAATTCATGCACTAGTGTAATAATACAGACAGTTTTGTCCATTTTTGTGGATAAAGAAACTAAAACTCTGAGAGATAAAATACTCGCTCAATTATATAAATAAGTAAATAAATAAATAAATAAATAAATAAATAACAAAATGGCAAACCTCTTAGCTTTGCTGGAAGACTTTCTGTTCAATTCTCTGAGCTATGTTGAGCAAAGGGCAGAGTAAAAAAAATTCTTTAGCGCTTGCAGATGAATAATAACAGTACAGTTGGTTGACCCTTGAACGACATGAAAGTCAGAGGCACCAACCCCTGCACAGTCAAAAATCCTTATATAACTTTTGATTTCCCCAATACTTAATTACTAATACCCTACTTTTCACCAAAAGCTTTACCCATAACATAGTCAATAAACATATTTTCTATGTTATGTGTGTACTTTATATACTATATTCTTACAATAAAGCTAGAGAAATGAGAGTGTTATTAAGAGAATTACAAGGAAGGGAAAATATGTTTGCTGTATTTATTGAAAAAATCTGTATGTAAGTGGACCCATGCAGTTCAAACCGTGTTGTTTAAGGATCAAGTGTATTTACTACATGTTGGTACTGTTCTAAGCAAATCACATATATTAACTCACTTAACTTCATTTTGTTCCTATAAAGCAGGGGTCCCCAAACGGCCTCCTGAGGCCATTTATCCGGCCCCCACCGCACTTCCGGAGGGGCACCTCTTTCATTGGTGGTTGGTGAGAGGAGCATAGTTCCCATTGAAATACTGGTCAGTTTGTTGATTTAAATTTACTTGTTCTTTATTTTAAATATTGTATTTGTTCTCATTTTGTTTTTTTTTACTTTAAAATAAGATATGTGCAATGTGCATAGGGATTTGTTCATAGTTTTTTTTATAGTCTGGCCCTCCAACAGTCTGAGGAACAGTGAACTGGCCCCCTGTGTAAAAAGTTTGGGGACTCCTGCTATAAAGTAATTCTTCATAGCACCACTATTATCCCCATTTTACTGCTAGGAAGACTGAGACGCAAAGAGGTTTAATCGTTTGTTTTGAGTGCCATAGATAGTAAGTGCAGAGGCAGCATTCCAGCCTCGGCTCTCCAGATCAGTTGCCCAGGCCCTTAACCATTGCTAGACTCACTCTCTTGACACAAATGGGGAACTAGCTCTTGGCTAAGCGGACCCCAGCTATCCAGATGCCCTTGACCTATGACAAGCAATGTCAAGTCATTAAGACCCTCACTCTGGGCTCTGGAGTCACAGCATGTCATAAAATAATTACCCCATCCCTCTCCATCTCCTTATGCTTTCTTCTTGTTCAAGAACTTCCTGGCATTGTTATATACTTAAATTTATTTATAGTTTGTTTCTTGTGACCTCCACTAGAACATAAGCACCACAGGGGTGATAACTCCATTGTACTCACCCCCCAAAGTGTAGTACCTTATAGAAGTAGCTGCTCAGTACATATTTGTGGAATCTCCTTTGGCAAGTCTAAGTGTGCCACAAGTCAGAGGTGGTGCAGAAAGAAACAGCTGGCTTGTCTTGTCTGCAAGGACAGCCGTCGCTGCTGGAATTACAGAAGATTCCCAGGAAAAGAGAGATGATGAATGAATGGAGGAAGCATGCCTTGGAAGCAAAGTGATGGGGAAACAGGAATGGTCTCGGAGGCGATCCCGATCCCTGCCTGACTACAGTGGGTAGGGAATAGACCCCATTTCCAGTGCTGACCACAGAGGTCCATCGTACAAGGCAAAGGGCTGAACTCAAGAAGAAAGGACAGCTTGAGTAGAAGTTCAGATAACAAAGTGGGGAAGCCAGGTTCCAGGCTAGGTGAGCAGAGTATGGTGCTGAGTCATCCCAGACTCCAAAGTCCGGCAGTTGGGACCAGGGAGGACTAGAAAGAGACTTACCCTTTCTGTTCCTCAGCTTCATCTGAAAGAATGGTGATGGATAGTATCACCTATATCATGGGGCTGCAAGGTGGGTTGGGTGATGTAGTGTGTGAAAGTGTTTGGGGACAGCACCTGGCACACACCTGGTGTATAAGCAGTAGCTGGAATTATGACCATCAGGACTGTTCCTGTTATTATTATCATAAGAGAGCCAATCTGGAGGAGTGGGCCGAGTTTTAGGGACATGGAAATCTCCAGGGGGGGGGGGGTCCCTACAAAGACAATCAGGCAGTCAGGGTCCAGGGTCAGCCCTCCAAACCAGTGTGTTCTGCCACCATCTTGTAAGTGGTAAAATGGATTCACGGTCAGGACTTGAGAACACAGAGTCAGTCAGGCCTGAGTTAGACTCCTGACTCTGC
This sequence comes from Saccopteryx leptura, assembly GCF_036850995.1. Lineage (NCBI taxonomy): Eukaryota > Metazoa > Chordata > Mammalia > Chiroptera > Emballonuridae > Saccopteryx > Saccopteryx leptura. Next base: position 295,127,795 of record NC_089503.1, read on the forward strand.
TGTTTGCTAGCAGTGTGTGTTTGGGTTTGCCACTCAACCTCTCTGCACCTGAGTTTCCTCATTTGTAATGTGGCAGAACCATAGTACCCACCTCACAGGTAAAATATTTAGAATAACACTCCTCAGTATTGGTTTTTATTACTCACATAATATATGGCAGAAGAGAGCTTAGCATCTCAGACCTATGGAAATAAGACTCTAAATGAACTTTGATTTTTATTAAATGAAACTTTATTAATGCTATTAATAAAGCAAGATGAGATGAGCATCTTGTTTTTGGTGAAATGTGGCTGGTTCTTGCCTAACGCTCCCGTGACCTCTGAATCATGGGTGACATTTCCCCATCTGACCACTAGATGGCACACGTGTTCTTTCCTGCCCCGCCTGAGCCTTCAGGACAGAATCAGAAGTAACTTGCCAGAGGTGGAAAGCTACCTTTTATGGGCCAGAGAATAAGTGCGATGTTTGCCTACGTTCTCATTCACTCCTCACAGCAATCCTCATATTAAAAGAGATATTCCAGCCAAAATGCTAAGCACAGCGTCTGGTACATGGTAAGACCTCACAAAAATGTTTGCTTTTCTTCTTATTGCTGTTGCCATTATTCCCATTTTTACAGTTAGGACTGAGGCACAGAGAGGGCAAGTAGGTAGATGGAACCTGGATTCAAAGCTAGACTTGATTGACTGCAAGTTTAGTCTCTTCTCACCTGACTCTCATTTGGAGGAATGAGGGGTGCCTTGGGCTCACTTCACGCCCCCCCCCCATGTCTACATATGCTCTCTGATATTTTCTGGATCTGTAATTTTCTTACTTCCTGTGTGATCTTAACAAGTTATTTATGCTTTCAGACCCTCCGTTTCTCATCTGTACAATAGGAGTCATAATACTTTCCTCATGTTGATGATTCTTCCGAAATAGCAACTAAACCCTGATGGTTCCTGTTATTAGTGCCTTACATGTTAACATGGCCAGACTGGCTGACTGACTTACTTACTTCCCTCCTTTCTTCCTTCCTTCCTTCCTTCCTTCCTTCCTTCCTTCCTTCCTTCCTTCCTTCCTTCCTTCCTCCCTCCCTCCCTCCCTCCCTCCCTCCCCCCTCCCTCCCTCCCTCCCTCCCCCTTCCTTCCTTCCTTCCTTCCTTCCTTCCTTCTTTCCTTCCTTCCTTCCTTCCTTCCCTCTTTCCTTCCTTCCCCCCTCCCTCCCTCCTTCCCCCCTCCCTTCCTCCCTCCCTCCCTCCTTCCTTCCTTCCTTCCTTCCTTCCTTCCCTCTTTCCTTCCTTCCTTCCTTCCTCCCTCCCTCCCTCCCTCCCTCCCCCTCCCTCCCTCCCTCCTCCCTCCCTCCCTCCCCCCTCCTTCCTTCCTTCCTTCCTTCCTTCCTTCCTTCCTTCCTTCCTTCCTTCCCTCTTTCCTTCCTTCCTTCCTTCCTTCCTTCCTTCCTTCCTTCCTTCCTTCCTTCCTTTCTTCCCCCCTCCCTCCCTCCCCCCTCCCTCCCTCCCCCCTCCCTCCTCCCTCCCTCCCTCCTTCCTTCCTTCCTTCCCTCTTTCCTTCCTTCCTTCCTTCCTTCCCCCCTCCCTCCCTCCCTCCCTCCCCCCTCCCTACCTCCCCCTCCCTCCTCCCTCCCTCCTTCCCTCCCTCCTTCCTTCTTTCCTTCCTTCCTTCCTTCCTTCCTTCCTTCCTTCCTTCCTTCCTTCCCCCCTCCCTCCCTCCCCCCTCCCTCCTCCCTCCCTCCTTCCCTCCCTCCTTCCTTCTTTCCTTCCTTCCTTCCTTCCTTCCTTTCTTCCTTCCTTCCTTCCTTCCTTCCTTCCTTCCTTCCTTCTTCTCTCTCCTTTTCTCTCTTCTTCCCATTCTCCTTCCATGCACCTGAACTATAGTGCATTCATAGTTCCTTCCCTCATTTGTCCAAAAACGCCCTAGTCTGTGTTTATTCCTGGGACAATTCTACACCCAGGGTGTATTTTTTATTGTAGGCCACAGGTATTTGAGTGCCACCACCTATTCTTCCTCCCAGTGTCCCTCTTCCTGCAGGACCCAGTCTCTGTGGCCACACAGCTCAGACCCCGTCTGCTCTCCCACTATGCTGCTCCAAACACAAGCAAGCCCACAGATTCCCTGGGTTCTACCTGGCGTTGTCAAATCTCACTGCCTGACTCCATTCATCACGCTTCACTAGTGGCTTTCAAATTGGCTTTGGCATCAAAATATTCTGCAGGATGCCTGGGGACCTTGAGGAGGGAGACACGTGATAGGAAGAGTGGGTCTTGAGGGCTCATCCTTGCTGACAACAGAACAGCTCTGGTTTTATCTGATTTACATTCTGGGGTTACATGTAACATTCTGCTGCTAAAGAAAACCATCAAAAACGACTCTACCATGATAGGTGGGAATGGGATGAATTTTGAAATAACTCAGAGAAAATCTCCAGAAAGAGAATATGCTTGGGAATGTGTTTTAAAATTAGTTTCCAAGGTGCTAAGTGAAATAAGCCAGACAGAGAAAGACAAAAAAATACTACGTGGTATCACTTACATATAGAACCTAAAAAAAAAAAAAGTTAAACTCATAGAAACAGAGAGTTGATAAGTAGCTGCTGGGGGCTGAGAGTGGGGGAATAGGGAGGTGGGAAGGGGTGCAAGCTTTCAGCCACGAGGGGATAAGCTTGCTTTGAGGATCAAGTGTGTAAATGGTGATTGTAGTTGGTAACACTGTTCTGTAAAATGGAAATGAGCTAAGAGAGTAGAACTTATTTGTTCTTATGCTATCCTCTCCAAAAAGGGATAACTATGTGTGAGGTGATGGGTGTGCTAATTAACACACGCGGGAATCCTTTCACAGTGTGTACGCATATCAAATCACAATCTTGTACACGTTAAATATCTTATCATTTTGTCATGTATATTTTCAACAAAGCTGAAATGAAAACAATAAAATCAGTGTTCAAGAAAAATGAGATTTAGTGTTTGAACTACAGCAACTTGGTGGTTACCGGAAGCCTGCTTTCCCCACCACTGACCTGACTGATCTGGGCCGACAACGTGCTTCCGACCTCCGTCATGTCCTTGGCCGTGTTCTGCCAATCTGTCTCTCAGGACTTTGCCTCTTCTGTGTTGCAGTGCCCTGGTTCCCAAGAAACATTCAAGACCTGGACAGATTTGCCAACCAGATTCTCAGCTATGGTGCGGAACTGGATGCAGACCATCCTGTGAGTCCATGCCCCCACTTTTGAAAATTTTTGGTCCCTCCCCTCCTCCCATCCTACTCCCAACCTTCCCTTTGAAATGATCTTATTTGTGTGTTTGTACAACAACCATTTATTGAGTGCCTACTTATACATCACCATCACACACACACACGTAAATCATCTTTATTTTTCTGACTTTGTACAATTACAGAGGTTTAATTTAAGTGCTTAGGAAACAGTAAACCAGGGGTCCCCAAACTTTTTACACAGGGGGCCAGTTCACCGTCCCTCAGACCATTGGAGGGCCGGACTATAAAAAAAACTATGAACAAATCCCTATGCACACTGTACATATCTTATTTTAAAGTAAAAAAACAAACAAAACAAGAACAAATACAATATTTAAAATAAAGAACAAGTAAATTTAAATCAACAAACTGACCAGTATTTCAATGGGAACTATGGGCCTGCTTTTGGCTAATGAGATGGTCAATGTGCTCCTCTCACTGACCACCAATGAAAGAGGTGCCTCTTCCGGAAGCGCGACGGGGGGCCAAATAAATGGCCTCAGGGGGCTGCATGCAGCCCGCGGGCCGTAGTTTGGGGACCCCTGCAGTAAACTATACTAATGACTGCCAGGTCTGTGGGCATGGGAAGTGGTGACATTGGAACTGGATCTTGAAAACTTAGTAGAAGAGGCTTGTCAAATAAGGAAGCAGGAGGCATTACAGTCTGAAGGCACAGTGTATGCGAAGGCTCAGGGTCCTGAAAGTACCCAGAATATTTTAGAATGGCTGGTTGGCATGTTAGTTATGAGGATCAGAGTTTAGAAGGTCTGATGTACCACTCAGAGAACTTGAACTGTGTCCCGTGTCTGGTGGGCAGGGGAGAGGGTCTTTGAATGGTTTCTGGGTAGAGGAGCAGGGTGGGGGGATTTAATCACCCTTCTCTCTGACAGAGAGGGTCCTGGGGAGGAATAGCCCAGCCTGGACTCAGGGACAGTTCTGACAGCCTCCGTAGGTGACAGGTGCCACCGTCATGTGCACTCTCCTTTAGTGTCTGCCCAGGCCAATGGCTCTATTAATCTTTAAGTGACTTGAAGGCTGTTTTCCTTTGCAGTGTTTAGTAAACTCTAATAGAAATGTCTGACTTCATCCAGAATCCGTTTCCTCTTCACATCATGTGGGTCCTTATAGTGGAATAAGTTGTGAAGGACCCCCTTAGACATGTCTCTGTCCGGGGCCTCGTGGCTGTGGGCCCTGAGAGAAAACCATGTCTGAAGATATTATTTTCTTGAAAAGCTGTCTGGTCACCTTTGAGCCAGTTCATGGGATCGGATCCATCTTGGTCCTTTCTCCTCTTACCAACCTCCAGTTCCCCTGCCCTGACCCACGTCCCTTCCATTGGCCACACTCCCTGTCACCTGGGGATGTGGGGGAAGAAGCCAGTCCACAGACATGGCCTCACCTTCCCTTTGCCCTGGGTCTGTCTCCTCAGAGGCAGACAGGGATGATCTAAAACTCTGGAATTCCTCCTTATGGACCCAGCCCACATCTTTGGCTTCCTGGCCTCTCAGTGTCATGAATTTTATTATAAAAATACAATTTATCAGGTACACAGTCCCCCTGACAAGAAGGCTAAGCTCTCTCTGTTCCTTTCCTGTGGCTTCTCATCAGATCTGGGAACTGATGGGCCAAGGACAGAGCAAACCCTCGGGGTGTGAGGAGAGGTGTGGCTGTCCCTCCAGAGAGGACCGTCTGTTCCGCTCTGCCCTGTGGTGTGCAGGGTGTGCTTGTCTTGCCCTGGCCTTCACTCTTGGCAGTAGGTACTGATATTTGACCCAGTATCCCACGTCAGGGCCTCCAACACAGCTGCTCTGAGAACTGAGGCCAGGAAGAGATTGTTCCCGAAACAGAGGTGAAGGGCATCTATCTGCCTCGGGCTGTTTGTGAAATGGAAAACTTAAGTAGGATAGCTGTACTCCACTCTGTCCATCCGGCCTTCCTCCATCCTGGCTCCCTTTCCCTCCTTCCACACGTACTTATTAAGCAAATGGTGTTCAGAGCTTACATTTCTTGAGCATGGATTGTTTGCTGGGCACTATGCTAAATGCTTTGCCTGCATTTTAAAAATGTAGACGTTCTAACCTGTGGGCGGGGTGCACTGTCTCACTTTCAGGTGAGACGTCTCAGCCAGAGAGGGCCGTGTGGCCTCGCGTGTCTGGGAAGCGTGCCCCAGGCCGTGTGCAGGGAAGAGGGTTGAGGTATTTAGTGGAACAGGATCCCTGCCTCCCAGCAGCTTCCAGTCATATAGTTGAGGGAGGACGGGTGACGGCCCCCCGCCCCCAGGAATGGCAGAGGGGACAGGGATGCAACCACAGCCTGGCAAGCAGGATCCCAGTGGATCTGTCTGGTTTCCACTTCGAGAAGCACGTCTCCATTGTCCGGCCATTCTCAGCCTCCGTGCTTGGGTCCATATCATTTCTTTTGATGGGGATGTTTCTCCGTATACCCCCAACTGGCCTTTTCCAGCTGGGAGCCTCTATTCACTCTTATCCTGGCCTCCCTAGAGCCTCCCACCTACCTGTCATCCCGGCCCTGTGAGTTCCCATGCAGGCTGCACAACTGTGCACCTTGTGATTTATATTTTGAGCAGATCAAAACAAGTTCACTACTTCATGACTTATCACCTCATAGGAGCCACAAGATATATAGGCAAGTGAAAGGACCATGGACATGTATCCTAAGCTGCAGTCTATGCAAAACAATCTCATGATCACACAGAGAAACACAGTGTTTTAGAACCCCATTTTCAGTGTTTACAAGTTCCGTGATCTCATTAGGGGCTCTAGGAAGTCCTGCAAGAATGAAACCCATTTACCCGAACACTTCTCAAACTTATCACCCCTGGGACCCCTTTCTCTCACCCCTAGCAACATGATCTTGAATAGTAGTGTTCCATGGACTATAGTTTGGGTAATAATTTGGTTAGAGCATAAGGCAAAAAAAGTACACGATTAAGCACCAGGTTTAATGACTCAGACGGCATATGCTGTTGGTTCTAACATCACTGAGCACTGGAAAAGTTAGGGAGGACTTTGAAAACAGGGAGATCTGAGGTAAGACACCATCTAGACACCATGGTAGACTAACTGCTGGTCAGACAACTCCCAAGTCCCCATGGCTTAATCTAAGGAGAATTTCTTTGCAATGTAGTCAATAGGGAAATCGCTCCACAGACTCCTGCAGAGATCCAGTCTCCTTCCACCTCAAGGCTGCACCCTTTCCAAGTCCTGGGAACCCTCTGCATTCCACCATGCACGGAAGACAGTGAGGCTTTATGCTCAGAGAGGAGGAGGGCCACCAGCACCCCCTAACATCCAGCCCCCAGCCCCAGAGCTCTCTGCTTCAGAGTCTCTGATACTTACACCCGTGTCCAGATGACTGCCTGCACTAGAGGGGGCGTTTCGGTGGACACGATGCCAGCCAACACAACTCTTTTCTGTGTTTATTTCTACTTCTTGATCTAAGTCTCTCAAACTGCTTTTCAACCTTTCAAGGGGGAGGTCTTATGTTTTCCTCATCACCAACAAGAGCCTGCTCTTCCCCAAGACCGGGACTCTGCCCAATACTTCTCTCCTTTCCTCTCCCTTCCGCCCCCCAACCTTCTCCGCCCAAGGCCCTGTCAGGGTCCGTTCTGATGGTCTGCCAGCCAGTTGAGTCACCAATGACTCGTGGCACCTCTACTAAGTTGCTCTGTCAGAGTGTAATTCTTAAAAAGTTAGAAACAACTGTCATGCAGGTGTATCTAGCGAACATCTGTCAAAGATTCATCGACTCAGGAGTGAGGGCCCTGAAAGATGACAGATTGTGCAAAAGAAGATACACGAGACCAACATAGGCCTGATTACTGAAAAAACAGAACTCTGAAATGGGATCGCCTTGAAGGCGACCCGAATCGTTAATGACCCGGAAGGCGATGGAGCCCACACTGGCACTGGTCTCTTCTCTACTGGACAGAAAGCACTTGCTACGGGATCAGAAAATAAATATTCTACAACTCGCCCACCTTCTGTGGGTCAGTATTTAACTTTGAAGAGCCAGAGCCTTATGAAGTATTAAGTTGCACATCAAACAAATATATGTGACCCCGGGCATGCAGTGAGCTTGTGAAATAGGGATCTGATAAGACTTTGAAAAGGCATATCATAACATTTCTTTTGCTTAAGTTTTGCATAATTTTTTAACAGCCCTTGCTCAGTACTGTGCCAAGTATGCCGTGCACGGAAAATCCTGTGATAAGTAAGACAAAGAGATCCCCGAGTTTAATCATTATTAACAAGGATAATGAGGGAGAGATTTGTAGAGGAAAACCAATAAACTTTGGGAAAATCAAGGTAGGTCTCTAAAAGTGCAATTTAAACCAGTATGGAAAAACTTAATAGAAGCTTATTGGGAGAAAGTGAGGAAGAATACTTCAGTCAGGGGGAACAGACCGTGTGAAGGCCTCAACGTTGAGGCAGGCAGGGGAGGGAGAGCGTGGCATGTTTGAAGAATTAAAATAAGACTAATCTGGACAAATTTGGAGACATACTATGTGGGCAATTGCAGTTCGGCACAGAGTTGGAGACATAGGCAGAACAGGGTCACATACAGCCTTGAAGAGTATCTTAAGGACTCTGGACTGTCTCCTAAAAGAGATGAGAAGCCACTGAAAGTTTTTAAGGAGAGGATTGACCCCACCAGATTTGCATTTTGTGTCTGCCGGGCTGATGTGAAAGGGGTGGGGGTGGAGAGGAGACAAAGAGAGCAGTTATAGTTGTCCAGGCAAGAAATGTTGGAGGCCTGAATTAAGGTGTAGCAGTGAGAATCAAGTAAAAATGATAGGACTTGAGATACTTGAGAGGAAAAATGGACAAAAATTGATTATTGGATGTGAAGGAATGAAAGAAAAGTAAAACGATTGCCAGGTTACGGGCTTAGGCAACCAGCTATCCGAGTCCTTTCCGGAACAGGCTTCTTGGCTTTCCTGGTGGTGGCCATGGCTAAGCACACCGTGTGGGCAAAGGCAGGGGCCGTAGGCAACACTGCCTTCGTCTATTGGTTTGCAAAACTTGGGCTCGTGTCTACAGGATGGCAATGCCAGATGCTTAAAAAATGCCAGTTTGAACTTTGTCTCCTGTGTACCATCCTCCTTCCAGCTGGCCAGGACTGACAGCATACCAAAAAGCTCTCGTTATCTGAGTAGATGATGTATAAGCAACAAGGCAATGATGCCACAGGTGCTGTTTACAAAGCCCACGATGGGTGATGGGCTCAGTGACCACTCCACACTGTGTCGTTTTTGTGTTCCGAACCAGACTTCTCAGCTTTTGGATTTCCCATCATTGTGCACAAATGCATCATTTCTTGGAGAGTCTCCTTTATCCTCAGTTTTTTGCTTCAACTAATCCAGCAAACACAGTGAGGTAGCTACCATTCACTGTCTCCTGTTACTGATGGAGACACTTAGGCTGCGAGTGGGTAACTGACCAACCAACTGGCTGTGCTCCTAGTGAGAGTGAGTTCATGACCTAACCCAGCCTGTCTGACTTGGTTTCTGTTTTCTTTTTAGGTTAACGTTTGCCCTTAGTTACTGTATTTTTTGCTCCATAAGACACACTCCCCCCCCCCCAAAGTGTAGGGGAAAATGCCCGTGCATCTTACGGAGTGGAAAATATGGTATTTTATTAAATATTTTAACACACCATTTGTTTCAGAATTTTTTTTTCTTATTTTCCTCCTTAAAAACCCTAGGTGTAGCCTGACCTGTGGTGGCGCAGTGGATAAAGTGTCGACCTGGAAATGCTGAGGTCGCTGGTTCGAAACCCTGGGCTTGCCTGGTCAAGGCACATATGGGAGTTGATGCTTCCAGCTCCTCCCCCCTTCTCTCTCTCTGTCTCTCCTCTCTCTCTCTGTCTCTCCCTTTCCTCTCTAAAATGAATAAATAAAAACTAAATTAAAAATAAATAAATTAAAAAGGTTAAAAAGCAGTTAAAATTAAAAAAAAAAAAAAAAAAAAAAACCCTAGGTGTATCTTATAGTCAAGTGTGTCTTATGGAATGAAAAATATGGTATTTTATTTTTTTAAATTTTGTTTTTCAATTGCAGTCAACATTTAATATTATTTTGTATTAGTGCCAGCCTGTGTGACTGAAGATAGCTGGCATTTTTGAGGCTCACCCTCAGCCATGATATCAAGAACTAAGGATGTGAAGATCTCTGTCTAGAAGAATGCTCCAAAGACTTTTCCATATAGCGACCCTTTCCCCCCAACCCTTACAAAGACAAAATCACACGCGTCAACACCTTCAGGCAACAGAAATTCTGAGAGTAAGGCGAGGGGTCGCATGCAGACTTTGCATCCTGTAGAATTCTCTACTCTCTTGTATCTGTCCCCCTTCTGCCCCCTTCCCTGCCTCACTTCTTCACCAGCAATATATTTTCCTGTCAAAACATACTTGGCTACCCACAGTGCAGCCAAAATTGCTGCTATTAGCCTAATTGAGACGGGGCGATTATAAATAAATTACATGCAGTGCTAGGACACAGCTGCTATTAGTCTAAATTGAGATAAGATGATTAGTTATCACCAACTGTAGCTTAATTCAGAGTATATCCTACATGGCCACGCAGGCCCTGCGGTCACCCGGCAGCCCAAAGGATACAAGGCAAACCCCATGAGAGACAGACTTCCCAGTTAGAGCTCTCACTCACTGGTAACTGAGAGAGCGAAAGACCAGAGTCTGTGCAGCCTGTTAGTGGGGTCTCCTCGCAGGCTAATAACGAACTTTTTAGTGACTTTGAGCTGAGAAAGACCATAGTTAGAGATCATCCCACAGAGAAAACTTTGTGACATCGTATATATGTGCATGTTGTTATATCTCAGTGTGTGAATCCGCTGCCACTTTCCATAATGATTTGACATGGATTTTTACTATTATTTTACTGTGTTCTAACTATAATCCTTCCCCTCACATACACACACAATAGAAAACTTCAAAAGCATAAATAGTATGCAAGAACAGAACAGTTACTGTTGCTCATTTTCATAACGTTTTTTAAGCTTTGGTGTATTGCTTCCATTATTTCGTTTATATATTTATGTATTTCCTCTGACATAGTTGACACCTACTGGATACACAATTTTATGTTAAGCATTTTTATATCAATATTATTTTATTTTTACTGATGGATAACTATTGAAACTGTCCAGACAAAGTACATTATAGATGAAAGATAAAGGGTCCAACGGGGAAGAAAAATTGTCATGGGCACCCCATTCCCGGAGGCAGTGTACTGAGGAGGAAATTCACAGGTTAAAGGAATTTTTCTCTTGTCTTTCTAGTTTTCTGTCTCAACCCCCAAACTTCCACTTACCAGCCTGCATAGGATCAAAAAATCTGAGTGGAAATCCTGGTTCTATAGTTAAGGGTTCTAAGGCAAAAGTCTTTCTGATCTTCATCTTCCTCAGATCTAGATCAAAATATAAGAATAGGTGTTCTCCAAGGCATCTTCAAATGCAAAATCTGTACTTCATACTAAGGGGCTGTTGAAAGCCATTTCTTACTGACTATTAAGTAAGACTGATAGGTGAGGATGATAGTCATGGTCAAGCCTTAATGATTGACAGCCATTAAATTTATGCCTTGAGTTCTAAATAGGATGATGTGTTCTTCAATTATCCCAGTAGACAGGTTCATTAAGGGGTATGTTGGTGCCACTTGGAAATCAAACAATATCACATCACCTAAAAGTAACTTATCTTCTTTCAAGAGAAGTAAACTGAAAGATAGTTCTAATTTTTCAGATTCCTAAGCTTTTCAACCTGCAATTAATGATTTAAAACCAATCAATACTCTAGGGAAAAGAAGAGTTATTCTTTGTAATAATCATGTCATAGAATATTTTCTAAACTATTACTTACTTATTTGGAACTTAAGTTTGAAATGAAAAAAATGTATAGTAATTTTACTTTATATTTTTCCTTTTTTAAATTATTATTACTTTTATTAATTGAATCTTTTGGTATGACATTGGTTCACAAAACTATGTGAAACATTTGGATCTCTCTATTTATCAAAGCATGTACATATCAGTGAGCTCATACAAGTATTTGTTTTTATTGTCTAACATTTCACTTAGCTAATACTATAAACGTCCATCCATATTGTCGGAAGATTTTCTTTTTTATGGCTGCAGAATATTCCATTTTATATATATCTATATAATGGAATATCATTGTTCATTCATCAGTCAATAAACCTTTAGGTTGTTTCCATGTCTTGGCTATTGTAAATTATGCTGCAGTTAACATAGGGTGCAGGTATCTCTTCAAAACAGTCTGCCTTACAAGTTTGTTTTAGAGTTATAAATAAAATAAATTTTACACACAGACTGGTACATCATAGGCACTAAATAAATGGTATTTCTAAAAATTGCAATGGTGGCCCTGGCTGGCTGGCTTAGTGGATAAAGCGTTGTCCCGGTGCACCAAGGTAGCAGGTTTGATTGCCTGGTCAGGGCACGTTTGAGAAGCAATCAATGAGTGCACAACTAAATGCAATGACCAAGTGGAATGACGAGTTGATGCTCCTCTCTCTTTCTTTTTCCTTTTCTCTCTCTCACTTTTTCTCTTTCTCTCAAATCAATGGAAAAAATTGTTTTTAAGTTGCAAGAGCAGTACGTATGTACTGTTTGTCTATCAAAAAGTTAGGAGGCAGTGCTAGACACTTACCACTAGTCAGACATTTAGTGGATATCGTACATCTTCATCAGAGATAGTCTTACTGACTTGGCCTAAGGTAGCAAGTTTACAAGTTACAAATGCTATGGATGAAATTTCTTTAAAACCTGCACACTGCTTGCACTTTGAAATTCCACGGCACAATAGTTCACACTGAATTGAAGATGTTACTAAATAATGTGCCACTGATCATATTGGTGGGAGTGCTTCTTACCCTCGGTGTAACTGAGACTTTATTTTCAGGGTACAATCAAGGGAAGTCTGAGCTCAAGGGCTCCCATTCAAAGTGTGTATAGCTATGCTAGGCCTCTCCCTCCAAAGCCTTGAGATAGCAAGCGTCTCCTTTTCTCCTAGGGTTTTAAAGATCCCGTGTACCGAGAAAGACGGAAGTATTTTGCTGACATCGCCTACAACTACCGACAGTAAGTCTGCTTTGATTGTTGGGGGGGGAAGAGAGAAGAGCACATGCCTAGCCTGCTTCTCTCTTGCCCAAGGTGGGAAAATACCAGCACGGAGAGTCCTGCTTTGTGTATGTGGGTGCATGCATGTGTGTGTGTGTGTGTGTGTGTGTGTGTGTGTGTGTGTAGACCTTCCCTTTAATGACACCTGTTAAAGAAAATGCTGCGAGACAAAACAAAATTACCCGCTGTGCCGGGGCGCAGATCCCTTCCAAGCTTTATTGTGTGGTTATGCAGTGATGTCTGAAGTCATTATAAAAGGACTCAGTCCTGTATACAAGAGCCTGTGGTATTCTCCACGTTAAATATCAAAGAAGGAAAAAGAATCATTTACATGCAAGGAGTTAACTGCTATACTGAATTAATGAATCAAGCAAGGTTTCAGGTGAGCCAGCTTTGGTGTTCTTTTATTTTATCTGACCCAGATGCGAAGGGCAGTTTTCAGATATGTGCCCTTTTTCTGGCTTGGGATTCTGTGCCCCTCCTCTACCTTCTTTTAGCCAAAGGAAAAGGCAAATATCCATGTTATTTGGATGAGAACAGGTGTGCCATTTTGAGTACTCAGGAAACTTAGCATGTTGGGGTTGAGGGGCTCTGAGTCCCAGTCCTGAGTGAAGAGCATGAGAAAAGATACGTACAAGAGGAAACAATAGTTGACCAGAACACCAAGTAATGGTTCTTTAACAACTTTGATAGAATGTGAGGAAGATGAAGGAGATGATAGGGCTCTATATACTGAAGACAAAGTTACCTTTCAAATGAGGAAATTTTCTTCTCTGAATGACTTCCCTGTAGTGGAAGGATCCTGAACTACACTGACTTTGGCTTAGCACATGTGTGTTTTGGCTTGTGGTAAGCAGGAATCACAGAACATTGTGACCTCTCTCTCCTGTCCTTGCCTTTGCCCCAACATAGTCAGGTGGACACCATCCAATCAGGTATAGATAGATGCCTAATCAGTGCACATTTGAGTCTTTAGCACCTTCCAATAATTGTCCCATATGGGGATCAAACTCATGCATTATGAATGATAGAATCCCAGTATATTGATGAGTTGATAAAATGTGTGTCTAAATAATTAACCTATGTGACAGCTGCACAGGTTAGGCTCAGAGAGGTTTACTAAGTTGCCCAAGGCCATTCCGCTATGAAATGGCACAGCCAAGTACTGAATACAACTCTATTTCCAAAGTTTGTTCTTCCCGTTCATCAGCAGTTAGCCCTGAAATAATGGTGCATCCTTAGGCAGGAGCTTACCTGATATCCTTTTAGCAATCGTCCTCCTGGCCAGTGCAGGACCTTCTGAGCTTGTCTTTCTTTTAATACTTGTGTGAAAAATCTGCCTTTTCCCCTAATCCCTGCCCACCTTTCCGTAGAACATAACAGTGAGTTTGCTTTCCTGTCCTGGGCTGAGCTACAATTCTGAACAGGCTGGAGTGACCTAGTTTGGAGCCGATGATGATGAGTTTTTTTGTTTTGTTTTGTTTTTTTTACAGAGACAGAGAGAGAGTCAGAGAGAAGGATAGATAGGGACAGACAGACAGGAACGGAGAGAGATGAGAAGCATCAATTATCAGTTTTTCGTTGCGACCCTTAGTTGTTCATTGATTATTTTCTCATATGTTCCTTGACGTGGGCCTTCAGCAGACTGAGTAACCCCTTGCTTGAGCCAGCGACCTTGGGTCTAAGCTGGTGAGCTTTCACTCAAACCAGATAAGTCCACGCTCTAGCTGGCGACCTCGAGGTCTCGAACCTGGGACCTCCGCATCCCAGTCCGACGCTCTATCCACTGCACCACTGCCTGGTCAGGTGATGATGAGTCTTTATTCTGAGATAAATAGGCCTGCCTTGTCCCAGACACTGTGCATCCTGTTAGGAAACAGGCCTACAGCCTGAAGAATAGTTGCTGGTCTTCAAAGTCAAGATTTCTTTGGTTTTATTTTATTTCACTGTTCAGAACACAGCCCCACTCTTAGGTAGTTTTTAAAAGGACCTTTCAAACTAATGACTCTTAAATGATAGCATGTCACCTGGGAGCTCACTGAAATCTAGATGCCTAGGCTTTTTCTCCCCCTACCGATTCAGGATCTATGGAGCAGGGCCAACACATACCTTAATAAGCTCCCTGTAGTTCTGCTATATTACAGCAGAAGACGCTACGTACACAGATCTTATACCTAGCATGCTTAAGTACCTTCATAACTTCCCAGGAGCTGAAATATCAAATCCCACAAATGCACGCCCACTAAACAAAGGTCTCAAACTCATGGTGCACATATTAAAGCCACTTTAGCCCACAAATATAATTGCTTTAGTTGACATAATACAAAATTTTAATTGAACTTAGATGCCTTTGTTTAAGAAGCGGACGCATTCTTTAGTTGCCTCAACCCCACCCTCCTGTGGTCTGTACCTGCTACTTGACATATTTACATTACTTGCCTGGCCCTTGAAGGGAAGTGAATGTTCACCTTACCTAGACAATTGGAGAAATAAGAGAGCAGAAAGGCCAAGTGATTTTCCAGTGTGACAGCACATCTTTGATGCAGTTGATGAAGTGAGATTTGCATTGTTGTTTAACCAAATCAGTTAAATGTTTCCTACATCAAAAAGTGAAATTTTCCTCTTTTAAACAACTTACGAAGTCCGCTGGAGTCTGGGAGGTGACAGACTCTGGACCCATCTCCCTTTGCTAATGTTCCTCCATTCACCACTGTGCACCGGCCCCACCAGAGACAAACATCTCATGCCTGTATTCTAGTGGGCAGCCCATCCCTCGAGTGGAATACACAGAGGAAGAAAAGAATACATGGGGGACGGTGTTCAAGACCCTGAAGTCCTTGTATAAAACCCACGCGTGCTACGAGCATAACCATATCTTCCCACTTCTGGAAAAGTACTGTGGCTTCCGTGAAGACAACATTCCCCAGCTGGAAGACGTTTCTCAGTTTCTGCAGAGTAAGTCCATGTCAGGGCCAAAAATAAAGGGGCAGCAGGGAAGAGTGTCAGTGGAGAGCAGGTTGAGCATGTCTACGGCAATGCATGCAGGTTGATTCTCCCAGGAAAGGCGAATGCCACTGCTGAGCCCAGCCTCTTTTCTAGCCTCCACCATTAATCCACTCGCATCACCTCACACCTTTCCCCCCCAACCCGCTTCCAAAAAATAAAAATAAAAAAGGTACCAGGTATGGGTTTAGCCTTATTAATGCCCCTGAAAGGTTTTTTGCCCCCATACTCAAAGCCCAGGTTGCCCAGTCACGGTTCTCCCTGCAACCTTGCTGTGTTATGAGGTGGCTGCAGCGTGCCTTTGTGTAGAATGGGTTATTTGTGGGGGCAGTGTTCAGAGCCCTGAGCTCTAAGTCTGAACATCCATCTAGTATGACTCTGGTTTTGACTTTCTCTAGCTGGGTGTATCTACCTCACTCCTATTAGCTTTCCAATGAAGTCTGTGTCAGCCTTTTAGCTTTCCTCGCGGGATAATTGTGAGAATGAAATAAGATGTTGCATGTGGAAGCATCCAACATAGTGATACACATATAGTACATGCTCAGTGCATTTGGGCTAAATTGGACTCTGAGTACCTCAGTGGAGAAATAGATTATTGGGATGACTGGTCTCTTTACATCATTTCCGGGTAGATAAGTGTTTTCCTCTCTGCCAGGAGGTGTTAATTTAGCAAAACCAAACTAAAACGATCAACTAACTCATAGTAAACACTTACTGTGTGCCAGGTAGAATGAAGGAAAGTGGGAAGACAGACTACACATTTATAGATATGAAGAACTTTCCATGCCTCTGAGCTATGTGGTGATGGTATGATCAGCCCTGGGGCAGGGAGCCAGGGAACTGTGTGGCAGGAAGGGAAGTGGCAGTTGGGACAGGCTGGGGATAGGTTAGATGACCTTTTGTGTTCCTTCCATTTAGAAAAATCTTTACTTCTCAGATAAACAGGGGAACGAGAGCTCAAGCAGAGTGACTCTCACCCTGAGGGTCCTGGGAACATAGGTGGAGGGGTGAGGGGTCCTAAAGATACTCTGGCTAGTTACTCACATTTCCACGGCCAAGGATAATAATAATGAAACAGTAATATTAGCAACTGGAAAGGTTATATAGTAGTAATTAAGAGAATAAATAGCCTCTGAGATCAGGCTTTCTGTAGTTGTGACCTTGGACAAAAACTTTAACCTCTGTGTTTCAGCTCCTCCATCTGTAAAGTGGGGATAGTAAAAGCATCTACCTCATAGGGTTATTATGAGGATTAGTTAGGATATATAGAGTACTTAGAACAGTGTCTGACATATGTAGGTAATATGGTGTTAGCCATTATTATTATCATGCTCACTGTCATTATTATGCTCACTGTCAATATTCTCCTCCTAAGTCTAAAACAGATTGAGAGACAAATACAGGAACTAGAGAGATGGAGAACAAAATGTCAGCTTTATTACTAATAAAAGCAGAAAATATGGTAGAGATGTGCAGCCACCACAGACTTCCTGTTATTCCACCCCTAGAGTAGGTGAACTTACTTGCCAACTCATTGTCACAGTGTGTAGTCCATTGCATGGCCAAGAACAGACCAGAGTTTGTTCCTCTGTGGACAGTCAAGACAGAAAAGGAAGAAAGTATGGAATTGAGAATATTCAATCCTCTTTCCAAAGGCACTGCTGAGAAGGCACTGCTTCTCATGGGAAGGACTGTGTGAGGTACAGTAGAGAAGCCAATGTGCTCCTTTTATACTTCTCCTTCCTAAGAAGTGCAGTAAAAATTTCTCTGCACTCCGGAAACATGAGGAGCAAGGAAGAAGTTTTTCAACTTAACAAGCAATAATGAAAGCTAAATTTGTATGTTTTCTAAGTGCTAGGCTTTGTGAAAGTAGTTTATTAGCTCTTCTCGTTCTCAGAATAATCATAAGAAGTATTTATTGACATGTTGCAGATAAGGAAACTGAGGCTCAAAGAAATTAACTTACTTGGCCACATCGCCCAGCTAGAAAGTATTGGGGCAGACATTTGAAGCCAAGTCTACCCAGTATCAGCACCCATATTTCTGGACAGCTGGGTGTATTGCTTCCCTTTCTAAAGGTTTTCAGACTCCTCAGGCACTGCTGTGGTGAGCTTTGAGTTTTCTTTCTCCCTTGCTTCCTAGCTTGCACTGGTTTCCGCCTCCGACCTGTGGCTGGTCTGCTTTCCTCTCGGGATTTCCTGGGTGGTCTGGCCTTCCGGGTCTTCCACTGTACCCAGTACATCAGACATGGGTCCAAGCCTATGTATACACCTGAACCGTGAGTATTGTTGCCAGAGACAGTGCATGCCACTTCTCCTTGATTCAGGAATAAGGTTTAGGGTCATTGTGGACAGATCCATAGAACAAGTTGCCTGGATTTTTTGATTGTTTGATACAAAGAGAAAAACTCATTTCTTTGGTGATTTTCTCTGTCCAAATAGACCACACTGATTGGAAATTTGGGCATCTTGTGAACCAAAGATTTAGACTTCCCTGGTTGTAGGAATGAGAGGTCGTAGTCAAATTTCAAAGGGATTGCAGGAGTCAGAGCTATGAAGTTCCAAATGGAAGCAAGCTATCTCAACACCTCTGATTCTAAGCTCTCTTTGCCTAGACTGTGCTTTGGCTGGAGGTGGAAAGTGGCTGGCTGCTATGCTGCTTACTTTCACCTTTAGCTGTCATCTTAGGCAGCTAGAACGTAAGCAACTCATGCAGAAAGTCAAGAGAACACCCAAAATAGTCTTTCCCTGCCCACAAAGTTCATTATTATAAATCAGAAAAGACCTGTTCTTAATGCACCTAGCACATAAAGTGTTAAATCAATGTAAGTTTTCTTCCCTGATTGATCTCTGCCCATTAATATATAAATAATAAATATATTAATTATATAAATATATAAATATATATATATATTTCCCATGGGGAATAATTCAGCACAAGAATGTCAATGCCAAACTGAAGACTTGGAATGGGAAGTGTTCATTATCCACAGCTAACTCAGGTGTATGGGAGGATGCCCAAAGGAATATTGGCTTCTCTGCACCCCATTGGGCATACACCTCACACCCTCTGCCTTCTGTGCCCTAACCTGGTCTTATTTTTCTTTCTCCTTCTTTTCTCTCGTACCCTGCCTCATCTGATACCAAGGTTTGCACATCACTGAAATTTGGAAGTGAGGTCATAAGCCTGAATGAATCACTTCCTTTCTTCCTGCCCATTCCTCGTGTAGAAAGATTGAGTCTGGCTTACGTTATAACCCTTCTTCACTCTCAGACTTTGTGCTTTCTGTCTTTTAGTGACATCTGCCATGAGCTGTTGGGACATGTGCCCTTGTTTTCAGATCGCAGCTTTGCCCAGTTTTCCCAGGTGAGAAATAAATCTCTTTAGCCTTCTACCTACTGGAATGAGACCTGGATTACTCAAATAAGTTCACCTTCCTGCCTGTCTTCTGGAAGGTGAAGTTCTGAGCTCCCACCTAAGAAGGGTGTGTGGTCCCATGGAGAGGGCTAAATACCCACTTCAGAGCCACAACATGGGATTGATGAATTGCTCATCCTTTGAATTACATTGTTGAATTTGCTAATTTCACTTATCTTAGCAGGTGTAGTTTAAGAGACTTGTCATTTGTGTAAGCCTCCCTGATCCCCCTATAGGAGTAACCTTACCCTGTCCAGCAGTCATTTGGTATTTGCTTTCATTAAGATGACATTTGCCAAGAATCCAGTAGCAATAGCCCTACTTAGAATTGGCAAAAAATAATAAGCTAAATGTCTTTCCAGTCTCATCAAAACAAGAAGGTCCTATGTGACTGGGCTCCAGATTGCTCTCTGACATCACTTGCCGCTCCTCTTACCCTCTTACTCTGCTCTAGTCATACTGGTCCCTCTCTGTTCCTCCAAAAACCTGAATTTCCCCTCCTTAGAGAGCTTTTCACCTGCTGTACATTTGGCCTATACGGTTCTCTTCCCTCAGATGTCGGCAGAGCTAACAACGTCACTTTCATCAAGTTTTTGCTCAAGTATCATCTCAATAATGCTTACCCTGGGACCTGATTTAAAATCACTCTTTGCAACCCCAACTCCTGACACTCTCAATCTCTCTTGACCCATTCTCCTTTTGTTCCTTCCTTCCAAAGAACTTATAATTTTCTAACATATTCATGCCTATGCTTATTATTTATTCTTTGTTTCTTCCCACTCAAATGTAACAACCATGATGTAAAGAACCTTTATCAATTTTGTGTACCTCCAGCCACATGGAAGACATTCGATTAAGATTTTTTTGCAATGAATGAATGCATACAATAGAGAAGATACACACACACACACACACACACACACCCACACACACACCCCTGATACAAAGCAGGCTAAAGCAAATATTGTAACAGAGACAGAGACCACTAGAGAAATTTTGCAGCTAGAGTTGTGATGAGAAGTGATCCGTGACATTTCGGGATTCTCCATCTATATATACTTGGGCAGATACCAAGCACTTCTCCGGTGGTGCTTCAGGCTATAGGGTTAAGACCCATCCAGCATTCCAGGAAGGTTCCACTTCTTCTGTGAAAGAACAATCACTGAGCTGGAATCAAGAGATGAAGCTTTAGGTACAAAGTATTTTAAGAAGGTCATCACCCTTTTCTGTGCTACACTTTTTTCATCTGTAAAGTGAATACAAAAGGCCAGCTGTTGGGGAACATTTCCTCTACTCTAGAGATCTGTACTCTATGATGTGTAGTTAGGGAAGACATGACAGAACAACCAGGGTCTTTCTGGGCTCTTCTGAAGACATCTGGTCAACCATTACCTTCTTGTGGTCAAGTAAAAGGTTGAAACTGAACATGAAAAGTTGAAGCTAGGCAGACCCCTGTCATGCCAATGACTCTGTTTCTCCACAATACAGGAAATTGGCCTCGCTTCTTTGGGTGCACCTGATGATTATGTTGAGAAACTCGCCACGGTAAGTTAGTCCTCAGGTGATTGAAGCTTTGATCCTCCCCTGAAAGCTGAAACATTTGGGAAGAAACTCAGAATGTGCTGCATTACATTTGCACAAGTGAAATTTTACATTTGAATTTCTCATTAATGGTCTCCTTTTGAAATCAGCTGCATGACGATGTTTACATGGGATTCTAAACAGAGAACCTTGAAAACATCAACAGGCTATAATTGCCCTTGATAATTCTCAGGCATGAAATGTGTGTGTAGGAGCAGTGATTGACAGGGAGTAATTTAGAAACACCCCAAGTTTAGCTCAGATGAGGGGATGACCCCTCATTGAGTCTATCACATCCAGTCCCCTGCCTCTCACTGCTGAGCCTGATGGAATTGCAACCACCTTAAAGGGAACACCTCACTCTTGTTGATGCCATGGAAAAGAAAGCAAAAGTGGTGGAGGCATTCTTGTCCTAGAGAGAGGAACACTTTTGGGGCTCCCTCTATAATCTTCTCCACTAACACTGCTTCCTGTTACATCTTGCATTCAGCTAACTCTTGATTCAACAGGTGGTTGTTTAGAATGAGACACAGGAGATGGAGAGGTGACCCAAGTCATGCTGATTCAGAGAACAGAACTTCACAAACTCTCACCTGGGCAGTCCTGTCCTTGATCCTGGGGTATCTGCTGCCTTCACCTTCCTCAGAGTGTGCTCTCAACTTGACTTTCCATTCCAGATTTACTGGTTTACTGTGGAGTTTGGGCTCTGCAAACAAGGAGACTCCATAAAGGCATATGGTGCTGGACTTCTGTCTTCCTTTGGTGAATTACAGGTATGACCCTAACAGGGACCGGTGATAGGTGTGAAAGTGGTGGAAACAGCTGACCATTCCTTTTCTCTTGCTGCTATGGAAACCCCACTTACATCCATTTTGTGATTTAACCTGGAGGTATTAAGCTCAAGTAATTGGTACCTTAACTTAGCAGCTATGATTTGATCATAAGTGTAGGTGTTATAAAGTGAACTGTAAGTACACAGGTCTCCAGGACAGAGGGGCCTCCTGATTCCAAAGCTGAACTGTGATATAGATTTATGCAAACACATGCCAGAAAATGTGGTTGACTCCCATATTGCCTGTTGATCACCTTGCTTGAAAATGGTTAGGGTGAATTACTCATTTCTAACCTTGCTGTAGGTTTTAAATGAGCTATAAAGGGGGAGATCTATTAGATGCGAAATAACTTGGGTTACTGCATTTGGGCTGCAGTGTGGAAGGAATCAGGGTGAGATGGGAAAGGGCACACAAATGGCCTGTGGGATGCACCAGAACCACTGGCCCTGATTTAACTGTGAAAATTTTCCATTTGGGGTTTGCAGTACTGCTTGTCGGGCAAGCCAAAGCTCCTCCCCCTGGAGCTGGAGAAGACGGCTGTCCAGGACTACACAATCACAGAGTTCCAGCCCCTGTACTATGTGGCTGAGAGTTTTAAGGATGCCAAGGAGAAAGTAAGGTGAGATGGTGACTAAGGTGGGTCAGAAACTCTTGGGACCTCTTGGCTTGGTCTGGTGTCACGATCTGTGGGTGGTTGACCAAGAGCTGGACTCCTATGCCGACGGCAACAGTGTGCAGCAGACAGAGCCTGCCACCCTTGCTCCGTCCCACCTGGTGTTGGGAGGGATTCCTTAGTGAGACCCTGTTTTACAGCTTATTATTTGAATGTGTCACCTGATCCTTGTTCAGTGCAGCCACCAAGCTCACACACTGAACCCTCTTGTATCCAGAGTGGCCATTAAGGTCCCTCCACCCAATCAGTCCTTGAAATCTTATATAACCTGGGAAAGTCCTTTGTTCACTTTATTCTCCCAGACACCTGCACAACTCACTCCCTGACCTCCTTCAAATCTTCACCCACATGTAACCTTCTTTGTGTGTTTTTCTCTAACCAGCTTATTTAAAATTACCACTCAGCCCCATGCCGGGACTTCTCACTTCCATTTGTAATTTATTTTTCTCTTTACTGCTTATTAATGTCTACTAGGTTATATGGTTTAAGATCAGTGAGAATAGGGTTTTGTTTGTTTGTTGTTTCTCTTTTATGCCCTTGCCCTTGTCTTTAGAGGATTTACTGACACATAGTAGGCATGCTTATAAGTAATTATGAAATGCACCAGTCTCAGTGGCTGATCAGTAAGAGGGTGACAGAGCAGTACCAGGACTCTGAAACTCTCACCCCTCTGAGCTGATAGCCCTGCCATGAAGCTGCCTGAGCAACTCTATTCTCAGGAGACAGGCCAGGCAGAGAGAGGGTCTACCTACCTGGACATGGCTATCCTGATACTCACCATATATTACCATATTTTATATACATATATTATATATTTATGTATATTTAATATAAATTTTATATATCTATTATATTTTATTATATTAATTATATTATTAATTACATAATTATCAATTATATAATTATATGCAAATATGTAATAATAACATTTTCAATTATATAATTAAATAATATATTAAATATAGTTAGATGTTATATTATATTAAATATATTATATAATGTATATTTTATATATATAAAATAATACATATTTTATATAATATATACTTTATATTATATATTTTTATTATATATTATATACATATGTATATATATGTATGCATATATACATCACACATTTTATATATATATATATCTCTTATCAGTGATGGTTACTAGACATGTGGTATATAGACTTCTGGGATCCTATGAAACTGAGTATGTCAGCTTTCAATGAGTCAGGCTTACACAGTGAAAGGCAAAATGCTGGCCATGGGTCTACATGGTTTGGTCTAGTGACTCCCTTCCTTCCCTTCCTCCCCTCCTCCCAGGGTTCTGTGGTCCTTCCCGCCACTCTTTCCCAGTTCTTTCCTAAGCCTCCATCCCTCACTATGAGTCTAGCCTCCCACTAACCCCTGCAGGCTCTTCTCTGCCATTCCTCTGACTCCTTTGGGGCGATGGATTTTAGTGGATTAGTGCAACACTCCACCTGGGGGATAATAATGATAATGATAATAAGAACAGTGACAACAACAGGTAAGATGCCTGTAGCCTATTATGTGCTAAATACTATTCTAAGTACTTTTCATTTCATCTTCAAATAAGACTACAAAGTTTACAAATGGGCATGCAGAAGCATAGAGGGGGGTAAGTAACTCACCCAGGGTCATGCAGCTAGTAAGTGGCTGGTCCAGGGTTTGGACCTTTCACACTGGGATCTCATTTGGAGGGCCCTACTGGAGAGGGTTCCCTAGCCTGGGAAGTGATCAGTCCCACACTAACAGGGGAGGACTTCCCAGCATCGGGGCCTCTCAGGCCTTTGAAATCCCACCTACTTTGCTAGTGTCCAGAGCCCACAGGAGACATCCACAGAAGCTCTATTCTGTCCGCTGAGAGGAAGCCAAAAAGAACTCTAAAGAACAAAGTTCAAAAAACAAATAAACAAAACAAAACAAAAACAAAGGAAAGGACCTCGGGATCTCTGGGATTTCCACAGAGCCTTTCAGTTCTGGGCTGAGAAAGTTTTTTTCAAAGAAGAGTGAAGAGGTACACATACCCATCCATTCGTCATGGGGCCCAGTCACTAAGGAAAGATAACAGCAAACCTGCAAGGAGCTCTTATCTGTATTATAACTGCACTTGCTACAATCCTCTGAGGCAGTGGTCCCCAACCTTTTTTGGGCCACGGACCAGTTTAATGTCAGAAAATATTTTCACGGACTGGCCTTTAGGGTGGGACAGATAAATGTATCACGTGACCGAGACAAGCATCAAGAATGAGTCTTAGACGGATGTAACAGAAGGAATCTGGTCATTTTTTAAAAAAATAAAACATCATTCAGACTTAAATATAAATAAAACAAAAATAATGTAAGTTATTTATTCTTTCTCTGTGGACCGGTACCAAATGGCCCACGGACTGGTACCGGTCCATGGCCCAGGGGTTGGGGACCACTGCTCTGAGGTATCTTGCTCTTGCTTCAATTTTATAGAGAAATAAGGAAAACAGGGTACAGAGGAGGTCTTGCCCATGGTCACAGGAGTTGTCACTGACAAAGGCAGGGTGTGAACCCAGGAATTCTGGCTCTGACACTTGGGTATCCAGCCCTTGTGCTCTGCCACACTTTGTTAAACTTGGAGAGCCCTCCTAGCCTCCCTTATAATTGTCTTCTCAGTATGGCAACTTTTACTGTCACCAGAAGCCAACTTAGACATATTATTTGTGATATTTTTGTACTTTGTAGGCCATTTTGGAATAGCTTATTCATCTTATTGCTTGATGTCCCTCATAAGGCCCAGGAGTACTGCATCAGGAAGGCAGGGAAATGAAGACCACAGGCCCAGTGAGTAGTCAGACTACTTGGGTCTTTCCCCAGTGCCACAATGTCTTGCTAGTATGGCCTTGGTTGTCACTTAGGCCTCCCAAGTCGCAGTTTTCTTGTCTGTAAAATGGGGATGATAATAGTAACTTCCTCCTAGGGTTTTTTGAAGATTAAAAGGAATGAAAATTATAAAGACTACAGAACAGTAAGAACTTAACATAGTTCTTGGTACATAGGAGGTACTTGGGCCATGCTGAATTTCATTAATAATGTAGTATTTCTTCAACTCTTGAGAGCCGTATTTCTCTCCTTACAGTGGTCGCCAGGCACACCGAGCTTATTTTTTCCTATAACATTCTTTAGCTGGATTTTACTTACTCTTTTTATTTTATTTTCTTTAATGATGAGAATTTTGGCCTTATTGTAATCTGCGCTTTTATTGTAAGCTGCCTCTGTCTTTTTGGAGGTAGGCGACCTAGTAAATATGTGGATACACGTGCTTGTCTATACACACAGACGCGCAAACGGCAAAGGGTGCCCAAGAGGACCTCGCCAAAACTCCACTGCACTTCTCAGCATGTCTCCTAAACCCTCTGCGTTTTCAGTGCTATCAACAGTCAAGTGAAATGTCACTGAGAAATCTTCGAGAATTACCTCTTCCCCAAAGGGTGCCCTTCACTCAGATCTATGGTTTTGGTTTTAGAAACTTTGCTGCTACAATCCCACGGCCCTTCTCAGTTCATTATGACCCATACACCCAAAGGATTGAGGTCTTGGACAGTACTCAGCAACTGAAGATTTTGGCTGACACCATTAATAGTAAGTAACATACCCCTTGAGGTCACTCTCTTTCCCAGAAATAGAAGGCTGTATTTTCTTACCTTCAACAGTAAGAAATGTATTAAATACTGAATTAAGGAGAAAAGCATCTTCAAGTGAGAACATGATATAGGTGGGAGTGTTCCTCTCATACCTTAGTCCAGTGGTCTGGACTGAGTTATCTGCTTAGACTGTGCATTCTCAAACCTAGTGTGCTGTGCATCAGAATCACTTGGGGGCGAGAGGTCAAAGTGTATAGTCATGAGTCATGGCCTCAGACTAGATTCACTAAATTTGTGGTGGGGCTTGGGAGTTTGCATTTGTAATAAAGTTCCAGGTGATTCTGGCACAAGACGTTTGTATGAACCACACTCTTAGGTACAATGGCTTCATTCCTTGCAAGCATCAGTGGATGGTCATATAAAAGAGAAACAGAATGGCTGGTGGTTTCCCTTGGGGAGAAAACTGTTAGCTCATTTCCCAAGAAAGTCTATGGAAAGAGACAGCTAATTATATGATGACTCTAGCTCCTCTAATACTTTAACTACCTGTGCCATAACTGTGCCCAAACCCTACCACCATAGCTAAGCCATGAGTTCCTTGGGGTTGGGGTGGCACCTAACAACTCCAGGCATCTCAATGACTTCTCAGTTCTTTACATATTGTGGATACATTGTGGAAAGGTGCTTGTTCGTGATATGAGTGGCTCAGGTTCATCTATTTTTTTTTTTTTTGTATTTTGTAGGTGAAGTT
The DNA here is from genome assembly GCF_036850995.1 of Saccopteryx leptura. NCBI lineage: Eukaryota > Metazoa > Chordata > Mammalia > Chiroptera > Emballonuridae > Saccopteryx > Saccopteryx leptura. The sequence goes on from NC_089503.1 coordinate 295,154,100, forward strand.
GGAATTCTCTGCAGTGCCCTGCGGAAAATGAAGTGAAGCCATGGACAGAACAGGGTCTGTCAACTGAGCATCTGTTGATAGAAATCCAACTACTTTTATTTTATCTGAAAAAGTCAGAAAATCAAACCTAAATTTGAAATGACAGCCTTAAATTATTTTTTGACCAAGATGGAGGATCAACAGATCAATCTAAATAATCTGAAATGGCAGCATCTGAATACATACCCAAAAGCATAATGGGGAATGTTTTAGGATCATCTGATTTAGAGAAGATGATCACATACTCTCAATTGGGTTAAAATTAATAATCTGTCAGACTTCATCAAAATTAATTAAAAGGTGTGACCTGCTTCATTCAAGCTTCATATTTACCATAGAGAATTTCTAAAGAAATATCTATCGCTCAATGTAAAACCTAAGTCTGTAATTAGTATTGAATTTTGTGATTTAATAGAAATCTTAGCCTACAAAAGTCATTTCCTAGTTCAGTGAACTATGATTCTAATAACTGCTTTGTTATGTTACGTATGATTTTCTTTTAATTTAGGACCCAAGTAAAATAGTTATAAACATTAAAGTTTATAATATAATATGAAAACATTTCTGTATGTCTTACTTATGATGATGAGATGAGAAAGTCCTATTTTTATTCATATCTTTCTAGAGCTATTATGGTCCCTGTGGTTGGCTGCTCAGGGACAGGGAAGGTCAGGGCTGGTGGATGCGGTGATCCCAATCTTCTCACCAGCAGGCTTGGACGATGTGTTTTAGGATGGGGATGATGAACACCATGGCATCACGTACAACCATGGCCCTTTATGTCCTCTTCTTTACCCTATGCACATTCTAACTTGGGTGGTTCAGCCTTACATCATATCAAAAATGTTAAACAGACCCACATTATAGCAACACATTTTTTGTTATTAAACTACTTCAAAAATTTTTTATTATTTTGCTTTTGACACGATATGGTTCCAAGTAATTCATTTATTTTGTAAGTAGTCATGGTTTCTCAGGATTCCCAGCTAATTGAGCATGGCAAAGCAAGAAAATCTGCAGAATGCATTCAAATACTGTAAAATTTTAATGCTTACTACATTTAATAAGTAATGACATTTGTATATATTCATTAAGCATTTATTTGTTTTTAGTTAGCACTTTGGTTTTAGTATTGTGGCTGGCCCTTCCCTTAAGCCTCCAACCTACCGTGTTTGGGGAAGAAAACAGTTTAAAGCTGTCCACAGAGGACACCATCCAGAAGTAAAGAATTAGCCTGGGAAAACAGCATTACTTGCAAGGGTTAACTGTCAACCAGAAAAGGTTTTCGAGCTCCTCCAATGTCCAAATACTCCTGGCAGCCCCTAGCCCTGAAGCTGTGGGATTAGATGAGCTTTGTTTTCTTGGCTGAAACAATATAACCTAATAGCAGGGTAAAGAAGGAGGAAATGTTTCCCAAATTTTTCATTCCCAGAATGTCTTTGGAAAAGTCATGGAGACAAGAGGCTCCCTGTAGAGTCCCTCTTGGGGGTGGGGGTGAGGGTAATGTGTTAGCACAGAGGGCAGTCTGAGATTAAAAGTAGAGGCTTTTAGCCTGACCAGGTAGTGGCGCAGTGGATAGAGCATCCGACTGGGAAGCAGAGAATCAGGTTAGAAACCCTGAGGTCGCCAGCTTGAGCGCAGGCTCATCGGGTTTGAGCAAGGCTCACCAGCTTGAACCCAAGGTCGCTGACTTAAGCAAGAGGTTACTCGGTCTGCTATAGCCCCCACCGCCATCCCATCAAGGCATATGAGAAAGCAATCAATGAACAACTAAGGTGCTGCAACGAAGAAGTGAAGCTTCTCATCTTTCTCCCTCTCTTCTTGTCTGTCCCTGTCTCTGTCACTAAACAAACAAATAAATAAATAAATAAATAAATAAATAAATAAATAAATAAATAAAAAGTAGCGGCTTTATGACCGAGATGTGACTCCTAAAAGAGCGCATCTGAGGCTGGAGCCGAGGGAGAAGGACCCGGCCTACCCACACCTCCCAGAGCAGTTCCTCAGCACCTAGGACAGCACCCGCCCCAGCGGGTTCCCCAGCAGGGAGGGGGGATTAATGGGAGGTAGGTAAAGCCCCAAAGCCTCTTGTTTTATGGAGAAAAAATCAGGAGGTGAAAAGAGTTCAGAATTAGTTGTTAAAAAAGACCAGAAGACACTACTCTGACGATTGTCTCACTCATTGCAGACTTTGACTGAATTTTGACTGAGTGAAGAAAAAACAGAATGGACAAGTGTGACATTTATTCCCTTGGTGACAATGTCTGGTGTTTATACAGATAAAAGCTAGGTTCTCTATTTTTGTTAGCAGTGCATTAGTAAGAGGCACTGAGTAGCATTTTTCCATAGCATTGCTCTGGTGTAAATACTAGTTTTACATCAAGCTGAAGCTACTTGGAGAGAGACTTTTAATCTCTCCAGTCTCAATATCCTTCATGTAAAATGTGGAAGAGCCATGCCTACCTCATAAGATTGTCACAAAGATCTGGTGACATCAGGTGTGTAGAGAAACCTCTCAAACATTTTCAGTTGTATCTAACAATTTAAGGTGTTTATTACTGTGATATAAAGCACAGATGGGATGCTGTAATAATTGGTTATTATTATTATGGTCATTTTGGTTCAGCAACATGATCCAGGTTGACCTCTCTTTCCAGAGAGATGGACAGATGTGTGGGCACCCTACATAAGGACTCTCTGGCTTCCATTCAAGAAAAGAGTAACTACAGAAAAATTTAAACCTTTCAACACAGTCCAAATTTATATATACACATGCAAATCAATATTGTAAGTAATAAAATAACAAAATGTGCATCAGCATGAAGCTAAAACTGTATTTTGAAGAAGGTAACTTTGGAGATTAAAATGGAAATTTCCTCTTTGAAGCTAAGGGCAATAGACCTTCACTGCTCTATTCCCATTTCTGACAGTCACTCACTTTTGTGCAGTTTACCTTTCCAGCTAGAGCTGTAGCATTACCAGTTTTGAATCATAAGCTCCAAAAAGTCAGCACTCTGTAGCTAACAACATTTCTTTCAGCTGGGGCTATCATGTTGTGCTCATTTTATAAAATTGTTAACATAAATAAAATTGGTTTACACATCATTCTCCAGACACGGTGTTTTACTGAGGAATCAACACAAGAAATCATGGCTTCATATTGTTCTGCCCAAGTTTAAGGTCATCTTGGGAAGAGGGAGCAGTCAGGATTTTTGACTTTCTAGGGACAAGAAGTAGAGACCAATTTTTAAAATAAAAGTCTTCAGCATTTCCATCAAGTAATTTCCCCCTCTGAACACTACACTCCAAGCCAATCTCAGAAAAAGCCAGTGTAGAAGGCCAAATGGAAATAATTCTTGCAGATCAAGCAGGACAGATTAATCAAGCAACTGTGGATGTGATTTTTAAAAATTTTTGTTCCTCTAAGAGTACTGTTATATCCTCACTCATTAAAGGATTGTAGAGTAAATGTGGCCAAAATCAACCATTAGCTCTATAGCTTGATAGAGGGATGAAAGAATCAGCTGACATATGATGCTTAACAATGCAATTTATTGCACTGTTTGGGCTTAATTCAACAAATGTTTTCTTGACCGTCTACTTCCGTGCCATCACAGGACCAGGCTTGTTAAAATGATTACTGGGAAGGTCATGGGGCAGTGCCTCTGTGGCCCAACCAAACCAAGTTGATCCAGAGAATCCTTGTTTCCACCTACGCAGCACCGCATTGCTGGACCTCCTTTTCTCCTCCCTCCCCTGGAGCTCTCTGAACTAAAAGGGAGAGTCTCATTTTTCAGTCCTGGCTCAGGATTAACTCAGATGGAATCACAAACACAAGTTCTATTTTAAGTGATTCAAACTCCAGCATTCCAAAGATTCCGTTTCTATTTGATGAAATTAAATAGAAGTTCTAAAGTTCTATCTCTTGGGCATACAGGCTGGGGCAGTGTTTTGTTTTGTTTTGTTCTGAGACAGAGGAGCTGGAAAAGGGAGAGAGATGCAAAACAGAAACTCGTAGTTGTGGCACCCTAGTTGTTCATTGATTGTTTCTCATATGTGCCTTGATGGGGGCTCATAGCTGAGCTTGTGAGCCCTGGCTCAAGTGAGCAACCTTGGGCTTCAAGCCAGGGACCATGGGGTCATGTCAGTGATCCCACACTCAATCTGGTGACCTCAGGGTTTTGAACCTGAGATCTCAGAGTCCCAGGTCAATGTTCTATCCCTTGTGCCACCACCGGTCATGCTGGGGTAGTGGGTTTTAAGCCAATTTCAGTATTAGCTTGTCTTGGATGTACCAGGGCCAGGCTGGAGTCTTGGGGATGAGGAGTAAAGCTGAAAATGACCACGTGCTTACGCAGTCTTCACCTGGTACTTTTCCACCTCGATCTGGAGGTGGGGCAAAGGAGGAAGCAGAAGAAGAAATAGATTCCAAGAGGAAGAAGGGTGAGAAGTATCAAAATATTTTAAGTGTTTTAAGTTTAAAAAGGCAGATGGCATTGAGGGGGAATATGAAAAGAAACTTTGAGGTTCTTTCAGGCAATGACGTGTGCTCTGCAGGACGCTAAAACACGGCTTTCAGATCTTGACAGCGAACGAATAATTAAAACCAATTCCTGCGTCACAACCGCTTTAGCGGCAGTTGGGCGCTGCTCTTGATCTTAAATATCCGTGTGTTGACGTCGGCCAGAACCACGGACAGCTCCAGCCCTGTGTCCTGCCTCTCCTTGCTCTGGGCATTTCTTCGGTTCCATCCGGGATGACCAGGAGTGTGGCTGCCCACATTGGCCTCCTCCTGCCTGGAGTCCCGCCTTGAGCTAGGCACCCCACCAAGTGTTAGAGCCCCAGAGCCAAGAAAGAGCTAGTGAAGACCGAGGTCTGTAGCTTTTTGGGAACTTAGCTTCCTCATCCAAAAAGCAGCACCCAGGGATATGAGTGACTGTGGCCCCAGGAGACCTCAGGGCAGAGGTGATCTTGTTTTTCTCTCCCAGGGAAGCTGGGATGTCAAACCAGCCCAAGTCTTGGAGGTACTGCTTTGCTTTGGGTCTGTATGCTCTCCCAAGTGAGGGAAAGGGGAAAGAGACCTATCAGAAGCCTCTTTGTGCCATGGAGCTGGTATTTCCCAGGACAATAAGCCAGTCACCCTGCTTTCTCCTTCACCTCTATCTCCAACCTCTCCTAACCTGGCTCTTTGGGGAAGTGTTTGGCCAGATGTGAAATTTCTTCACCCGTGGTGGCCCTTTACCACGTCCCACTGGGTGGTCTCCACACTTCCCACCTCCTCTCTTTCCAGATATGCCAATTCCCACGCCCTGTAGAAGGGGTTCTTGCCTTCAGTTGGAAAGTGGAGAGTAGGTGTGAGGTCCTTCTGCTTCAGATTGATCTTCTCTGCTTGCTTCCATTCTAAGTGTAGAGAGGCAGAATTCAAGGAGAAAATCTTCCTGTTTCTCCAAGACTAAAGAAGCTTTTCACAGATAACATTTGTAAAGGGAGTTGAATCTTTGTGTGTGTGTGGGGGGGTAGTGGTATGAGGAACATATTCCAATTCAATTGAACAACACCTTCTAAGGCTTTGGTTTCCATAAATCAAAAAAGAACTCAGGGCTGGCCCAGGAGACAGTGGTCAGAGTAGAAGGTTAGACCTATGTGGAGGTGGGAAGTGAGGAGAGAAAATGGATAGGGAGGAAGAAAGGTGCCCACTAAGGTTCTTCCTCCAACCTTGGATATTAGAATGAAAATGAAGATACCCTATTGCCTTTAGGGGTTTATCACTTAAGTCACTGCTGCTAGTTGTGGACATCTAAACTAGAATCAGAAGCAAAAAGCATTTCTGAAAGGGAATCTGAGAATCTTAAAACTAAATAGTCAATTAGGCTAACCCTGGTGGGGGAGATCCCAATTATCTGACACCTTCAGGCAAATGTTAAGTGCTCTAACAAGACAACAAATTAAGGAGTATAAAAGGGTATACCAAGATGATCTTTGTAACACTTTATCAGTATATTTTGAGACAAGTCAAATGTTCATCAGTAAGAAATTGTTTAGATAAATTATAATCTTTATACTGGAATATTGTGCAGGAACTAAAAAATAAAATGAGGCAAACCTGCAAATACTCTTAAGGAAGTCTAGGAGATATTATTAAGCAAAAAAAAAAAAAAAAAAAAAAAAAAAAAAGCATCATCTCATGTTCATTTTTTTAAAAAAATGCTATTAATGGTGTTTATGTATGCATGTGGCCTAAGGTATATTTTTGTGATCACAGAAGAGAATGAAAGACTAGTAAGTACCAGAATGCTGACAGGGATTACTTCTGGGGTTTGGAGACTGTTCTCACTATTTACTTTATATAATGTTTTAAAGAGAAGAACGATGTAATTAAATATAATTTGAACTTTGTTTTTCTGTTACTTTTATTTTCTTTATTTCAATATATCTGTAATAAACAAGTATCACTGGAATCAGAAAAAAGGCAAGTACATAGAGATACCAGTTACTGAAACAAAAATAAAAGCATCCTCTCATGTTCCCTTTTAGTGCTTTGAAATAAAAATCCACTTTCTAGAATCCAAACTTGCTCCCAAGGCCAAGGGTTCTTTGTTCCAAATGGGAACATTTACATGAATGCAAAGTTCCTAAGTCCAGTGTCAGTCTGTTTATTACAACCTTAGAACAAGAGCTTAGAGATGCACACATTCACACAGAAGAAAGAGGCATATGGTTGCATTTTCCTTCCTTACCTTCTGAATCATAACTGAGTAGAAACGGAGTTTTACCATTTCCCTGGATTAACTATGCTCATTAACCTCATCCTGTTCTAAAGGTAGTTCCTGGAATTGTCAAGTGCCACAGAATACTCAAAACTTTGTTTTTGTAAGCCTATTCTGATTAAGGAGACGGCAAAACACTGTGATTAATCAAGGAAGTTAAAGTTGGATTGAAACTTGGGTTTTTCATTTGCTGAATATATAACCTCAAGAAATTTATTTACCACCTTTTGCTTCTGTTTCCTCATCAGTAAAGTGAGAATGTAAGAGAATGTACCTCTTAAGTTTCATAAGAGTATTAACTAAGATAAACTTGTGAAGAGTTTAGGAGAGTGCTAAGTGTCAAGTATTATCATTAACACTGCCTAGAAAATGCTAATCGAGGGGCAATGGAAACCTGTTAGAAGCAACTTGGATCTTTTCTGGATAAAACAATATCCACTATGACCAAAGGGATAGAGATGGGGAAATGGGAATAGATTAAGGAGCCTGAGGCTACAGTCTGCCTACTTAGATGCAATAAGATGATAGATTTTAGAGTCAGACTCCCTGGATTCAACTCCTGGCTTTACTATTTACCAGTAGTTGTTCACGAGCAATTGTTACTCTCTACTTTTTAACAACAAAGTACCAACAAACAATAACAGTGCCCACTTATGTGGTAGTTGTGTGCTAATAAAATGAATTCTAAACTTTCGGTAAATGTTAGCAACTACATGTCTCTGTCCTCTAAAAGCAAAATTAGTTTAGATGATGTCAGTTGCCCATCCATATCCTTTGGCCTTTCCACATCTGTGCAAGAAGGCTGATTTCTAACTAGCAGTTCCTGTGCTTCTCTTCTTGAAAGTATTATCTGGATTTTAGGGCACTTTGCCTGCCTTTATGTTAGACCAAAATTGCCTGGGAATTAATCATTCTCATCAGCTCAGCTTTCTGCTAATGACCAGTAAGAGTTGGTCAAGTTTTGTTTTGTTTTATTTAAACTGGCTACTGGAACTTCTTCAGTGGAATTAAGCTCAGTTGTTCACAATAACAACTGCTTGATAACATTCCCTTTGGTTATTGTCTTTTCTTCCTTGTCTCTCTTTCTTATGTTTCTATCATCAGTTCCTAAATAAACTACTTGCACTAGAATCCTTTTCTCAGGGTCTACTTCTGGGAGAACTCAACTGAAGACAGAGTTGCTTAGTGTTTTGTGAAGATCATGATGGTGGCATGTGTTGCTTATACAAGCTTCTGAATTATACTGTTCACAAAAATTAGGGGATGTTTCAAAATGAAAATGAAGCTATAAAATACCCCCTAACTTTTGTGAGTAGTATATTTCCTTCCAAGATTGCCATTCAGAAGCCCCTATCCCATAAGGTTATTAATTTTAGTGTTTGTTTGTTCTCTCTTAGCTCAGATACTTTTACTTCTTTTTCCTAGTTTCCAAGGAAAATACAAGGTCTTAATTACTACCACCTGGTTAGTAGGTATGGACCCAGTTTGAACCTTTATCACCCTGCAAGTGAAATGACCTTGTCTGTCTAAATCCCATTCCATAACATACTATTTATATTATTCCAGCTTCTGAAAGAGGATTCCAAGCAAGTGTTTTGTCTGCACCGAAGATAAATACCATCATTGTCACCATCATGCGGGACTTTGATAGGCAGACCCCTCTTTCCTAAGACTATGGTTGGGACTGTGATCATGGATTTAGGTCAATGTACATGTATGACAAAAACTTTAACCCCACATATACAGACAAAGGTAAATTGAACTCTCCTGTTTGTGAGTACCTTGGAAGGAGAAACTTTTATAACAGATTGACTAGCTAGCCTAAAGTCAGAGAGGCTGGGTTCTCATCCTGGCTCTTTCACTATTAAACCTTGAGAATTATATTTAATCTTACTATACTTTGGTTTTCTCATTTTCAACTTGGGGGTGATAATAATACATACACAACTTATGAGTTATTTTCCTAGGGATTAAAAATGCTAATGCATATTAAGTACTTAACACAATGGCATATTGTAAGTGTCCAGGAAATGTTAACCTTCACTCAAAGTATTGATAATAAGGACAACAACAGCATTTTGTAGAGGAACCATAAAAGACCATATAGCACACACTGAATTTTTAGAATCTGGAAGCTGAAAAGAGACCACAGACATCCTGAAGCAGCATAGCAATCTCCTGTCCAAGATAAGCGAGGTGACATTCTACAAACACACAACTAGTTTCAGCAAACAAATGTCACTGTTCAGTACATGTTCTGGCTCTAAGGATAACTTAGTGTTATGGTTCAGAACATGGCCTCTAGAGTCAAATTGACTAGCTTTGAACTTGCGCACTGCCACTGTTTGTTTGTGGCCTTGGAAAAGTTGCCTAATAATATTAACTAACATATATTGACTTTTACTTTGTGCTAGGCAGGTATTAAGTAATATGTCCAAAGTCACTTAAATAGCTAGTGATAGAGCCAGGGTTTGATCTCAGGCAGCTTGACTTCCAAGTCTACACTCTTGGAGACTATGCTATTCTGCTATGCTATGGTTTGTTTTTCTCATCTTTAAAAATGGGTTTAATAATAATGCCTCCTCATGGTAGGGAATACAATGTATTCGTAAACAGTAAGGCTGTGTGTGTGTGTGTGTGTGTGTGTGTGTGTATATATATATATACACACACACACACACACACACATAAGTTTCTCCTGACATCAGATGTTTTAAATGGTTCTATTTTACTGAGTCAACTTAAGTTCAGAGAAGTTAGATACTTTCTTACAGTAAATTTCTGAAGCAGGCCAGATTTAAATTCAAATCTATATTAGTTCTAGACTTGACATTCAAATCTATACTCAGCCATGTGCTCATGACCTGATATTGGGTGTGTCTCTTACTTCCCTGGGCCTCAGAGAAGTATATTCCCTAAGGATAACACCTGTTCTTCCCACCTCACATAGCCAAGGTAAGGATAAAAATTGAATACGGAAATGTAATTTGTAGACCTTCAAATGGCAGAGAAATGTAAGATAAGTTACCATTGGAGCTATCTAGAAGCTTTCCCCTAAGTAGTACACATATAGGGAATAAGTAAAGTTTGATGGACATACAAGACACACTAAAATTACCCAAAGACACCACAGACAGCCATTCAATCACTAGAGGGTTTGTTAGGAGAAACTACTGAATGGAGGATAAGGGGATGGCTGCCAAGGTACCTGGGGGCAGAAGTACAGGAGCATTGGAGAGTTGTTTCTGCTGCACCTCTGCGGATGAGAGGAGAACCTGTGTTTTACTGAAACAACAGTGAACTTCATAGAGGCTATCATGGAGGAGAAGAAAGCAAGAGTGGAACGCATGGGGGACCTGGTCACCTACAAACCCAATCTTCCCCCACCCCCTGTTGTAACAGAATCACTGAGATTACCTTTTCTTTGGTAAGTGGCCTTAGTCATTTGTTCAACAACTATTTGTTGATTACCAATTCTGTTCCAGACACTGTTCCAAGAAAAGAATCAAGTTTCCAGTTTTCTTCTTCTGTAACATCTGCACAGTGATATCTGGGTAAGGAGACAGGAGGGAGACATCAAATAAAGATAAAAAGAATTTAATTATTTTGTGATAAGGGCTATTAAAGAAAAGAAACATCTATTTGTTCATTTAAATAATTTTTTAAAAAATTCTGTTTACCTTTGGCAAATAATCCAAAGGTGTTCAAATATGTAATTGGAAGACATCACTGTAAATAACCTTATATCTATATTTACGTGTTTATGTCAAAGTGGTTTCTCAGCACCTATAACTATACTGCTCACAAAAATTAGCGAATATTTCAAAGTGATTATGAAGCAATAAAACAATTTGACTTTTTTATTAAACAAGAACATCAGAAAAGCAAACAACTAGGCAAAGAAAGTTGTTCGATTATACAAATGCGATGCAAACTCAATTATCGTGATTAAGTAGAAGTGACATATTGGTGGGGGTGAACAGAAGCATGTCAAACTGGATGAGAGTGCCACACATTGACTGTTCAGTAAGGTATATGGTCATCCAAGACTGCCAAAACATACTGACAGAGATGGGGCATGGACAGGATCAGATTGTCCAGCAGTTCTTGTAGGATCCTCTGCCACTCTTGCTCCAGGGCAACTTGCAGCTCAATAAGTGTTGGAGGCATTGGACGGTTTGCCAGACATCTTCCTAGTGCATCCCAAGCATGTTCAATGGGGTTCAGGGCTGGAGAATGTAAAGGCCAGTCCATACGTTCAATTCCTGCCTCCTGAAGTGTGTTGTTGACTAGATGTGCACGGTGGGGCCTTGCGTTATTGTCCATGAAAAGGAAGTTGTTTCCAACTGCTCCAGCATAGGGTACCACTCTAAGGTGCAGGACCTCATCTCAATATCTGACAGTTAGCAATCTGTTTCTGTTGACATGAAGGTCAGTACAACCACCAATGCTGATGCCAGCCCACACCATAATTCCACCACCACCAAAGGAGTCCCTTTCTCATGTGAAACATGGAGTCTCCTGTGTTCCTCGTTCACATCAGATCAGGACACGATGGTTGTCAAGCTGCAGACTGAACCATGACTCATCAGAGAAAAAGACAGTGGACCACTCGTCACTGGTCCAATGATGATGCTCATCAGCCACCTTCTACGGGTTCTACGGTATTCAGCAGATAATGGAATGCATACCATTGGTCACCAGTCATGCAGTCCAACATGATGGAGCCAATTTCGTATGGTCTGGGTGCATATCCGTTGTCTAGTGGCAGCAAGAAACTGTCCCTGCAGCTCTGTTGCATTGCTGCTCCTGTTCTTTCTTGCCAATAAGGTCAAGTAGCAGTCATCTCATGCTGTTGTGGCAGATGGGCAACCCTGCCCTCGTCTTCTTCATACTGTGCCAGTCTCTTGAAAATGATTCCACAGTCAGCTAATCATGCTTTGGGATGTTCCAAGTGCTGTTGCCACTGTTGTCTGTGTTTGGCTGGCTTCAAGACGTCCTATGGCTCTCTAGGCTTTGCATTCGGGAAAATTATGTTGCAGGGACATTGCAAGGGCTGGGAAATTGCAGGATGTGCACTTTCAAGATCAGAGAACATGAAGATACTTCAGTACTTTCAGCCTTGTGTATGGTGCATTTTCACCAATGAAATAAAAGTTGTTTTTGCATCTTATTTGCATAATCAAACATTCTTTGACTTGTCCTTTGCTTTTCTGATGTTCTTGTTTAGTAAAAAAACTTAAATGCTTCTTTTTTTTATCATTTCATATTTATTTTGAAATATTCCCTAATTTTTGTGAGCACTGTATAAAAAAATATAAAAACACACAAATGGAATAAATGATGGTTTCTGACTCATTCAAGAAATAAGTAAATTCCATATAAACTATTAGAGGTAACCTAGTTATTAAATGCATTTCCAATTAATATAAATTTTGTGATTAATAACTATTTGTAAATTGTGTATTACTAATATTTGTACATTTTATCAACTCCACAGAAACATTTTAATCCTTAGGACATTATGTTCCCAAAATTTTTTAAAAAACAAGATTCACTTTAAATTTATACTCATATTTTTATTGCAAAGATTAATAAAATTCTTTTAGGAATAAAATATATTGCACTGAGATAATAAAATCCTGTGTGCAATATGGAATGGAAATAAAATATTTATATAAGAAAAGAACATTTATCTAAATTCTCATTCACATATTTTGAATGGATAATGGTGAATCTTAAATTATAATGAAATTTGAATTTCACTGGATATTTATAGAAGAATGAGCTACAGTTTTATGATAATATTTTAATAGATCAGAAATTATATCCTTTGCAATATATGATAATAAGTTTCAGATAATAACTTAAAAATATATGAGGAGTATATAAAATTCTTATAAGGGTATATAAAGTAAAAGTTTGGATACCATGTGTGCAATCTGTAGTCTGCACTGTCTTTAGTGGCCCTTAGAGGGAGTCTCATCTCACACATTGCTCCAGTTCACTTCAGGGACAATGTGGAGGATTGCAGAGCTCTCATTTGCATTGATTGCTCCTTGAATTATTGGAAAGGCCCTGGAGGAAAAGCTCTCTAGGAGAGAAATGCAGCATGGTGAAAAGAGCACTAGATCTAATGTGAGTCCTGAATTTTCTCCAAACTAGCTCTTTGGCTCTCTGAACCATAGTTGCCCCATTTGAAACATGGGCATAAGAAAACCTGTCCTCCCTAATCCACAGTGTGGTTGAATATAGTGATAAAAAGCACAGACTCTGGGATTATCCTACTTGGGTTTAAATTCAAGCTTTGCCACACCCCAGCTTGTAGACCTAAACTTTTTTATTTCTCTGTGGCTTCTGTTTGTTGTCTACTATTAACCATAATAAGAATAATAGTACCTACTGAACAGAGTTGTGGTGATTAACCAAGTTAATACTTACAGACAAAGTGCTTTCAATGGTGTCTAGCACATAGCTATTATTACTTACTACCTTAGCTGTTACTATTGTTATAATCATTCACTTGGTTGTTGAAAAATCAAATGAAGCCTGACCAGGCGGTGGTGCAGTGGATAGAGCGTCAGACTGGGATGCAGAGGACCTAGGTTCGAGACCCCGAGGTCGTCACCTTGAGCGCGGGCTCATCTGGTTTGAGTAAAAGCCCACCAGCTCGAACCCAAGGTCGCTGGCTCCAGCAAGAGGTTACTCGGTCTGCTGAAGGCCCATAGTCAAGGCACATATGAGAAAGCAATCAATGAACAACTAAGGTGTTGCAACGTGCAATGAAAAACTAATGATTGATGCTTCTCATCTCTCTCTGTTCCTGTCTCTGTCCCTGTCTATCCCTCTCTCTGACTCACTCTCTGTCTCTGTAAAAAAAATAAATAAATAAATTGGCTTTTCTTAAAAAAAATCAAATGCATTAGAAATGCTGTTATAGTGTTGTATGAAAGGAGAGAAGGTTAGAAATGCTGTTACACACATAACGGACATATTGCTAAAACTATATTGGTTATGGTGCTTTCAGGAGCAAATTACAAAAAAGCTCCACATAAAATATCATTAAACCTAGCTTAACCTATAAAGAGATGTATTATTTCCCATAACAGTAAGTTCATTGATGCTATAGACAGGGCTCCAGTGTCATTACTCTGGGTATATATAAATGTGCTGTCTGTCTTCACAGTGATTTCCCTCACGCCCACAGGATGGCTACTAGCATCGGCTGAAGCCAGGTGTTTCCCACTGGCTATAGTTTGAATGCCTGTGTCACTCCAAAATTCGTGGGTTTAAATGCTCACCCCCAAAGATGATAGTATTAAGAGTTTGAGAAGTGATTGGGTCCAGAAATTGGGCTCTCACCAGAACTCCACCATGCTGATACCTTGATCTTAAACTTCCCAACCTCCATTACTATAGTTAACAAACCACTGAGTCTGTGGTATTATGTTATAGCAGCCCAAACAAACTAAGGTATCTTCCATCTAATTGGTCATCTTAAGTCGGGTGCCCGTCTTGCATCAAAAACATTTCTTAGAGAAATGCCATGCAGATTGCCTTAACCCTGGGTGCCTGAACCAATTATTGGCAAGTAGGATATTGTAACTAGTTTAAAATTAACAGGATCCAGCCCCTGAAACTGGGGACATGAGTTACATGCTGTCTTAGGGTCTTAGCAAAAAGCAGATGACATATAAAAATTAGTTAAATAAACAGAACTTAATAAATTGACTATAAAGTTAGGGGCAAAGTTTGGGTGACTTAACAAGGGATGATGAAGTCCAGGGCTAGCAACAACAAGGAGCCACTATCATCACCTCTCACTTTGAGGATGGGGAGTTTCTCCTGGAACATGGGCACAGAGAATTAGATAGAGAGAGCTGCCCACGAGGGTCTTTGCCCATTCCTGAAGAGGTGCTGTCCAACGCAACTACACAGCGATGGAGGAAGCTGGCAAAATAAATAAATAAATAAATAAATAACCCAACCTTATTCTCCTACCACTGCCGAAAACCACAGAACAAGGGAGTCATTAATGTCATCAGTGCACCCGGGGCCTAGGTCAGGGTAGAGAAAAATAAAGGTCGACTTGGAGGAGCAAATGGAATAATGAGTCCAAATAAATGGCGTCACATCTGGGCTGCACAGGGGAGGGGAATGGTACTGAAACAAGATCATGCCCTGGTAGGAAGGAAGAAAAAAAATGCTGGATAAGTCTCTAATAAGATTCACTCTAAGTACTCTCATTCAAAATAAAATTGTTCTGTTTTATTTTTTTCAAACATAAATAATCTAAAATTGCACGCATCTCTTATTTGTGAGTAAAAGCCATCCTCAAGGGAGCTGACAGGAAGATGACAAAAGGCTGAGCTGCCACCACTTGATGAGGGATTCAGGGAAAGGGGGATGTCCTGATCTTTCAGGGAAAAGTGAAGAAATCCATTCCCAGGAGGGACTGCAAAGGGAAGTGACCGTTCCCTTGATACAGCCAAAGAGGACAAGCCTGATGAAGTCTCAGCCAGTTATGTGGTGTAATTTACTGAATGGTGTTGGCTGCCTTGCAATGTTTCAAGGCAATTTTTTTTCTCGTACGACATGATTAGTAAGAAGAGATTTGGATGTTGCCGTCTTCCAAAGGAAACTTGACTACACTTAGTAATAGAGAAAAATGCTCTCCTTGGAAAATCTCATATTTCTATGCAAAGTGGTATCCTAAGTCAGGGTTTACACAATGTAGTATTGCCTAATGTGTGAAGATCAGCTAATTAGTTCTGAACGAAATGTCAAGATAAACAAACCCAATCCCTAAAGGACTTCAAGAAGCTCTATGATTAAGGGGCACCATCCAGGGCAAAGAGACTCTAACCTTTTGGTTCTCAGCAGTGGCTGCACATTGAAACTACATGGGGAGCTTTAAAAAAAACAAAATAAACACTACACCCAGACTCCACTCCAGGGCAATTTAAAAAATCTAAGCATGGGTAGTTTTTGAAAAGCTCCCTAAGCAATTCTAATATTTTACCAAGGTTGTTGAAAATCTCTGGCTTATAGGATACTTACATCTCTGATGGATACAGTATGCACAAATCAAGCAGATCATTTGCTGTGCTGATTAATTCATCAGTTCAATCCAAATACCCATCCTGGCACATGGAGCCTCTCTAAGAATGGACAATAAAGGGTTAAGAATGGTGTCTTTGAGATCAGGCTGTCTGAGTCAAGTTTTTTTGTTGTTTGTTTATTTGTTTTTGTTTTACAGAGACAGAGAGACAGTCAGAGAGAGGGATAGATAGGGACAGACAGACAGGAAAGGAGAGAGATGAGAAGCATTAATCATTAGTTTTTTATTGGGACACCTTAGTTGTTCATTGATTGCTATCTCATATGTGCCTTGACCGCTGGCCTTCAGCAGACCAAGTAACCCCTTGCTCGAGCCAGCGACCTTGGGTCCAAGCTGGTGAGCTTTGCTCAAACCAGATGAGCCTGCGCTCAAGCTGATGACCTTGGGGTCTCGAACCTGGGTCCTCAGCATCCCAGTCTGACACTCTATCCACTGCTCCACTGCCTGGTCAGTTCTAAGCCCACTCATGGGCTATGTGATTTGGGGAAAGTCACTTAACCCTTTTGATAGTTTCATAATCTGTAGAATGGGGGCAATGGTAGGAATTACACTATAGATTGTACTAAAGATTAACTTAGAATTGACTTCATGCTTATAAAGGACTTAATATAGTGCCTGGCACAGAGTGAACTCTCAATAAATGTGAACTATTATTATGTGTCTAGATGTAAGCCAACTGGAAGTCTCAGAAGGATCCCTACATTCTTCTCACTTGACTTTGTAGAGTTCTCTTTGGCATGGCGAGTGAGAAGGTAGGGGTGTTTAAGCAGCTGGATCTTTTAGCCTCTCCCAACTCAGATTCCACGAGTTTATGACATGCTTTGAAGTCACTGTTCATGAAAGACAATGGTGTTAGCAACAAGTAGGAAACTACTACTATTTCAGCCAATAATAGTCACTATTCATTGAGTGTGCCAGGGACCATGTTACATACTTTACATCTTCTCTCACATAATCCCCATAAAAATCCTACAAAAATAAGAAGTCTCTCCCACTTAAATGATGAGGATCCTTTGGCCCAGAAAGAAGGAACAACTTTCCTAAGATATTCCAGCAAGAATCTGACTGAATTAGGGTTCATACTGGGTCTCTCTGGCTTCAGAGATCATGTTTTGTCAACTGGGCCATGCTGCTCGTCTTTAATGACATTTCTCAGTGTCAGGACTGACGTCACTGCTTCTCTTGGAGAAAGGAAAAACAAAACCCCTGCAGAACAAATGGGGCCATGTCCCAGGGATGGATTCTCCTTAACTAATATCTTTTTTTTCTAGGACAACACAGATTTAGAGTACAGAAGTTAAAGAAAAACTCATATTGGCCAACTATCTCCACTTGAGACAGGGAAAAGTGAGATTACAAGGGCTTTGCTGCCCTGCCCAGTGGGAAGTAAGTAGCAGGTTCTTAGTGGTTGCAAATGGACTCACATTAACATTTTAAATATGGAGTATGGACAGCTCTTCACCCACTAATCACTTCCCACTGCTAAACTCAATGATTGAGGCCTCAGAGGAGCACCAAGGACAGCTTCTGCCCTGCTTCCCACAGAGCAACATTAAACATGCTAGCCCAATCCTCAGGATAAAAAAAAAATTCAATAGGGAAGATAATTCTCTCTCTAGGGAAAGCTCTGGACCCAGAAACACTCTCAGAGGTTCATACTCTCTGTACCCCAAAGGCAGCACAGACACCTGTATCCAGCCTGTGCTGTCTAGCAGGTAGCTCTGCGTCTGCCTGGGCAGTGCTCCATGGTGGCACGTAAAAATGAAGACAGTGTCTTTTCTTGGGAACAACTTAGAGCCTTTGATCTTGTTGTTCACTGTCCCTGGTAACATTTATCTTTATACTTAGTTTTTTTTTTAAATAGGCCTCTTCTTCAAATCATTTAAAAACTCACCTTAATAGAAAAATTGTTTGTTAGTTCACATATTTATTCTTTGCATTTAAATAAGATTTTTACTCATGTTTTCATATAACGAGGTATATAGTAAGCTAAAATAATTTCTCATAACTGTTATCAAAACAACAGATATAAAATTTTCTTGCATATTAAATTAAAAATGTGATTCATAGAGGTTTAAATGGAAGATATTTAAATTAATAAAAGTTACTGGTTTTTTTTTCTGGTATTTTTGCTCAAAGAAGACAACTGGTAGGCTTGAAATAACAAAATGAACAATGGCCTTGACCTTATTTGTGTGTTGCTTACTCGTTTTCACATGTGCAGTTAGGCTAATGTGTTCATTTATTCTTAACTGCACCTGGGGAGAGTTTAGCTCTTCATGTTCTGGGTTTCTGACCAAGGCCCTTCTGTCCACCTGGGGGCAGCATATCCTTACCTACAGAAGCATGTGGAAAAAAGAACTGGCTTTGTGAGCTCCTCCGGACTTGCAAACAGGAGCCTCTGGAGTAGTGTTTCTCAAATGATTGACCCCATAAATATTCATTCTAACGAACGACATTTGAAGAAAGGATCGCACAGTCAACTAAGTTTGGGGAGCTCTGGCTTCAGCAAAGTTAATAGTGTCTTTCTCTCAGGACTTCTTTTTTATTTTTTATAATTTTATTTAGACAATTAATTTTAACGGGGTGACATTGGTCAACTAGAGCACATAGATTTAGAGAAAACATCTCCAGATCATTTTGACATTTGACTATGTTGTATACCCAGCACCCAAAGTCAAATCATCTTCTGTCACCCTTCATTTGGTTTTCTTTATGCCCCTCCCCTCTCACCACCTCCTCCCTTGTCTCCCTTCCCCTCCCCCTGGTAACCACTGCACTCTTATCCATGTCTATGAGTCTCAGTTTTGTGTCCCATCTATGTATGGAATCATACAGTTCTTAGTTTTTTCTGATTTACTTATTTCACTCATTATAATGTTATCAAGTTTCAACCACGTTGTTGTAAATGATCCGATGACATCATTTCTTATAGCTGAGTAGTACTCCATAGTATATATGTACCACATCTTCTTTATCCAATCCTCTATTGAAGGGCTTTTTTGGTTGTTTCCATGTCTTGGCCACTGTGAACAATGCTGCAATGAACATGGGGCTACATGTGTCTTTACGTATCAGTGTTTTTGAGTTTTAGGGGTATATACCCAGTATCTCTCAGAACTTCTTAGAACCTGGCATAAGATTTTATGATACAAAATCAACATTAGGGCATGATCACCCTGTGCCTGGCCCTGTGCCAAGTAGTCTTCTTGCATTGACCTAGTTAATCTGTACAATAACCCTGTGAGGTAGGTCTGATGCTACTCTCCAGTTCACAAATGATAAACAGGTACAGAACTCAGCTTCAAACCCAGGCCACAGAGCTACAGAACTTGCATATTTGACCATCACACTATAATGCTTTGCCATGCAAGACTCTCAGAAGGGGAGTTAATAGTTCATGTTTGCCAAATATATTTGGCTTTGGTACTCTTCTCTTCCTCTGGCTGACATGGAAGACTAGAGTTTAACAGAACACATTGTGAGAAAAACTTTCCTAATGTGATGATGATAAGAGTCATTTTTTTTTTAAAGTTTAACTAAAAATATAAGTCCACAGGCTTATTATGCAATTGAATGGTTAACATTTATTTGAATTTTGATTGAATGAGAAGAAATGCACCTGTCATGCTAATCTCTGTTCTCAAAGTTAATGCCACTGACTCCAGACTCTTCATTGCATTTGAAGTATGTCAAATACCAGTCTGCACTGGGTCTTCTCAGAAAGAAAGAAAATAAAGGTGTAGGGTAGAAAAGTAAGACTAGAAATCCACAGGCTTCAGCAGGGAAGCTTACGGTAATATGGAATGTTCAAAAATAAGATGGAGATTTTAAATAATGTTGAAGAATTAAATTAAAACAAAAGTTAATCTCTAACCAACATGAGGTCTTAGTAAATTAAAGTTAAAACAGCAGAGGGATAATCTTCCAAGAGGCTGGGTGCCAGATAAGCATGGTGGTTACTTTAAGCAGAATTTTATACTAACTTCATGCTTTTTAAAAAAAATCAGGATACCACTGCTATTGATAATCTCATATTCCCTATAAATTATTGTATGCCTTTGTATAAATTTATTTATTTATTTATTTATTTTAGGTGAGAGGAGGGGAGATAGAGAGACAGACTCCCACATGAGCCCTGACTGAGATCCACCCTGCAACCCCATCTGGGGCCAGTGCTATTTTTAGCACCTGAGGCACCAAACATTCTTTCATATTGATCTTTGACACAGAAATTGAAACTCAGATAATTAAACTTGTTCTAATAAACTGAACCAGCAATTATTTGATAAAAACAAGAGACATTTCCTATAGCAATAGTATATAATAGAATTTTCTATGATGAAACAAAAGTTCTGTGTCTGCACATGTAGCAAGCAGCCATTTACTTGGAATTGGCCTTGCCCACACCCAAAGCATGAACAATGATAATCACATATAAATCACATGATGAATAATCTACATATTTTGCATTATTTTCTATCTGGACCCCAAATACTAACCTGATTTTGTCAAAATCACATACCTGTCTCTTTTGGTAATGTCATTTTTAGATTTTTCTAACAGGCTTAAGTTCTATTTATTTTCTTTATTACGATTCATTAGCAGTCAAAAATGCAAAAGCAACTTGAGTTTATTCACTTGAAAAATATTTTGCAAGCCTCCTCTTGGCAGAATCCTGGAGATGCTCTACTAAACAAAACAGATATAGTTCCTGCATTCACGGAACTTAGATTTCAGCTGGGTAAGGCTTATTGGTTGTGAATAGCTTTATCAGTGAGACAAGTGTCTTATGGGAGTGTTGGCCAGGTAATCCAGGAACTAAGGTGCACAGAAATCCTTAGACATGTATACTTAACTCTAGTACTCATGTGGAAAGAAACTAATCTAAACCAGAAAATGAGAATCTATTTACAAAATGTGTTTTCTCTTCTCTCCTGCTTTCCAAATAATGACCCCTTTCTAAAGTGGATTATATACCCCAGGAGATTTCAACTTGGTGAACTAATTTTCTTCCTTCTTTTCTTTTTTCCTTCCTTCCTTCCTTCCTTCCTTCCTTCCTTCCTTCCTTCCTTCCTTCCTTCCTTCCTTCCTTCTTTCTTCCTTCTTCCCTTCCTCCCCCCTCCCTCCCTCCCTCCCTCCCTCCCTCCCTTCCTTCCTTCCTTCCTTCCTTCCTTCCTTCCTTCCTTCCTTCCTTCCTTCCTTCCTTCCTTCCTTCCTTCCTTCCTTCCTTCCCTTTCTTTCTTCCTTCCTTCTTTCTTTTCTTCCTTCTTTCTTTCCTTCTTTGAAATTTGTGAAGAGATTTTAAAATCATGAGTGTATTTTTTTGTTTAACTTTTTTGTTGATGACTCAGCCATGCAAGTTTAGGGAATTTGTTGTTCTATATGTCAATTCCCTTGGCATTTTTGAGCAACTGAACAGAAAAGCTAAGGTTTGAATCTAACCAAAAATGTACTCACTATCACAAATAGATAATCTTAAATGATCAAGTAGAGCCAGCTGTATACCTCAGATATCCTAGCTGATTTGTTAGACCAACAATGTTCAACTTTTTGTTTTATCTCATGGCACACATAAATTAATTACTTAAATTATGTCACACACCCAAAACTACATTATCTATTCTGCTGACATGACTGAAAAAAAAGTATAATTTTGTTTCATTCACACTAGATGGCTATTGTTGTTTTAACTGTTGTCATTTTTTTATTTGACAATCTAAGGGAAAAGATGTCAGTATTCCTGACTAAATCCTCAGGTATTGCATGTTTTAAAAATTCTTGTAGCACACTAGTTGAAAATTGCTGTGTTAGACCTATGCTTTGTGGACAGGATAGTTATAATTTATAAAATAATCACACTTAGGGCTGGAAAGCATTTTTAGAATCTTCTCATGAAAGATAAATGGCTAACAATTCCACGGCTAGGTAGATAATATGAATGTGTGAAATAGAAAAATGGACAATGCATAAGACCACAGTGGCTAAGCTGCTTGTATTCCTATCAAGCTAGCTCCTGGCTAGTTTTATTGTTTACAAAACACTCTCTGGCTAAGCAACATTAGGGCAATTTTGTCTATTAAGTACTAAAGACATAGTATCTAGGACTTAAAAATGTTTAGAAACTATAAAGATGTTTGAGACCTGGAAAAAAATGTTTTGGCTCTAAACATAAAATAAAATTATAAAACAAAATTAATAATTAATTGGATACCTACAAAATATAACATGCCAACCAATGAACCACAATTTGACTGTTTTATAGCTAATTAAAATTATATTTAATTTGGAAATGTGGAATATGATTGTTTTTAACATGCTTGGCAGATTTGATGGTTGTGCACTAAACAGAGTATCTAGAGCTCTGAAAACAAAGGCAAAACCAAATTTTTGGGGTGCTGTATTGAGTCACCAAGTTACAAGCTTGCAAGTTATGAGTTATATGCTTATTGTCTAGATAAGAAAGTCATGTCTAGGGAGCTCAAGTGAATTGGACAAATTCCCATTGCTGAGCATAAGCATGCCTCCAGCAAGAACTTGCATCTCCTGACTCCTGAATGAGTACTTTTGCACCCAATGTCTTCTGCATCTGCTTCATCAGGATGCTTCTTAAAATGCATATTAATGGGCCATACCATAGCTTTACTGGATTAGAACCTTTGAGATTCAAACCCAAGAATCTCCATTTTGCCTCACACAATGTTGCTTATCATTTTAACCTTTTCAGGGATGTATTTAGCTATTTATCTAGTCAGTGCTGGTCAGTTTATTGAGCCAGTTCGTTTCCAGTGAGCTGATGAACTGGATTTAGTTGACCTGCTGGCATAGTGTGGACATGATAAATCTAATGATGGTTTCTTTATTTTCTTTAATGAAGAAAGAAATAATGCTTTGATTTTTTTCTTAACAATCAATGCCATTTGATAAAACATTTCAAATCTCTCTTGGAAGAAAACCTTTGGACCTGCTGGTCAAAATACCAGCAAACAGCTTTGATGAAGGAAAACTGAAGACAGAGAAGAAAATGCTGACTCTCAGAAGCTCAGGAATAACCACTTTAGCCACCCAACTGTCCATGTAAGAAACATCCAAGCTTACAGAGAATTTTGATAAAAGTTTATTTGAGAAGATGGTGGTAGAGTAGATGGATGTTACATTCACCTCCTCCTAGAGCCAAACTGGAGTTATAACTAAATTTAAGAACAATTATCCTGAAAAGCAAACTCAAGGCTAAATGAACAGGAATCTTATAAGGAAGGATTCATAGAAGAAGCCACATTGAGAGTGGTAGGAAGGGCAAAGATGCAAAAAGGGTTATCCCTGCTCCCACAAGTAGCAGCTGAAGTTCTGAAGAGATAGCTCAGCTGCAAGTGTGTGTGGGGTGTTTACTCTGAGAAGTGTGGGGCCTAAACCCCAAGCTGGACTCTCCAGCCTAGAGCACCAGAGCCAAGAAGAGGCACATAACATTTGGCTTTGAAAAGTGGCATGGTTTCTTTCTGCTAGAAAAAGATGGGAGTCCTCAGGAGTGTGGGCACCCTCCTAAAGGGCCAATGCATTGGCCCTTTAGGAGGGTGCCCACACTCCTGAGGACTCCCATCTTTTTCTAACCACTTAGCCTGGGGTTCCAGCGGAGGGAAGGCTGAGTGGAGTTTGTGCTTTGGTGCTACTGGTTTCACATGCTCCGCCGGATACTAATACATTCTCCTTCCTCTATTAATGAAGTTGTCTGAGTGTCTCCTCCATCAGGGTCATTTTCCTGCAGCAATACAAAATAAATATCCAGAAATCAGTTGCATTTTTATACACCAATAATGAACTACCAGAAACGGAAACTGAGAAAACAATAGCATTCACAACTGCTTCAAAAAAGAATAAAATACCTAAGAATAAATTTAACCAAGGATGTAAAAGAAATGTTCTGTATTCAGAAAATTATGTGACACTGAAGAAAGAAATTGAAGAAAATACAAACAAGTAGATGCATATATCATGTTCATGGGTAGAAAGAATTAACATCATTAAATGGTCATATTACCCAAAACAATCTATAAATTTAATGCAATTCCTGTTAAGATACTAATAATATATTTCTCAGATCTAGAACAAATATTTAAAAAATTTAGCCATAGCAATCCTGAGAAAGAACAAAGTTGGAGGAATCACACTACCTGATATCAAACTATACTACCAGACCATAGTAATCAAAAAAGCATAATATGGACATAAAAAAAGGCACATAGATCAATGGAACAGACTAGAGAACCCAGAAATAAACCCAGGCCTATATGGTCAAATAATATTTGACAAAAGAGTCAAGAACATACAATGGGGTAAAGACAGTTTATTCAATAGATGTTGGGAAAATTGGACAGATACATGCAAAAAAAAAAAAAAAAAAAGAGAAAAGAAAAGAAAAAGAAACTAGCCCAACTTCTTATACTGTACACAGCAATAAACTCAAAATGTATTAAATACTTACATATTAAACATCAAACTATAAAAAAACCAGTAGAAAGAATAGGCAGTAAAATCTCAGACATTTCTTGTAGCAACACTTTTTTTCAGCTTTATCTCCTCAGGTAGGAAAATGAAAGAAAAGATAACAAAAGGGACTACATCCAACTAAAAAGTTTTTGTACAGCAATAGACACCATCAACAAAATGAAAAAACAACCCACTGAATGAGAGAATATAGTTGCTGATACTTCTGATAAGAGATTGATATCCAAAATTTATACAGAACATATAAAACTCAACACCAAGAACGAAAAACAATCTAATTTAAAAATGGGCAAAAACCCTGAATAGTCACTTTTTTAAAGAGGATGTACAGATGGCCAATAGATATATGAAAAGAGCTCAACACCACTAATCATCAGAGAAATGCAAATTAAAGCCACAAGATACAGTATCACCTCACACCTGTCAGAATGGCTCCCGTTAATAAATAAACAAATAAGTGCTGGCGAGGATGTGGAGAAGAGGGAATCTTCATACACTGCTGTTGGGAATGCTAAGGTGTCCTTTAGGGAGGACAGTCCTTCTTTTGTAAGTTCCGTCTTCCCTTGAAAAGTTTCCTCCTACATGACTTTCTTTTTGATATTGGAAGACTAATCTGTAAATGTCTGTATTCGATGCAGAGTTGATTCATTGCATGTGATGTGACATATTTGTATTTGACATGAGATTTGTTAAGGATCAGTACAGTGCAGCGAGATGTGATTATGAGACACATGCACTCCACACAAGAGACCTTGAGAGAGCACACATTATACCAAGAGCGCAAATGGCTTTGTGTACTTCTTACTGAAACACAACACGGCACATTCGATATTGCAGACTCACGATTATTTCTTTCTCAGTGAATATTCAATCATAGACAGGGAAGCACAATTCACGTAAAATTCAATATGAAGGATATTTCTTGTTCAGATATTTCCAATATATTACTACAAGATAATGCATTGACAAAAATATTCATTCAATGGAAAAGTACTCATTTAGACTAAATGAGTACTTTTTTCTTACAATTATTATTAAAAATTAATAGGCATTTGTAAAGCCAGTAGCCAAGGCCACCATCACAGCCACCTGGCCCATGCAGGTTCGCATTTGATTCAGAAAGACAGTAATGAAACAATGGAGCCAAGAACTGGTGGACCATTAGCTTTTATCCTAGCTTGCACCCGGGCGGGCAAGTAATAACACACACTGGGCTCCAAAACCCACTCATTCAGTGCTCACAAAGCTACTGACTTATCCGAGTTTCCTAGAATCAAAGGTTTCTAGCTCACCAGCCTTATTCACCTCTGTTTCCCATCTCCTTCTCTCTGCACAAACTCTGGACAAACTGGCTTCTCCTTTAGCACTTCACCATCTTGGCTGCCTCTCCTCTCCTCCAGGTGACCCTTCTCTGCTCTCCTTTCTCTGCTCTCTCCTCCTAGAATGTAATCCCTCTTCTCCCAGAACAACGTGATCTCTCTTCCTTTTAAAACCTTTTGGCGCGAAAGCCCTCCCCCAACACATATTAACATAATCATGCCCATCTCAAACAATTACCTGGGTGATGGGCTTCCACCCTGGGCAGTGCCATCTTTAACAAAGTGAGCATAATATATTTTATCTGCCCAACAACATTTTTTTTTTTTTGTATTTTTCTGAAGCTGGAAACGGGGAGAGACAGTCAGACAGACTCCCGCATGCGCCCGAACGGGATCCACCCGGCACGCCCACCAGGGGCGAAGCTCTACCCACCAGGGGACAATGCTCTGCCCCTCCGGAGCGTCGCTCTGCCGTGACCAGAGCCACTCTAGCTGGGGCAGAGGCCAAGGAGCCATCCCCAGCGCCCGGGCCATCTTTGTTCCAATGGAGCCTTGGCTGCGGGAGGGGAAGAGAGAGACAGAGAGGAAGGAGGGGGGGTGGAGAAGCAAATGGGCACTTCTCTTATGTGCCCTGGCTGGAAATCGAACCCAGGTCCCCCGCACGCCAGGCCGACGCTCTACCGCTGAGCCAACCGCCAGGGCCTGCCCAACAACATTTAAGCATAACTACAATATAAAATATTACAAATGTAAAAAAATTGGTCACCTTAGGAATGCAGACTGGTGTAGCCACTGTGGAAAGAAGTATGGAGTTATCTCAAAAAATTTAAAATGGAACTGCCTTATTACTCAGCTATGTCACTTCTGGGAACATATCCTAAGAATCCTGAAACACTAATTTGAAAAAATATATGTGATAGATAAAATGGCTACTCAGTCACCATCTTTGTTAAAAACAATGCAGGCCTGTGTAAGGCCAGGAGCCGCCATCGTGGCCATTCACATGCAGGTTCCCATTGGATTCGGGCAGACGATAAAGAAATGGCGGAGTCAGAGGATGGGGGGCCATCCTATTTATTGGTGTCTCACCAAGACAGGCAAACCACAAAAGAAGACAAGGGAAAAGCAGAAAACCAGCTCTTCCCATGAAGGGCAAGGGATCAGGGAAGCCCCTGCAATCGTGATAGCAGGAACTGTGTGTCCAAGCTCCTGGTCTGTCCCACTTTATAGTGTAGAAAACCAAAATCCCTTAATCCAATATACAAACAAGGAAGTCTCTGATACAAAGTCACTTATCCAAGGCATAATTGGATTCCTCATGAGAGTGCACCACCCAGATTATACAATCAGTCAAGGGTGTGGGGAAAAGCTTAGTCCCAAAACCAAACCTTAGGCTACAACGACCTGGCCTGCTTATAGCCTGTCCCCCACACCCAATATAAGTCACAAGCGAGCAAACATATATATCACATTTACAAACTTATTTGACCAACATTCCACCCCTTTTGCTCGCTTTACAATCTAAACCACAGGCATCTTCCATGACGGTCACTGTGCAAGGAGTAGGATACATTGCATAAACAGAAATAGTACCAACTACAGCAATAGGATTAACAGATCAAAAACTATGGGCGAAATGAGAGAGCTGTCAGTGGCACCAAGAGAGGCAAATCTTTTCCCTCTGGCAGAATACAGGCCAGAGTTTTGTCTGCAGACAGCACCGTAGCTGGCACCAGAGGCCGCCCTGAGCGGGCATACCAAACCTTATTGGCCAATACACCAGCATCTGCTGGTTCTATGTGTAGTAAAATAGGGGAACTCATTATTGGCCATAAAGAAATTACAAAGGTGCCCTTCAAAATGCTGTCCCCTTGAGCACTCAAGGGATAATACACTTCTACCTTAGGTGGCCAGGTGCTGGTTGCCCAAGGAGTTAACTGGAGGTCCACCTCTAACCCCTTTCCCCATGGTGCCAACAAGGCCACCCATCTCAGATGGGGGGCCTGTACAATCCAGGGCCAAGTCCATTGAAGCCGTTGTCCTTTAAGAAGGGCTGTTGGAGCAGGCAAGAGCACGTTGCCCTGCTGTCCGAAACCTGGCTTGAGTAAAATGTCCTTGGTGCGTATCTGCAACTGAATAAGGGCAGCTGTCCGATGCAGGAGGGCCTCTACTGGAGCTGGGCTTCCCCGTCGAGGTCGCTCATTCAAAATCCGAAGTACTGTCCATAAGCGGCGTGTCCATCCAGTAAGAGAGCCGGTGCCCCCCTCCTGTCGCAGTCCCTGCTTTAAGAGTCCATTATAACGCTCAATGATACCAGCAGCCTGGGGGTGGTAGGGAACATGGTACTTCCAGTCCACCCCCAGCTTTTGAGCCCATTGCCTCACCGTTGAACCAGTGAAGTGGCTACCATTGTCACTTTCAAGGACCAGCGGTCGCCCGTATGCAGCACTCAGGCAGTCCAGAGCCTGTATGACTGCCCTCTGGTCAGGGTTACGAGCGGGGTAAGCAGCAAGCAGCCCGGTGGCAGTATCTACACAAGTGACTGCATACTGGTACCCTTCTGACTTTGGTAAGGGTCCAATGATGTCTATCTGCCATCATGTCAGTGGGACATGACCCCTCTGGATCTGTCCAGGTGACACCAGTGGTCTCCGAGGGTGTTCCTTGGAACATACTGCACATTGCTCACAGGCTGCAAGTACCTCTGCATAGGACACAGGCAAGTTCCAAGCCTTAACCGTAGTCCACATAGTTTTCTGTCCTGCATGGAGCAGGCGCCGGTGGAGCCACTGTGCCACATCACCTGCAGGTGCAGTCTCCAACCATCGCACCCTTGCCAACGTATCTGCCTCATCATTCCCAGGATGGGCTAGAGGGGCATGCCCTGTGACATGATATACTGTCACCTGCTTCTGGTGTCCTATTTCCCATAAGTCCTGCCACATGGCCTGACCCCATAATGGACGGTGCATTACCATCCACTGGTTAATGTGCCAAGTAGCAATCCAAAGGGTCAGTCCACGATAGACAGCCCAACTGTCAGTACAGATCACCAGAGGTGAAGGTTCATTATGGGCAACTAGCCAAACAGCTCTTAATTCTGCCCATTGGCTGCTTTGGCCTATACCCGTGTCCATCCAAATAGTCTCAGTGGCCGGATGGAAGGCGATAGCCATCCATTTGGCAGGTTGGCCCCTGCTGGAACCATCAGTATACCAGGCATCTTCGGGGTTGGGCACCCGCCCCTCCTGGTAGGGACTGACCTCAGGTTCTGCCTCCTGAGCCCCAGTTGCACCTGACTCTAAAGTCGCATAGGTGACTGGACCCAAGACTTCCTGCAGTTCTGCCCTCAATGAGCTGGTGCTAAGAGCACAGCGTTGTTGCAGATAGGCACCCCACTTGGCCAGGGTAGACATTTGGGCCATACCACTATGTCGTTTAGTTGCCCAATCTCTCACCCATCCAGCTATAGGGTATGTTGTTTTGACTGTAACTGGTGTTGTGGTTGTAATACTCTCAGTTGCCAGGAGGGCAGCATACACAGCTGCCAGCTGCTTCTCTACTAATGAGTAACGAACTTCAGCACCTTTCCACAATTGGGACCAAAATCCAATAGGTTGCCGTAGGTGCTCTGTCCGCTGCCACAAGCCCCATCCAAACCCCTCCGAGGTTACATGAACATCCAGCTCACAGGGCCTGGCAGGATCAAACACATTCAAGGCCTGTGCCACCTTGACAGCTCTCTTAGCAGCTGCAAATGAACCTTGCGCCTGCTCAGTCCAATCCCAGCAAACCCCCTTTCGAATAAGGTTGTACAAGGGGCGTAGTAACTGAGCCAAATGAGGTATAAATGCTCGCCAATACCCCAACAAACCTAAGAATTCCTGTAACTGTTTTACCGTAGTGGGCACGGGGTATGCTTGAATCTTATCTATAACTGCGTCAGGGATAACTTTTGTCTTACCCGACCAGACGACTCCCAAGAATTTAACAGATAACCCAGGTCCTTGTAATTTGTTCTCGTTAACTGCCCAGCCACATGCTTTCAAATGGGATAGCAGGGTAGGGACTGCTTGCTCCAATTCTGAAAGAGAATCACTAGTTAGCATAATATCATCAATATAATGGTACACACGGACTACCTCTGGCTGTTTCCATTTAGCCAGGTCAGCAGCCACCAGCCCATGGCACAAGGTGGGGCTATGCAAATAGCCCTGGGGTAACACTGTAAAGGTCCATTGTCTCCCTTCCCAACTGAAGGCAAATTGGTCTTGACTCTCTGCAGCTATATCAATAGAGAAAAAAAGCATTGGCCAAGTCTGCCACAAAGTGGTATGTCCCCAACTCATGGCTTAGCCGATCCATCATGTTAGCTATCAAAGGAACAGCAGCGTGCAAAGGGGGAACAATTTTATTAAGTTCCCTGTAATCTACTGTCATTCTCCAGGTTCCATCTGCTTTGCGCACAGGCCATACTGGGGAGTTGTAAGGACTGTGTGCTGGCCGGATGATCCCCACCTTTTCTAGTTCAAGGATTGTCCCTGTGACTTCTTCATAACCACCTGGCAGGCGGTACTGCTTGGTGTTAGTCACACGCTGAGGGATGGGTAATTGCAAAGGGGAATGTGATGCATGTCCCCGCAATACTGCCTTCACAACCCTGATCCGCAGCCGGAACTCCCCAGCTGTAGTTTCCAACCACAGTCCTTGCAAGACATCTACCCCCAAAATATATTCAGGAATAGGAGATACATACACCTTATATGGCTTAGGAGGCAGTCTCCCTATCCCCAATGGAATAGTTATTGGCTTCACTTGAACAGTTTGGCCCCCATAACCGTCAATGGCCACTGGGGTCCCAGCAAACCGCTCTGGGTTTCCATAGAGAAGGGAACATTCTTCACCTGTATCCACCAAGGCCAACACCTGTTGTACATTGGAAGGGGACCAGTGGATAGCCAGTTCCACATGTGGCCTCTGGTCCCCGCCCATCCCCGTTAGACGGGTCCCTCGGCCTTTTTCCTATTCAAACTGGTACAGTGGGTCTTGGGAGTTCCCCTCTCCCTCGGTCGTCTCTATCATATAATCTTGTAACCGAGCTGTGCGCGCACCAAACGTTTTATTGGTAGCTGCTGGGGCCTTTCGTCTCAGTGGCTGGAACTTCTGTTCTGGTTTAAGCTGCCGCCAAAGCTCCAAAAGAATTTTATTAGACTGGCCATCCAATTTCCCCTTATCTGCTCCAGCCGCAATCAAGTCTACCCACATCTGCGTTCGGGTAACCTTTACAGGCCCATTTCCCTTGTTAGTTGGGGGGGAAACATAGGCAGCAGCCCTCACTGCTTTATGATCCCGAGCAGCCTCCAGCTCTCCCAAATCTGCTACCATCTGTGTAACTGCATTGATGGGCTGCCCCACATAGGGGCCCAAGATAGCCACAAGTGACCCAAAAAGGGCTGACGGGGCGCTAGCAAGGACAAATTCCCTCATTTTTGCCGTAAACACTTCCTCGTCTGGCCCACGAGACCCAGGGTTGAAAACAGCATTCTTCATACCTAGTTCTCGAAGGACCTTTACTAACTCACTGTAGCACTGCCACCAACTCATTGCCCCTGGCAGTTCTCCAGCATTCTGCCAGACCATACGAATGGCAGCCATCACCCATTCTAATAGGGTATGGTCTCCTGGGTTGCCATGGCAGTTCTGAAGATGCTGCCTCAAGGAAGAGTGTGTGGTAATGGCGGCCAATTTCTCCATCTCTGTTCCGGAGAGCATGATGCCATCCACCCCTATATCCCATAATCGTAGTAACCAGGCTACCAGGGATTCAGTAGGTTTCTGCCTAAATTGTGCCCCCAACTCCATCAGCTCTGCCTGGGTATAGGGTCGGACCACAGAGTGTTCCATTACCTGGGCTGGAGGCTGTGGCTGCCCCTGAGGGACTCTTTGTTGCTGGGTTTTTACCTTCTTGGCGACAACTGGTCGGGCTCTCAGTGTGCGTATGGCAGCTTCAGCCTGAGCCTTCTCATCCTCAGAAGAGGAGTCGCAAGCGCCTGCTCCCGCTGACTCAAAGCCAATCCACCGGCACGGATGCTGCTGCTCCTTTGGTGACCGTTTAGGCTCCTGTGGCTGCTGGCTTTTGGCCAGAAGCTGAGACTCGAGCTCTTGAATCCGCAGTTGTTTCTCCAACAACTGCTGGTGAACACGTTCAACTTCCAGGGTAAACTGCAACTCGCGAACCCGTAATTCCTTCTCCAGTGCTCGCTCCAATTCCAGCCTTTTCTGCCGTTCTATTTTCAATTCATACTGAAGCTTTTGACCTCGGGCAGTTTCCTCTTGAGTAAAAAACATGTAGCCCATGGCCCCTAAAAGGACAGCCATGGGGAGCCAGAGCAGCAACCAATACTCTATCCCACCCATCAAGGGTGGTGGCTCCATACCAATCTCTGAATCCTGCCAGAAACTACGCCAGTTGTAAGGCCAGGAGCCACCATCGTGGCCATTCACATGCAGGTTCCCATTGGATTCGGGCAGACGATAAAGAAATGGCAGAGTCAGAGGACGGGGGGCCATCCTATTTATTGGTGTCTCACCAAGACAGGCAAACCACAAAAGAAGACAAGGGAAAAGCAGAAAACCAGCTCTTCCCATGAAGGGCAAGGGATCAGGGAAGCCCCTGCAATCGTGATAGCAGGAACTGTGTGTCCAAGCTCCTGGTCTGTCCCACTTTATAGTGTAGAAAACCAAAATCCCTTAATCCAATATACAAACAAGGAAGTCTCTGATACAAAGTCACTTATCCAAGGCATAATTGGATTCCTCATGAGAGTGCACCACTCAGATCATACAATCAGTCAAGGGTGTGGGGAAAAGCTTAGTCCTAAAACCAAACCTTAGGCTACAACGACCTGGCCTGCTTATAGCCTGTCCCCCACACCCAATATAAGTCACAAGCGAGCAAACATATATATCACATTTACAAACTTATTTGACCAACAGCCTGAAGGAGGAAGAAGACTTGCCTACTCAGTAATCCAGCTCAGACCTCTCTTGTAGCTGGATATTGATGAAGGATGATTGGATTAAAGGGCAGAAATTTTGAGGAACTGTGGCACCACTCACAACCACAAACAGAAGGAGTGATCTTGCAGCTGCCTTTGCCCAAGGCCCTTTGATGAATCCATATAACCCCTGTCTCACCTGTCCCTCAGGGCTGACACCCTTTGCTGGTCTCAGCCCACCTGCACCCAGGCATTTTTTTTAAATAAAATTTCCTTTTGGAACACTCTAGACTCGTGTTTTTGGTTCGAACTGCAGATTCTGCCTTTCAATATGCACCCCTATGTTCACTGCATAAAGGAGCCCAAGTGGCCAACAGTAGATGAGTAGATAAAACAGCTGTAGTACATTTCCATAATGCAGTACTATGCAGCCATAAAAAAGAAAATTTTACCTTTTGTGATAGCAGGGATGGACCTGGATAGCATTACGCTAGTGAGATGAGTCAGTCAGAGAAAGACCAGTACCATATGATTTCACTCATATGTGGAATCTAATGAACAAAATGAACTAATAAGCAAATGGAGACAGATTCATACATGGAGAGCAGGCTGACAGCTGTCAGGGCATAAACACAGACAACAGTGTGGTGATTGCTGGAGGCAGGGGAGGAATACAGGGAATAAATGGTGATAGACTGTGGGTCAAATAAGTTTGCAAATATGATGTATATGTTTGCTCTCTTATAGTTTGGATTGGGCGTGGGGGACAGGCTGTAAGCAGGCAGGATCCTTATAGCCTAAGGCTTAGTTTTAAGACTAAGCCTTTCCTACCCTTTTAATACTAAGATCTTCTCAACACTAAGCTTTTCTCCACACCCTTGACTGTTGCATGATGTGGGGTAGTGCACTCTTAGGAGAATCCCATTTATGCCTCAAATAAGTGGCTTTGTATCAGAGAATTCTTTATTTGTATATCGGCTTAAATGTTTTGATTTCTACACTATAAAATGGGGCATACCGGGGCTCGCTCTCTCTTGGTTCCTGAAATTAGTATTGTATAGGAGAGGCAGCCAAGATGGCAGAGTGCTGAAGGAGAAGCCAGTTTGTGCAGAGTTTGTGCAGAGAGGAGATGGGGAACAGAGGTAAATAAGGCTGGTGAGGTAGTGTTGGGCAGATAAAATGTATTATGCTCACTTTGTTAAAGATTACGCTGCCCACGAGGAGGCCATCGCCCAGGTGATATTAATGTGTGTTGGGGGGCAGGCAGGATAGTTGTAGCCTGGGGCTTGGTTTTCGGATTAAGCCTTTCCCACCCTTTTTTGATGTAGGGTGGTACAATCCAATCATGCCTCAGAGAAGTGACTTTGTATTAGAGACTTCCCTATTTTGTATATTGGATTAAGAGTTTGGATTTCTACACTATAAAATGGGAACGGAGCGGAAGTTTGCGCTTTTGGTTCCTGAGATTATCAGTTGTAAGGCCAGGAGCCGCCATCGTGGCCATTCACATGCAGGTTCCCATTGGATTCGGGCAGACGATAAAGAAATGGCGGAGTCAGAGGACGGGGGGCCATCCTATTTATTGGTGTCTCGCCAAGACAGGCAAACCACAAAAGAAGACAAGGGAAAAGCAGAAAACCAGCTCTTCCCATGAAGGGCAAGGGATCAGGGAAGCCCCTGCAATTGTGATAGCAGGAACTGTGTGTCCAAGCTCCTGGTCTGTCCCACTTTATAGTGTAGAAAACCAAAATCCCTTAATCCAATATACAAACAAGGAAGTCCCCGATACAAAGTCACCCATCCAAGGCATAATTGGATTCCTCATGAGAGTGCACCACCCAGATAATACAATCATTCAAGGGTGTGGTGAAAAGCTTAGTCCCAAAACCAAACCCCAGGCTACAACGACCTGGCCTGCTTATAGCCTGTCCCCCACACCCAATATAAGTCACAAGCGAGCAAACATATATATCACATTTACAAACTTATTTGACCAACATTCCACCCCTTTTGCTCGCTTTACAATCTAAACCACAGGCATCTTCCATGATGGTCACTGTGCAAGGAGTAGGATACATTGCATAAACAGAAATAGTACCAACTACAGCAATAGGATTAACAGATCAAAAACTATGGGTGAAATGAGAGAGCTGTCAGTGGCACCAAGAGAGGCAAATCTTTTCCCTCTGGCAGAATACAGGCCAGAGTTTTGTCTGCAGACAGCACCGTAGCTGGCACCAGAGGCCGCCCTGAGCGGGCATACCAAACCTTATTGGCCAATACACCAGCATCTGCTGGTTCTATGTGTAGTAAAATAGGGGAACTCATTATTGGCCATAAAGAAATTACAAAGGTGCCCTTCAAAATGCTGTCCCCTTGAGCACTCAAGGGATAATACACTTCTACCTTAGGTGGCCAGGTGCTGGTTGCCCAAGGAGTTAACTGGAGGTCCACCTCTAACCCCTTTCCCCATGGTGCCAACAAGGCCACCCATCTCAGATGGGGGCCTGTACAGTCCAGGGCCAAGTCCATTGAAGCCGTTGTCCTTTAAGAAGGGCTGTTGGAGCAGGCAAGAGCACGTTGCCCTGCTGTCCGAAACCTGGCTTGAGTAAAATGTCCTTGGTGTGTATCTGCAACTGAATAGGGGCAGCTGTCCGATGCAGGAGGGCCTCTACTGGAGCTGGGCTTCCCCGTCGCGGTCGCTCATTCAAAATCCGAAGTACTGTCCATAAGCGGCGTGTCCATCCAGTAAGAGAGCCGGTGCCCCCCTCCTGTCGCAGTCCCTGCTTTAAGAGTCCATTATAACGCTCAATGATACCAGCAGCCTGGGGGTGGTAGGGAACATGGTACTTCCAGTCCACCCCCAGCTTTTGAGCCCATTGCCTCACCATTGAACCAGTGAAGTGGGTACCATTGTCACTTTCAAGGACCAGCGGTCGCCCGTATGCAGCACTCAGGCGGTCCAGAGCCTGTATGACTGCCCTCTGGTCAGGGTTACGAGCGGGGTAAGCAGCAAGCAGCCCGGTGGCAGTATCTACACAAGTGACTGCATACTGGTACCCTTCTGACTTTGGTAAGGGTCCAATGATGTCTATCTGCCATCGTGTCAGTGGGACATGACCCCTCTGGATCTGTCCAGGTGACACCAGTGGTCTCCGAGGGTGTTCCTTGGAACATACTGCACATTGCTCACAGGCTGCAAGTACCTCTGCATAGGACACAGGCAAGTTCCAAGCCTTAACCGTAGCCCACATAGTTTTCTGTCCTGCATGGAGCAGGCGCCGGTGGGGCCACTGTGCCACATCACCTGTAGGTGCAGTCTCCAACCATCGCACCCTTGCCAACGTATCTGCCTCATCATTCCCAGGATGGGCTAGAGGGGCATGCCCTGTGACATGATATACTGTCACCTGCTTCT
The DNA here is from genome assembly GCF_036850995.1 of Saccopteryx leptura. NCBI lineage: Eukaryota > Metazoa > Chordata > Mammalia > Chiroptera > Emballonuridae > Saccopteryx > Saccopteryx leptura. Next base: position 295,190,264 of record NC_089503.1, read on the forward strand.
GGTGTCCTATTTCCCATAAGTCCTGCCACATGGCCTGACCCCATAATGGATGGTGCATTACCATCCACTGGTTAATGTGCCAGGTAGCAATCCAAAGGGTCAGTCCACGATAGACAGCCCAACTGTCAGTACAGATCACCAGAGGTGAAGGTTCATTATGGGCAAATAGCCAAACAGCTCTTAATTCTGCCCATTGGCTGCTTTGGCCTGTACCCGTGTCCATCCAAATAGTCTCAGTGGCCGGATGGAAGGCGATAGCCGTCCATTTGGCAGGTTGGCCCCTGCTGGAACCATCAGATTACCAGGCATCTTCGGGGATAGGCACCCGCCCCTCCTGGTAGGGACTGACCTCAGGTTCTGCCTCCTGAGCCCCAGTTGCACCTGACTCTAAAGTCGCATAGGTGACTGGACCCAAGACTTCCTGCAGTTCTGCCCTCAATGGGCTGGTGCTAAGAGCACAGCGTTGTTGCAGATAGGCACCCCACTTGGCCAGGGTAGACATTTGGGCCATACCACTACGTGGTTTAGTTGCCCAATCTCTCACCCATCCAGCTATAGGGTATGTTGTTTTGACTGTTAACTGGTGCTGTGGTTGTAATACTCTCAGTTGCCAGGAGGGCAGCATACACAGCTGCCAGCTGCTTCTCTACTAATGAGTAACGAACTTCAGCACCTTTCCACAATTGGGACCAAAATCCAATAGGTTGCCGTAGGCGCTCTGTCCGCTGCCACAAGCCCCATCCAAACCCCTCCGAGGTTACATGAACATCCAGCTCACAGGGCCTGGCAGGATCAAACACATTCAAGGCCTGTGCCACCTTGACAGCCCTCTTAGCAGCTGCAAATGAACCTTGCGCCTGCTCAGTCCAATCCCAGCGAACCCCCTTTCGAATAAGGTTGTACAAGGGGCGTAGTAACTGAGCCAAATGCGGTATAAATGCTCGCCAATACCCCAACAAACCTAAGAATTCCTGTAACTGTTTTACCGTAGTGGGCACGGGGTAGGCTTGAATCTTATCTATAACTGCGTCAGGGATAACTTTTGTCTTACCCGACCAGACAACTCCCAAGAATTTAACAGATAACCCAGGTCCTTGTAATTTGTTCTCATTAACTGCCCAGCCACATGCTTTCAAATGGGATAGCAGGGTAGGGACTGCTTGCTCCAATTCTGAAAGAGAATCACTAGTTAGCATAATATCATCAATATAATGGTACATGCGGACTACCTCTGGCTGTTTCCATTTAGCCAGGTCAGCAGCCACCAGCCCATGGCACAAGGTGGGGCTATGCAAATAGCCCTGGGGTAACACTGTAAAGGTCCATTGTCTCCCCTCCCAACTGAAGGCAAATTGGTCTTGACTCTCTGCGGCTATATCAATAGAGAAAAAAGCATTGGCCAAGTCTGCCACAAAGTGGTATGTCCCCAACTCATGGCTTAGCCGATCCATCATGTTAGCTATTGAAGGAACAGCAGCGTGCAAAGGGGGAACAACTTTATTAAGTTCCCTGTAATCTACTGTCATTCTCCAGGTTCCATCTGCTTTGCGCACAGGCCATACTGGGGAGTTGTAAGGACTGTGTGCTGGCCGGATGATCCCCACCTTTTCTAGTTCAAGGATTGTCCCTGTGACTTCTTCATAACCACCTGGCAGGCGGTACTGCTTGGTGTTAGTCACACGCCGAGGGACGGGTAATTGCAAAGGGGAATGTGATGCATGTCCCCGCAATACTGCCTTCACAACCCTGATCCGCAGCCGGAACTCCCCAGCTGTAGTTTCCAACCACAGTCCTTGCAAGACATCTACCCCCAAAATATATTCAGGAATAGGAGATACATACACCTTATATGGCTTAGGAGGCAGTCTCCCTATCCCCAATGGAATAGTTATTGGCTTCACTTGAACAGTTTGGCCCCCATAACCGTCAATGGCCACTGGGGTCCCAGCAAACCGCTCTGGGTTTCCATAGAGAAGGGAACATTCTGCACCTGTATCCACCAAGGCCAACACCTGTTGTACATTGGAAGGGGACCAGTGGATAGCCAGTTCCACATGTGGCCTCCGGTCCCCGCCCATCCCCATTAGACGGGTCCCTCGGCCTTTTTCCTATTCAAACTGGTACAATGGGTCTTGGGAGTTCCCCTCTCCCTCGGTCGTCTCTATCATATAATCTTGTAACCGAGCTGTGCGCGCACCAAACGTTTTATTGGTAGCTGCTGGGGCCTTTCGTCTCAGTGGCTGGAACTTCTGTTCTGGTTTAAGCTGCCGCCAAAGCTCCAAAAGAATTTTATTAGACTGGCCATCCAATTTCCCCTTATCTGCTCCAGCCGCAATCAAGTCTACCCACATCTGTGTTCGGGTAACCTTTACAGGCCCGTTTCCCTTGTTAGTTGGGGGGGAAACATAGGCAGCAGCCCTCACTGCTTTATGATCCCGAGCGGCCTCCAGCTCTCCCAAATCTGCTACCATCTGTGTAACTGCATTGATGGGCTGCCCCACATAGAGGCCCAAGATAGCCACAAGTGACCCAAAAAGGGCTGACGGGGCGCTAGCAAGGACAAATTCCCTCATTTTTGCCGTAAACACTTCCTCGTCTGGCCCACGAGACCCAGGGTTGAAAACAGCATTCTTTATACCTAGTTCTCGAAGGACCTTTACTAACTCACTGTAGCACTGCCACCGACTCATTGCCCCCGGCGGTTCTCCAGCATTCTGCCAGACCATACGAATGGCAGCCATCACCCATTCTAATAGGGTATGGTCTCCTGGGTTGCCATGGCAGTTCTGAAGACGCTGCCTCAAGGAAGAGTGTGTGGTAATGGCGGCCAATTTCTCCATCTCTGTTCCGGAGAGCATGATGCCATCCACCCCTATATCCCATAATCGTAGTAACCAGGCTACCAGGGATTCAGTAGGTTTCTGCCTAAATTGTGCCCCCAACTCCATCAGCTCTGCCTGGGTATAGGGCCGGACCACAGAGTGTTCCATTACCTGGGCTGGAGGCTGTGGCTGCCCCTGAGGGACTCTTTGTTGCTGGGTTTTTACCTTCTTGGCGACAACTGGTCGGGCTCTCAGTGTGCGTATGGCAGCTTCAGCCTGAGCCTTCTCATCCTCAGAAGAGGAGTCGCAAGCGCCTGCTCCCGCTGACTCAAAGCCAATCCACCGGCACGGATGCTGCTGCTCCTTTGGTGACCGTTTAGGCTCCTGTGGCTGCTGGCTTTTGGCCAGAAGCTGAGACTCGAGCTCTTGAATCCGCAGTTGTTTCTCCAACAACTGCCGGTGAACACGTTCAACTTCCAGGGTAAACTGCAACTCGCGAACCCGTAATTCCTTCTCCAGTGCTCGCTCCAATTCCAGCCTTTTCTGCCGTTCTATTTTCAATTCATACTGAAGCTTTTGACCTCGGGCAGTTTCCTCTTGAGTAAAAAACATGTAGCCCATGGCCCCTAAAAGGACAGCCATGGGGAGCCAGAGCAGCAACCAATACTCTATCCCACCCATCAAGGGTGGTGGCTCCATACCAATCTCTGAATCCTGCCGGAAACTACGCCAGTTGTAAGGCCAGGAGCCGCCATCATGGCCATTCACATGCAGGTTCCCATTGGATTCGGGCAGACGATAAAGAAATGGCGGAGTCAGAGGACGGGGGGCCATCCTATTTATTGGTGTCTCGCCAAGACAGGCAAACCACAAAAGAAGACAAGGGAAAAGCAGAAAACCAGCTCTTCCCATGAAGGGCAAGGGATCAGGGAAGCCCCTGCAATCGTGATAGCAGGAACTGTGTGTCCAAGCTCCTGGTCTGTCCCACTTTATAGTGTAGAAAACCAAAATCCCTTAATCCAATATACAAACAAGGAAGTCCCCGATACAAAGTCACCCATCCAAGGCATAATTGGATTCCTCATGAGAGTGCACCACCCAGATAATACAATCATTCAAGGGTGTGGGGAAAAGCTTAGTCCCAAAACCAAACCCCAGGCTACAACGACCTGGCCTGCTTATAGCCTGTCCCCCACACCCAATATAAGTCACAAGCGAGCAAACATATATATCACATTTACAAACTTATTTGACCAACATCATTAGAAGAGAGAGCAGAGGAGAGCAGAGAAAGGCCACGTGGAGGAGGCCAGGAGAAGCAGCCAAGATGGTGGAGTGCTGAGTGAGATGCCAGTTTGTGTAGAGTTTGTATTTGGGATAAGGAAGGAGATGGGGAACAGAGGTGAATAAGTCTGGTGAGCTAGAAACCTTTGATTCTAGGAAACTCAGATAAGTCAGTGGCTTTGTGAGCACTGAATGTGACTGGGTTTTGGAGCCCAGTGTGTATTTTTTACTTTCCCGCCAGGTGCAAGCTAGAATTAAAGACTATGGTCCATCAGTTTTTGGCTCCGCTGTTTCTTTACTGACTGTCCGAATCCAATGCGAACTTGCATGGGCCAGAAGGCTGCTGTGATGGTGGCCCTGGCCATGACTCCTGGCTTTACAGGTAGAAACCTTTGAATCTAGGAATACTTGAATAAGTCAGTGGCTTTGGGAGCCCTGATTGGAAAGGGAAGTGTTTTCCCACTGTGTGTATTTTTCGCCTGCTGGGTGTGAACTAGGATTAAAGGTAAATAGCCTACCAGTTCTTGGCTCTGTTGTTTCATTACCGTCTGTCCGAATCAAATGCGAATCTGCATGGGCCAGGCGGCTGTAATGGTGGCCGTGGCTACCAGCTTTACACAGACATAGACTTGACTTGGGTGGAGGAGGGGTGAACACACAATATGCTGTACAGAGATGTGTTGTAGAATTGGACACCTGAAACCTGTATAATTGTGTCACTGCAATAAAATTCAATAAAAAAAAAGTTTATTTGAGCCACACTGAGGACATATGCTGGGGAGCAAGATCTCCAATGTTCCAAGGAATAACAGTTTTGCAGCTTCTTTTACATTTGAAATTAAGGAGGGAACTAAAGGAGATATGTGGAGATGAGAGAAAGCAAGGTGGAGATTGGATTACAGGACAGTTAACAGGATTGTGTGCTCTCCTGAGGGTGAGCACAGCTTATTTTAAAGGTGTGTTAATCTAGATGTACAGAAACAATGGACAGAGCTTGCTTAAGGCAAAGGAAAACCTTTAACTCAAAAGTTATGATGCCTGGGGCATGATGACCCACTGTGACCTGCCCAGCTAGGAATTTATAATCAGATCATACTGTGATGTTACTTTCCATAGACCCCCCCCTCCTTTTTTTTCATCCACACAACCTTTTGGTCTCTCTGCCTTTTGGATTTCTTTTTTCTAAATACATTATTTTAATACAGTGGATGTAAGAATATATACTATATTCCTTATATGTAAGTGCCAGGCACTATCCTAGGTGCTGAGGAATCTATGGTGAGCAAGTGTATGGCCAGTACACATGGCTGCCACTATCACAGCCGCCAGGTCCATGCAAGTTCGCATTGGATTCGGACAGTCGGCAAAGGAACAACGGAGCCAAGAACTGGTGGACCATTACCTTTAATCCTAGCTTGCACCTGGCAGGTAAGTAAAAAACACACACTGGGCTCCAAAACCCACTCACATTCAGTGCTCACAAAGCTACTGACTTATTGGAGTTTCCTAGAATCAAAGGCTTCTAGCTCACCAGACTTATTCACCTCTGTTCCCCATCTCCTTCCTTATCCCTGCATAAACTGCACAAACTGGCTTCTCACTCAACACTCCGCCATCTTGGCTGCTTCTCCTGGCCTTTTCCACGTGGCCTTTCTCTGCTCTCTCCTCTCTGCTCTCTAATGCTAATCTCAGGAACCAAGAGCGCAACCTCCCGTTCTGCCCCTATTTTATAGTGTAGAAATACAAACCTTGACTCCAATATACAAAATAGGGAAGTCTCTAATACAAAGTCACTTCTCTGAGGCATGATTGGATTGTACCACCCCACATCAAAAAGAGTAGGAAAGGCTTAATCCCAAAACCAAGCCCCAGGCTACAAAAATTCTGCCTGCTCACAGCCAGCCCCCAACACACATTAATATCACCTGGGCAACGGCCTCCACATAGGCAGCGCCATCTTTAACAAAGTGAGCATAATATATTTTATCTGCCCAACAGCAAGTCAGACAGTCCTTGTTCTAAATTGGTTCATGATCTAACTTAGAACAGGGAAAACAAGAATTTAATTCCAGTTCTGCCACTAACAAGCTGTGTGACTTCGGAGGAGGCAGCTCACCTCTCTGGATTTCTACTTTTTTATTTTAACCACTAGTTCATTATGGCCCCTCTAGGAGCACCATTGATTTTAGAGAGTGGTGGGGAAACATCTACATTGATACCTCACTGGTTCTTGTGCCGCTATCAATTCTTACTTAATTCAAAGCTAGGCTATGCCCAACCAGTAAAAGGTTGTCTTCCTTATTTGGTTCCACCCAGGGACCCCTGGGGCCAATTATACCAACCCTTTCTTGAAATGTGCTCTCCAAATCAGCTCTTATGACATAGCTCTGGCTATGTGAGCTCATGGATGTGACTGGTTCCAGCAGGGCCCCCAGGGAGCTGTGCAGCTCACTGCAACTGCTTCTAAGGACTTTCAGAGGAGTGGGGCAGGGTGTGCCCCTCTACAGTGCCACCAGCCCATAAAAAGAGAAGACATAATCCCAGAGTCAAAAGATTCATTTCTAAAACATCCCCAGGGCTAAAACAAACTGTGCTGGCACACTAGTGGGAAGAGGGAGATAGAATGATACCAATGAAAGAACAGTGACATTTTTGGATGTAAAGGGAGAATTTTTCTGATCACAAACCTATACAGTCTGGCAAATTCTGATGGGAGGATTTCTATGAACATTTAGGTTTAACCTGGGATCCTTATTACTAAATTAGTCCAGAATACACACTCTGGGATACATATAAGGAATAATAATAATACATAATCATGGTTGATTTAACAAATATATATTGAGCAACTACTAGGTACTTGCATCACTATGAGCAGACATGGTGGTATGGAAAGATAAATGAGTAAATAACATTTCACACAAAAGAAATAGCCTTATCAATTAGCCGGCATAGGTTGTCTGTTATGTATTTTACCAGACCTTGTAAATATTTGCTGAATTAGTTCATAAAATATGAGACCAATATATTTACTGACTTTTGACAAAACTGAGATTCAGAGAGGTTAAGTGATATATCCAAAGCCACACAGCAAATTAAGTGACAGTGTTGGAAGGTAACTCTACCTTGGTGTTTTCATTTCTATAGATTTTAGGATTAGTCATTCCTAAGCCTCACTCTGCTTCCCCCACATAAGGCACACTCACCCACCCTCCTAAGGTTTTACCAGCTCTGAGTTCTAGAATACGACAGAAATCTCTAGAGGCAGAGCTCAATATAAAGACCTATTCTCATAAAAATTAAGTAAAGAGCCCTTGAGACATGCACCCAAAGATGGGTAGGTCTGAAAACACGTGGAGCCATGGATGAAATTTGTCCTGGTGCTGCACAGAGGTTACTCTCTCCAACGCACTCAAGCTGCTGACTCAATGTCTCTCTTCCTGGGGAGAACTGAATATGGGAGGGGTGTCACTTTCACGCACCCTAAGAAAATGTGCAGAGTGGAAAGACAGCCCTTACCCCCAGGCTGGCCATCGCCTCCTTAGCAACAACAGCCGTGTACACATTCACACACAAACACTGCACCAAAACAAGCAAAGGTCACTCTCTCTGGGCACTTCCAAGAATGATCTCAATTTTTCATAAAATGTTTATAAATTAGATAGAACCCCAGAGCAGTCCGGGAATAGAAATAACCATTTTATGAGGCTTCCTGCCATTACATTATCGCTTGTTTGCTTTGAATGAGCAAAATACAATGTGCAGCCCACTCCTTCCAAAGTCAAGCAAAGACCTCTCTACAAAGGCCAAGCAAGTCTGAATGGGGCAGTATCCTTGGTACTAGCAGGGGCTTCCATCCATGGCCTTTTAAAAACAGGGCTGTGCCCTAGTCATCTTTCATCCCAGCACCTAGCACAGTTTCTAGCACAATATAATAAGCACTTAAATTATTCTGATTATTGAATGAGTGAACATGTGACCGAATCAATGAATGAAAGAATAAATGCATAATTTGATCCTCCATCTAAAGAAAATAAAAATAGCCAAGACTATGCTTTTGAGCCCTTATTACATGTGAGAGGTTTGGATGTGATGGCATTGGAGAAGCGTTTTGTGCTCTTCAACCCTTTTCCAGCTCTTACTGGCTTTTCCTCTGTCCCTTAGGGCCTCCATGCTGCTTGCTATAGCTCCAGACACAGGCTGCTCTCCAACTCTCACTCCAGAATTTACTTTCCCTCTCTACCTATAAAAATTCCCACTCTCTCAGTCCCCTGGAATGCAACTCGTTGGCATGAAGAAAAGCACTTGATAAACTAAGTGCCTTAGTTGAGTTCCCTCAGCAGCAGACCCCGAGGCAAGGATTCAAGCTCATGTATTTACTTGGAAAGAGAGGCTGGAGGAGAAGATAGACAATAAAGGGTGCCTTATTTAAGTGAATTGCCACTATGGGCACCTGGACCCTCACCCCATGTGGAAATTCTGAAAAACGGTGTGGGGAATGTGCCCCTTGACTCCAAGTCTTCCCACCCAAAAGCAGGGGTGAGGGGATTTTACACACCATCTTGTCAGTCATTGGTGAGGGGTTCTTGTTCTCAGGCACTTTTTCAGTTTTGGAGAAAGCACTCAGGCGAAGCAATGCTGATGTGGTGGATGGAAGTGACTGGGGCGCACTGAAATGGGAATGCGAAGGACAGGGTGGAATGGCCGATCACATCTAACACAAATATGTTCCCGAAGGATCTGACTTTCTAAGGAAGAGCTTGGGTGGGCTAATGCCTTCACTCAAACTCGTGTATCTTGTATTCAGATAAAATGGGTAGAAAGGAATACTGGGGATAAGTGATGGCAGAAGGCTTGATGGGGTGGTGAGCACACAGTACAACATACAGATGAAGTGTTTGAGCACTGCACACCTGAACCCTATGTAATTATATTAACCAGTGTCACCCCGATAAATAAATAAAAAAGAAATGAATAATGATGGTGATAAACAAAACAATATCTGGCAGTGTGGTGAACTCCAGTTTGTGAGTGAACCTAGGTAGCGGAGGTGGTATATGTTTCTTCCACAGAGTGAATGGGGAAGAGGGGCAGCAAAGAGGGCCAGCTGTGGCTGGAATTCTGTCCCTGGTCCCACCCATGGAGCATTTTTAGAGACCCTAATGCAGGAGTATTTCTAACAGGATCATTCAACACATCATGTCAGTCTATAACTCTGTACATAGGTGTGTCGTCACAGACCGCAGGGGGCAACTCAGGATCCACAGGGCCTGTGGTGACTCCAAGGGGACATAGGCATCCAGCAAACCTGGGCTGGGGGCACCTGCAGACACTTATGAGAAACTCTTCCTAGTGCCACGTTGGTGTAAGGGCATTTGGAATAATGCGGCTTGTTGCTGCCCATTAATTTGGAGTAATTTGGTTGGGGTTATGGCTCTTCCACTGATATAATGTATGACTTGTGCACAAGTTACCTCAGTTTCCTCCTATTTAGGGGGAATGTTGTTAAGCTACATTATCTGCATTCCAAGTCATGACATTCTAATATCTTGACAGCAAAGCATCTTAATTGTAAGGTTGCCACACCGTCTTGAACCCCAAAGTATGCCAAGGTTTTTCTAGACTCTGGAACATTCTGTCTTAAGGGGGAATGTTCTGTCTAGAGAATTCCCTCCTGCTCCTCTCTCCTTTAGTCAGAGTCAGGACTGACCCTTTGAGGCCAACAGCATCACTATACGTTAAGTTCACAAACAAACGTTGAATTATAGTATGCAGTGTAATTCTGGTTATCCATCAGAAACAACCAGAGGGCCCTAAATCCTGTGCTCAGAACAAACCTTGTGCCAAACTTTCAGACAGGCTTTTGGGATACCAGAATTTCCGTTTCCTTTCAGGCATCCTGTACTTTTTTTGTTTTTTTTCCTACTTCAAACTCCTGTGGTATGAAGGCATCTTATGTTCTTAATCTCTTTCTCATGATTCAAAACATCAGATATCCCTCCTTTCTAGGCTATTGCTCTCTGTTCTCTTTGAGTGTGGCATTAGTCAGATAATCAAACCATTATATCTTACTACTGAACTAATGTGTTACCTCATCTAATCTATAGAATATTCAAATCAATTTAAATGTAGCATTTGTGTTGGGTTTACTACAAGTACTATTATTATTATAATTTCTAAAAAATAAGTTATTTTTGATGATGATGGTGAAGATGATGATGATGATAGCATTTATCTTTGCAAGAGAGTTTTGTGGTCTTCGAGTTGTTTTATTATTAATCTTCTAAAGAGGGAGCTAAGACTTAGATTAGTTAAGAGGTTCGTCCAAGATCACTCAACCAATTAGTGGTAGAACTGGAAACAAAACTCAAGTCTTTTGGCTCTAGTTCATGCTTTTTTTCATGACACATCTCACAGCTGGGAGGAAAAGCCAACAAGAGCCACAGAGTAAGAATGACAGAGGAAGATGGATGAACTAGAGAAAAGGACTGACAGCATGGTGTGTCCCAGTGTGGCATTAGACAGACTTCCAGTCCTTCATAGCAGAATACTTATCCAAAAATGAGACCGAGTGTCTTGTTCACATTTGGTCTGACTTCTGAGTTTCAAAGAAACTCTGAAAAATAAGTATTTATTTCTAAATAAATCACTCTGGCTCCATAGCCAAGGCCGCCATCTTGTGTGCATTTGACATTGCACAGCCCCAGGTAGAAGCCGTCACACAACAGGCACTGTAAATTTTTAAAACTTATTATTAGAACTTCCCAAAAGATGGCAGTAAAATGTCTCACTCTAACAAAATCAATGTATTATGATGATTTTCTGAAAGATGGAAGTGAAGAGTTTTGAGGAGAAGAGATCTTTTTTTAAGGAGATCTTTTTTTTCTAATTCACTCAAAGCTAGACAAGGAATCCGTATCATGGACACAGCCTAGGATTTGATAAATAGAAGGTATAAAATAAAAATTTGGATTTCTTTGTTCATGTATTGATTTATTCGTAGTTCATTCATTCATGCATCATGTAGTCATTTAAAACTAGGCTTTGGTGGATAGATTGTGCTAGATGGAAGATAGATGGAGGACATTTTGTTTGACACTAGGTTGCTTAAGACCAAATTCCTGTTCTCAGAGAACTCAGCCTAATGGGAGAATCAGTCAAGTAAATACATTATCTTATTAGTAGTGTAGGGTTTCATGGGAACCCAGAAGCAGGAAATGCAACCCAGCCTTGCATGGGAGCAGACCACAGACAGGACAGGGAGAGTCAGTGAAAGTCATTATTCTAACCCAGCGGCATGAGGGTGTTCAGGGCTAAGGGAGCAGCAAGCACAGAACCTTGGAGGTAATAGACTATGTCCTCAGCACTTGACCTTGGCTAATTGAAACCTCAGAGCAACCCTATCAGGCAGGCATAGTATTATTCCCATTTAACAGGTGAGGAAATGAAGACAGAGAGAGATTAGGTAATTTACTCAAGGTTACACTACTGACAATAAACGGATCTAGCACATTAATCAAGAGAATCCAGCTACCAAGTTCACCTACTTTACCTCTGAGAGAGAGCGTGGTGCCTTAGGAGAACCCAGGTTGGTCCCCAGGTTTGAGTTCAGGGAAGTCTGATTCAGTGCTGGGTGTAAGAACATAAGCTCTGTCCCATCTTCAGCTCTAGCTGGTGACTCCACCCTCTCCTCCGGCTACTTCCCAAAATCTATTGCCTAGGCATCCAAGGGGCATATAGCTAACACTGTGGAGATCCCAGGAAATGACTCATCTTCTCCCTTTCATGTCTGTACTAACTCCAAAGACATTTTCCAGAAGTTGCTTTGTCAATTTTTAAACTAAATTTCCATCCACTTGTTTTGTTGCTATGAGGTTCTTTTCCTAAATGTTGAGTGACTGGAAGAGTATACCCGGAAAAAGAATTTCAGTGATTTGAGGGCTCTGGTTTAGATGAATTCCAGTTAATTGTGAACTTACACTACTGGGTTATTGCTTTATTGAAATTCAAAAACAGCTGGAAGGATTGCATACATTTCAAAAAATCTGTCATGTGCCCTCTCAGACTTTTGGTCTCTTTGGTCAAAGTCAAAATTTATCCTTGAGAGATTATTAGAAGAAATTAAATTAAAACTTAGCTTTAAAAAAAACCTTATTTTGTACGTGTCATAAGTGTAGCAGCCCATTAAAATCACTGGGCTAGTTCTTGCCACTGTTCATAGCATTTGATCGAATGAGCAGAGAGCATGGTTTTTTTGTTTTGTTTTGTTTTGGCTCTATCCAGGGTTCAACAATTATTTAACCATTAAATGCAAATACTCAATCATTAAAATACCAGAACATTGCACAGCCTTTTTACAAAGTATATTTTATCAAGCACTAGAGTATTTTCATGCAAAACATAGCAAGAAGATTAGGCGTCAGGGCTTGATAAAATGTCCCTTCTGAAAACCAGTTCATGTGGGTATTTTGCTATTGAGTTTAGAGGGCAAAGACCTGTCTGACACTTTGGTTCATCTGCTGTGCAGATAAGCTTCCTTGTTGGGGAGGCAGCTGGTAGGGTACAGGTCTGGGAGGTAGGAGGGTGAGTGCCGGGGTCCAGCCCCGGGGGGGGGATCCAGGGGTCCCACAGGAGGAGACGGCGTCGGCGAAATCGAGTGAGAGAGCCGAATTCTTTTCTTTCTCTTTATTCTCTAGTTAGCATTTACTGCCAGGCATCTCTCTCAATGGCTGGTCTAACATTACTTTTTATGCACACACACTAAGTTACAATCACATGGTATTTTGAATACATCATTGTTTTAGTTTCACTATGGTTACATATTTTTAGATAACAGTTAATTCATATCTATAAGCTACAAGTCAGGTGGTAAGTCATTCAAAGTACAGTTATACAATAGTAATAATTATATTGGTACAAACTTCTAAAAGATTAGTACTAATTAATAACTCTATTTTACTCTTGTTGTGAGTCAAGGGCACAGAAAGAGATAGCAGACGAAATCATCAAGGACTAGCAGAGGACCACCGCTTGCTCAGGGAAATAGCCTTGAGTTCATGTAGTGTCCTAATTCTTTTCTCACAAGACTACAAAAGGCTTGCTATTAAGAAACTGACATAGTATAAAGAGTAATTTTTACTTAACGATACATAGAGTGCACCTGCAAGATAGCTAGTAGCAACATAATATCAGAAGTCATTAGCTGCTATTGCTGCTATGAATCCCACTACATACCTCTCCTATTCTTGGAAAATACAAAAATCTCATGAGAATGTTTTACTGAGAAAACCCAGTAACTGCCTTCAGTGATAAAACAAGTCTTTTAACAAAACATTCTTTACTAGCCAGCTGCACTCCTATCCAAGGCCATGCAACAGGCCACTCCACTACTCTTTACCTAAGATTCTAATGTCTAGTTAAACTTTATTTATTTACTATATTCATATACTAGCTAAGTTCTAACTATATTCTTTCTAACATGATTAATAAGAAATTCTCCTACAAACTTAACCCTTTATGAGGGATATCATAGCCAGCCTCTTATGTTTATGAGCCCAGATCAAGGGGCTTACAGGCTTTTCTGTGGAACTTACACCTTCTGTCTCATTTCCAAAGAAATTACTACAAATCTACAGGGAAAGCATGGTACTATTATCCCTGTGCCATAAATAATAGCACACACCCAGAAAAAGGGGGGATATAAGGCCAGATTAATTCAAAAGATTAAAGGGGGAAGTATCGTGCCTTTCCTTGCGGTGACTTTGTCAACCCGCAGCTGTTGGTCTTACTGCGGTGACTCTATCTTCTTTTGCTGTGACTTTGTCAGCCAGCAGTTGTGGATCTTCTTCTGCTGTGACCTAGTTAGCCAGCATTAGTGGATCGGCTCCCGACAGGTGAGGAAACAAAATCAGTACTATCATTACCTAACCCTGGACGAGGACCTTTACTTTGGGAACCTTACTTCCCTATCTAAAACGGATTGGACTCTATGATACCTAAAGGCATTTGTTCACCCAATTCCATGGTGAAAGAAGACCAAAGCTTTGACACTGATACAGACAGGCAAGCTTTGAGGAACCTTACATTTTATTTAACCAGAGCTCTAAAAACTTTTTGAGTAAAGGACCAGGTGCTTATGTTAGGCTGTGTGGGCCATATTCTCTTTGTCACAAGCACTCAACTCCAAAGTAGCAGAAAAGCAGCCATCAACAGTACGTAGGTGAATAGGCATGGCTGTGTCCCAGTAACACTCTATTTGTAAAAACACACAAGCAGCAGGCCTGGCGCAGTGGACTCAGGTTTGTAACCCCTGATGGAGACGACAGCCGTGTGCAGGGCTGGGGTGAGCCACGGGGAGAGAGCCTTGGCCTAGTTCAGTGATCCAATGGGGCTAGGAAAGGCCACAAACCTGCTCCAGGCCCACCTGGCAAAGGCCACCAAAGCTGCTCCCCGTATCCTCTTTCTGAGGGACCAGAGACTAGGCGTGTGTGTTTCTCCCTCAGGAATGAAGGAGTTAAGGAGGCCGGGGCAGACACAATTGTTTCTTTCTAGGGAAACTATTTGGACTTGGGAATTTGCTCTGCCACACAGCTGGAACTCATTACTGCTGAAGTTTTTTAAGTTAAAAAGTTTTATTTAGGCCCCTGTGAAGGTTTTCTCAGGCCAAGAGCAAAAACCTGTGCTCTCAGCACTGGGGGCTGCAGCCAAGAGCTTCGGTCAGCCTTGCCGTGGGCCACCGTTCTCTTGCCCTCCCTGACCTTCTGCTGACCCCCGGCCACCTTGCCTCTGTCCTTCTTTCCCTCTTCTAGCCTCCTCCATAAACTATCCATCTGCACAGATCCTCCCTGGCATGCGGGGCCGGCCTGTGTCAGCAATATGGAAAGTTTTCTAACTGAACAATAGAAACTTTCACCTTTTTGTTAGCCAGGATCCAAAAATGCTAATATTTTAGGTGGGCTCTAGAATGAATCTCTCACCCAGAGCCTTGAGGACAGACACAGAGGGTGAGGTTCACAGATCAACAAAAGTCAGATCAACATAGGTATTGAAAGTCAAGTAGAAAAAATAGACCCTTTTTTCTTATTTCAGGTCAATTCAGACAAAGAAGCAAAGCAGTGGTTTGCCTGATGTGAATGATAGTAAACCTCTTAGTTAACTCAAGCCCAGTGAGCTATATAGCCCTTAGTTATCTAGGTGCCTTCTCGCATTCTCTTCCTTCTTTCTTTCCCCCTTTCCCTCTTTTCCCCTTCCTTCCTTTCTTCCTTTCTTTCTTTCTTTCTTTCTTTCTTTCTTTCTTTCTTTCTTTCTTTCTTTCTTTCTTTCTTTCTTTCTTTCTTTCTTTCTTTCTTTCTTTCTTTCTTTCTTTCTTCCTTCCTCCCTCCCTCCCTCCCTCCCTCCCTCCCTCCCTCCCTCCCTCCCTTCCTTCCTTCCTTCCTTCCTTCCTTCCTTCCTTCTCTTTTTCTCTTTATTTCTTTTACTTTTAAGCTAAAGAAATAAGAGTAAGGAAGCAGCAGGCATCAGGGCTTGATAAACAGTGTGTTTTTACAGTTAACCTCCTGGCGTCATCATTGCTGGGATCTGTCTACAAGCCCTGCTCAGTGTCAGTTGGGTAGAATGGTAGTAACTTAGGTTCCGAGTGACCCCCCCTTCAGCACTGCAGGTTCAGGGTCATCACAATTCAGTTGAGTTCCCCACCTTGTGTGTCACCAAAGCGGCAGGGAGGGTACCCTAGACTCCTAGTCGGATTGTCCATGACTCTGGACAGAGTTGCTCTGGTGGACCTCCTAATTCATCAGAAAAACTGCTCAGAGGAGCAGCCCTTTCCCCAAGCACTGCATTCACAGTCTACTAAATTTAAGTGTCCATGGGTAACCCCGGTCAGGTCAGCGTCTTTTTGAAAGTTTAGTGGCAAGGCTACTTGCGGCCTTTCCCTGCTGCTTCCTTACTCTTACTTCTTTAGCTTAAAAGTAAAAGAAATAAAGAGAGAAAAAGAGGAGGAAGGCAGACAGGAAGGAAGGAAGGGAGGGAGGGAGGGAGGGAGGAAGGAAGGAAGGAAGGAAGGAAGGAAGGAAGGAAGGAAGGAAGGAAGGAAGGAAGGAAGGAAGGAAGGAAGGGAGTAGAAATAGGGTACAGGAAATCAAGAGGCAAAAGTTTGAGTCTAAGCTCTCACCAAATACATTCAGCATCCAGAATGTAAATTTGGAGTCAGCCAACCCAAACATTCCAGAGTTCAGAAGGAGATCATAGCAGTTAGATTAGTGATGACTAACATTCCCTGAGTCCTTACCACGTCAGGCATCATTCTAGGAGCTTGCCAAACATTATGCGAGGCAGGTATAGCTGCTCCCATTTTTACAGATGAGAAAACTAAGGCTCTGAGTGATGGAGCGGCTTGCTCAGTGACACACGATTACCATGTATTAGAACTAAGGTTAGGGTCAAGAGTTGGCTGCTTGCAAATCCCGTGCTCCTGATCTCCACACTCTGGAGGGACAGAAGAAACAGCTCCTGAGTTAGGGCTGGAACCTGGATTCTACCTAAAGCTCTACCACCCAGGAACTAGGTGTTCCAGGTCCCAGGGACACTGCAATGAATAAGAGGAGGTCCCCACCCCACTCGGAACCCCCTTTCTTGTGAGGAGAGACAGACAATAAACATAAAACACTGAATATGGTAACCGCAGAGGGGATGGGTGTGATGGAAAAAATTTAAAGAGGGTTAGGGAACAACTGAGAAAGGGACTGGAAGTTCCGGCTGTTCAGACCTGGCCTTTCTGAGGCACTGACATTTAGAATGAGGACTTATTAGGAGTCAGCCAGGTGAAGGTCTGGTGGAAGCCAGAGGAGCAGGGAGGCACCCGGCATGTCCCTAAATGCTGCCAGAGCCCAAGGGAAGAGCAAATGATTCTGCCTGGGAGACAGGACCAGGATGCCTGTACCAGAGAGGTGGCATCCATTTGGGCTCTGTCCTAGAGGACAAACTCAGTTCCCTGGGAGGAGGGCCTGAGGGGCTAGGGGGCTTGGTGAACTGCAGCAGGAGACAGAATGGGCAGGCACAGAAGCCTGGAAGGGTCGCATCCCATGGGGTGGTGCACAGGTGAGCAGGAACCCCACTCACTTCTCCTCAGGAGTGGTAATATCTGGCTTCAGTCCAACCAGAGGATACATGAGTGGTGTTCGCTTAACTGAGAGCACTTTCTGATAAAGGAGAGCATCTCGAGTATTCTGTGGTGTTTGGGGGCGTTGGAGTGGGAGACGTTAATGACGTGTTAGGGAAGAAAGGAAGCCCAGAGGTGACATAACCAAGTGACCTCCTCCCCAGGCGTCTTGCTGAGCCCCAATGCAGCCCTTGTCTGGGACGCTGGTCGGCCAGGGGGCCAAGCTGCAACCAGCTGCGTCTTGTCTGGCACACTCGGAGGCTGGGAGGGGACTCAGCCTCGTGTGCTTAGGCGTTGAAGAGTCGCAGGTTTTCTCTCTGCAAGGTCTCCTAAATATCATTCAACTGCCTCCTTCCACACGAGGGAACACTGAGGCTCAGAGAGGTGAAGGAACGTGCCCAAGACTACAGAGCCCAGCTTTCCGTCTCTTCCCAGTACTTCCGAGCTGCTTATTACCCAAACTATACAGGTTCACCATTGAAAGCAGTTGTTCTTAGTCTTTTTCCTGCCAAGGCACACGTGATATGTGTCACTTACATTTTTGACAGATGACCTGGGATGTGCCAAGATCAAGCACTGAGAGACAAACGGGTCCATTGTGGGTCATGTACAATGTATGTATGATTCACTGCTGGGGCTCAGACTCCGCCCCTTCCACACTCCAGTAAGCACATTGCTATGCAGATGAGCGAGAAGAAGGCCATTATAAAAGGGGCCAATTTTAAAAATTATTAATGGGCTTTTTCTGTGCATTCTAATTGCAGCCTTCCTAATTTCTTTTATCTGCAGATGGCTATGCTGAGCCATGTACTGGGAAAAAGCGTAAAGCACATAATTTATTTTCAAAATAATATCCTCATCTCATTTTTCTCCTCGATAAAGTTTTGCATACCCATAAATAATTTTTACTTATATTGAAAGGCCAGTCTATTCAGGTTGGCTGGGGTCAGGTCTCTAAATTCTCTTCTCTTTACCCTCCAAACCCTTCATTCTTGCCAGCATATTGTTGCTTCTAATGCTAACCATCCTGGGGAAGAGTTGTCTATTTTCTTCTTTGCAAAATTGGCTTCCTCTTGTTTCCCTGGTGAAAAGACTCACCCAGCTTCTGCTACAGGATCATGTTATCCACAGACCATAGAAAAGATGCAACCACAGGCCTGTTGGCTCTCAACTCTACATTTAACCCAAATGGGAACAGAAGGAAGCTTCAAAAATATCTCAGCTCAAGGCCACCTTCAGCCTGGTCACACTGCTCTGTCCTACCTACTTGGATGACCATGTTTTAGGATGATGCCATAACTTGTCACCTTCCCTGAGCCTCAGATGGGCAGTTAGGAACAAGATACCCCCACTCTGCTTTGCTTTCTGTCTCTGCTTTCCCTTTTTGCTAAGGTTGGCATATGAGTATATGGAGAGAGAGATAATGACTTTCATTTTGTTCACTTTCAAGTACTGTATATTGACAAGCTCCTGTCATATGTGAAGGGGTATATTCACCACCCCACAGGAGAAGTCTTAGAGCTGGGTCTTCCAGGAACAGCCCATTCTAAAAGAGAGTCAAAAGGATTAGAAAACCTTCAAAATAAAAACTCCAAATTAACATCTCTCTTGCTTTGAAATCTTATTTTGAATGAACACACCCCCTCATCTTTCATTATGGACTCCTTTGTAATATTCCCACTTCTCTGCAAATGGGTGACCAGGTCAAGTAGAGTGAAGGTCAAGTACGTAGAAAGAAATAAGTAAAACACATGACATTTTAAAAAATTATTATCTCTTTTGGTATTATAATGATGATCATGTATCCACCTTCAGTATTTTAGATGTTATTAGTAACAAAGTAACTGTTATGAGTAGCAAAGAAACTGATGCTGGCTAGCTATGGGGCTGTCCCACCAGGGGAGTATATCACAACAGTTTGCGGTCTAGCCTTGTAAAATCTCATAGACTTCTCAGTTATCTCAAGACATGACACAAAGTTTTCAGTAATAAATTGTGTCTATTAACTTTCTGAAACACATGAGGAACGGGCGAGTGCTTGGACCTCCTCTGCCTCTGAGTCACCACTCTGAGCCATAGTTGCTCTTATGTCAATTGCACTGAACACGGAGAGAGCAGAAGACTGAGCTGCAAGGATGTTTGACCCTGGATACTCCCTGCAAGCAGTCCTTTCCCTCTTATGAAATTATTTATGTCACTTGGGTTTTATTTTTTATTACTTCTCTTTGTTTTTTTTTTTTTAAATGTATGATAAAAAGTATCTGTCTAATTGAAAGGTGTTGTTACTTTGGTTCTAGTTAATCAAAATATTACTGTAATTCAGATATAAGCAATCTTCTTGTTCCAAAATTTGAAGCAAACCTCCTGTACTTTGCTTATGAAAGCCGGTCAGGACTATTGCTCAAAATGTGGCCGTAGAATAAGCCCTCTTTCACACTGTTGAAAGTCCCAGGGCCGACTCCAGAAAATGGTGGGCAGAAAGCCCCATTGTCATTTTTGAGTCTCAATATTCATAAAGCTCACTTCAGTCCTGCTTAATTTTAGCTTTTCTAACACTGTTGCTCCAAAGGATTTCCAGTTCAGTTGATAATCTTAGGGCTTTTTTTTTTTTTTTCTTCTCTCTGGTTGTCATGTCCTGATTCAAGAGGGGAGCTTGAGGAAGAGAGGCAGCTTGGTGCTCCTGTAACTTTGATTTGATCATTTCTATTAAAGAGGGCCTTCAACTGTCTGGGTTTCCAAAGTACATTTCTTGTTTCAACAGCATTTTTCTCCATGTCTTTGGGAATTCTGATGGGTAGAGCCTAGATACGAACCCATTAGTTGTCTGGGACTCTGCTGAAAGTCTTCCCTTTCATAAATGTTCCTTGGCTACAGGTAAAGAACACTACTGGGCAAGGCTGACCTATGAGAACAAATTTTTAGCTGACAGACTTCCTGTGTTCTAAAAATACCTGAGATTTTGGCTGTCTGTAGGAAATAGAGATTTCCTTTCAAGACCATCAAACTCAGGATGAATATTCTCTTTCTTGACACCAGGAAAGAGTAGTTATTCACTCAGATGGATACAATATTCTATTTATGTAATGTGCAGAGACACAATCTATAATCCAACTGAGAGTTTATTTTTATTACCTATTTCCTTTTATAAATATTGAAATTATTCAGTAAGTCATTTTTGAATGCTAACTCTATGCCAATACTGATTCTGTGCTGAAGGTTCTCAAACATTTTTTATCTCAGGGTCCCGTTACAGCTTTAAAAATCATTGAGGATTCCCAATTGCTTTTGTTTATGTGGATTTTATCTGGTAATAATTATCAATTTATAAATTAAAACTAAGAAATTAAACAAATATTGGTCAATTGATTTTAAATTAACAATAGTAACACTAATAATATTTATAAATGTTATAAAATAGCTTTATTTTATTTTTAAAAACAAAAAAAATAGTGAGAAATGTGATACCCTTTTACATTTTTGCCATTTTTTTGAAGTGTCTGGCTTTATCTGACAGATGAATTCTGATACTCGGCATTCAATCTGTTATGTTTTGGTCAAAGTATGTAAAGAAAATCTGTTTCTCATATAGTTATGTAGTTGGAAATAGGGAAGTATTTTAATAGCTTTTTTAGATAATTGTGGATAATCTTTGACGCTTAAGTAAAACTCAATTAGCAGTAAGTTCTTAAAAGTTAGTTGCAATTAGAAATTTGAATTGATACAATGAACTCTGTTACATTGAAATCTATTGGTTTATTTTGCACTTGGAATGTATCCTCTAACCATGCATAATTTTGTAACCTCCTGTGCATTATACACTTGGAAAATGATAGTTCGTTGAGTTATCCAGATAGCCTAAAAGTTGACACATTACATTATACTGTACATACTATAATTTTTAAAAAATCACGTTTGTTAATATCACCATCAACTTCATCAGAAAAGTTTCTAAGTATTGGGAATGTCTGTATGATGGTGGCAGATACAAGTTTTCCATGACTCTAGTTTTCACTTGAAATTTTTAATTTTATCACGGGGAAACTATTGTTAGCTATTTTCCTTGAAGTGACATTGTGATTCATTTTTGAGAAAATGTCTGCCAGATACCCAAATATAGATAACCATAGCTTGACTGTTGGGTCATTCTTTCAAATAACAACAGTGCTTTATGAAAAATGCAGCTAGAGCAGCTTGTAACCAAACAATCACAAAAACACTTTTACTTGAGATAATCTGTCTACATTGTTATGCAAGGGGATGCTTTAGGGGTGCTTTCTTTTCATCTCAAAGAATGTTAAATGCATGTGTACTCAAGGGTCACAATCTTAGAGCAATTATTTTTATCTTGTCTACCAGAAGAACTTCTTTAATGAAACAGACCTTCCATTTATTTTTCTCTTCTGCAAGGATATGGCAGTGAGGAATGCAATGATTTCTGTACTGTTTGATGTCACTGCTAGGCTCATGCTGAGGATCCAGCAGTTTTATCCACTGTCACTTTCATGCAGTCATTGCCAAATGTCAAGAGAGTGAGAGAGACATCGAATGTCTTAGTATTATTATGAGAGTCATTCGATCAGGGATCCATGTGGGTCTGCTTTGAGAACTACTGTTCAGAGCACTGAGAATACTCACACAGAGTCCCAGCTCTCAAGTTCTGGAGGAGAAGACAGTACCCACAGCAGTGAATAAACTCATGTCAAAGTAGTAAGAATGAATATGAATATAGAGCAGAGTGTTGTGCTAGGGAAAAAAGACCAGAGGAGAGGGAGTACATGGTACTGGATGGTCAGGGAAGGCACCTTGGAAGTGATGGCCCTGGAGCTGAGCCCCAAAAGACAATACAGAGCTAACCATGTGATGATCTGGAGGAAGACATTTCCAGACAGAGAAGAGATAGTGTACAAAGCCTTAAATAGGATTGGGTTTGGCCTGTACAAGGAAGACAAAGGAGGTTAGTGTGATGGAAGTTAGCAGCTGAGGGGCCTAAGGCAGGAGATGTGGTTGTGGAGGTCACCTTCATTCATAGGTCCATCCACCCGCCAGGTGGCAGACTGGTGTGCTGACAGAGCATGAAATTCAATGTTCTGGTTCTGTTGTTTGCTAGTAGGGTGGTTTTAGTCAAGATGATTGGAATCATCAGGGTGAGCTGCCCAGAAACCAGACATTAAGGCAGAGATGTACATACAAGATGTTCACTGGGGAGGTGGTCCTGGCCACCCACATCTAAGAGGAAGTGAGGGAACTAAGACTAGGAAGAGGCAAAGGGTAAATTGTGATACATTTGCTATGGAAGGTTCAAGGAGTGTGAATGTGGGGTAGCCCTTCAGAGAGGTTCTTAATTAAGACAAGGGGATAAAGCTCTGCACCCTTTTCTTAACAAGTCAGTAGATGTTGGCTATCCCAGGAAGGGGAGCTGACTTTGTGCAAGCAATTCCCTTGCGTGAGGAGAGACCCTGCTGTAATCCATCAGCAGCCTACAATTTTGAAAGGAGAAAGAAAGAAGCCTTGGTACTAATGGGAGTGTGGGTACCACACTACACCCACTACACCTAGCCTCTCTGAATTTTTTTCTTTATCTATAAACCTGAAATGAAAATCAGAATAGTTGAGTTACTCAAATACGAGAGTGTGTAAGAAAGGACTTTACTGAAAACATGGTTATGCAACTGGGGATTGCTGCCATTGCAAGGAATGTGTGTGACTTCAGTGTCTCTGTCATGAATCCTGTATAATGTATGAACCTAAATGAACAATGCAGTGGTATTTATGTAATATAGGAACTTATCCTCAGATTAACTAAACTTTCTAAGATAATATAGTTTTTAACGAGCTAGCAGGTGAGCTACCTTGGAATTATTTCTAAATGTGAAAGCATATATCATGTTTCATTTTTTTTCCATAGTTACCCCTCCACATAGCTTTCCTTATGTGACTATAAATCATATTTATCACGTCCTGTTTTTATACTCTCTAGAGACTGCTGTCACAAATTACAGAATCCTGTTCCCATGTTAGCAGATAAGAAATTTGCCTCATTCTTCCAGGTAATTATTCTTTTGTTTTTCATTCATTGCTGTCTTACAACTTTAGAACACTAGGCAAGGAAATTCTTGTGAGAAAAGAACCATTCCACAATAAAATAAATTTGGACAACAGCTATTTAAACAAAATCTACTTACTACAAAACTTCTTGGTTTATTTAATAAGCCAATATATTGTGATCTCTAAGTAGGGAATATATTAGGAGGCATTAGACCATTTATAATGCAAGAACGCATAGACTTTTTTTCTCCTCATAACTAGAACTCTGAAAAGCAGACTTGGAGTCATTTTGGTTAAAATAGAATAAAGTGATTCAAGGGCTTCAATGTATCTCAAAGTTCATCCTGTCATCGAGTTCATCCAACCGCACTACCCACCCTAATGTTATAGATGGACAAATGAAGGCATACCCAAGAGTTTAATGTCGTGAAGTAATTTCATTTCCAGGAAATCATTTCTAGAGAAACATACTTGTGTCCTAGCGTGATCAGCATCCAGCCTCCAGCCCATCACACTGTCAAGCCCATCATCACCTCTCGGTCCGGGTAAACCATACTCCCGTGTGGTTCCTGGGCTGTACGAGGGACAGCAATTTCACTATCAACTTATTATTTGACTTCTCTCTATGCACATTGCAGAAGTTTAAATTTGATTTCAAGATGTGAATTGTAAAAACAAATTTTATTCCAATCAGGGTTTTAATCAATTTTAGATTCTTGAGAAAATGCTTGGCTGTTCGGCAAGCCAGGACCTACATAGTCGCAAGGCTCAGGCATGGTGTGGACAGGGCCTGGGATTAAGACCTTCTGTCTAAATAATGAGTGAGGGAAAGAAGTGGAATTTGAAAGGAAAGTGGAGCAAGTGTGAAAGAAAAGCAGGTTTCATATCATTTCAGGCTATTGGAAAAGCCTGTTGTTTGCTCCTGAGAATACTGAACTGAATTCTCTTAGATCATCTAATGCAACGGGAAGTGTACATTTCACATTCACATGTAGGGTGATGGGATAAAATATATAAGGATTTTTTTTTGGTGTTCTGACCCATAAATTAATCATGGGCCTGCTGTCCTTTTATGAAGATAAGATGGTGGAGAGAATACCAGACTAGGAGTCACAGACCTGAGTTGCAGCCTTGATTTTGTCATAGGTTGACTAATCTCTTGGACAAATCATTTCATCTCTCTGGACCATTTTTGCTCTTAGAGATTGTCTATCCAGAAGAGACAAAAAACTAAAACTTATGAACTATTTAACAGTGATAAATCCTAGAGAGAAAAATTAGGCAAGGAAGTAGAGAAAAGGGTGTTAGTTGGTTAAGAGGGGTCAGAAAAAGTCTCACCAAGAAGATCCCATTGGAGCAAAGCTCAAAACTTTAAGAAAGCAAGTGCATAGTTAGACAAACAAAGAAGGAAGAGCAAAGGCCCTGTGGCAGGAATGTGCCAAGGAAGACCAAGGAGGCCAGTGTGGCTGAGCAGAGTGGAGAAAAGAGGAAGAGTAATAAGAAATAAAGTTAGAATCAGTAAGGCTTTATAGGTTATCATAAAGACTTTGGCTTTTAATTTCTCTGGGTGAGGCGTGAAGCCCTTGGAAGGTTCTGAGCAAAGCAGTGACATGATGTGACTTCAAACTGAACAGCAGGGTTTTGGCTGCTATGTTGAGAACCAACTGAGGGTAGACCATTAGGGGACAATGGCAATTATGCAAGCCAGAGACAGGGAATAACATCAAAGCTGCTGGTCTGTAAAATCATGTAATTTCTCCCACTGTCTTGTGTGAACATCTTCTGAGTACACCCTAATTCCCATGTGCACACTGAGCAGCCGTGGAGACAGACTTCCCTTGCTGTTTCATTGGGTCGAAATATGAAAACCCAAATGTCAACCCCCATAAGTCAAATAAAGAAAGTTCTCTGAGCCATCTAGCCACTGTCAAGACATATTGGTGACTCCAGAGGTATCCATCCAAAGTAGGGAAAGTTCATTTCACTGAGTGATGCCAACCCAAGCCTTGCTCTGACTGGGACAACTGGAGGGCACTCTGCTTGTTCTAGTAATCAAGAAGATCACATTTTCGATCCAATCAGGTTTCCTATTCTCGGGGGATCGAGGTTCTAGGCTGAGACATCCTCAGGATGAACTACTGGCACCATTGATGTAGTTCATCCTGAGGATGTCTCAGCCTAGAATCTTTTAGAAGTATAGCTAACTGGAACACAGGAAAACCAACCAACCAACCAACAAACAAACAAACATGTGCAAGACAGCTTCCCCTGGGATGAATTCTTCCTAGCTACATATCCTTGGTTTCTCTGCTATTTAGAATCAGGTGAAAAAAATTTTTTTAAGAAATTAATATTTAAAAGTGTTTCAGATTACTTTAAACAAACATTGGTAGATGTCTGGCTCCCTCTCACACTGACCAGCCATCTGGTCTGACTAAGTCGTTCCGTGCTTTCAGCTGGACATACCTTCTATGAGGTCTTTGACATGGCAGCTATGTAGTTGGCTGTGCCAGCCCTTACAGAAAATCCAGGCTAGCTTACCCTGTGTTCTGGTGCTGAAGCACTTTCCGGATTTGGTGAGCAATGCAGCCTGCCCCAGGTTATCCCAGACCTAGCAACCCACAACCATGCAATAACACAGAGGCTTGCCCAGAGGCCTTCTGCAGGAAGTTCCATGGCCAAGTGCATTTTTGGCATCTGGAAACACAGCCTTCTACTGGAAAAGTTTGCTTGCTATTCACCCTCTAAGAGCTAGGAAATAGGGCCAAGGTTGCAGAGAAGCTGTACCCATTGAAAAGCAGCCATCTCAACTTTCTCCCAAAAGGGTGAATGTCCAGGAACTGAAGTTCATATGGCACAGCTACTAGTCTATCTTTCCATTGGGAAGCAATATACTCATACCTCACTTTGAAATGGTTCCCGTGTTGCTTGGCCCTCTGTAGCCTCTGTAGGTTGGAGTGAAGAATGCAGCTCCCCTTTCTAAGACAGCAACTTAAGGGATTGCTGGATTGCTTATGTGTCCATGAATATGTTTGGAGAAGTCCAGTGACTAAAGAGAGGGCATTACTGTGTTTCTCATCCAGTAGGAGCAAGATAGTTATAGCTACTGTGGCAGCAGCTGCAGTATTGGGGGATCCATCTAGACAATATTTATTTCTTCTTCATATGGAGTTGTGCACAGTTAAAGATTGCTGACAAGCTCATTTTAAATTCTGCTTTCTGGCTTGGAACACCAGCCTTTGGAAGTATCATGCTAAAGTACAAAACTAAAGCATGCACCGCCTCTTAATGTTGCCACCTGCTCCTAGCTTCCCCACTGAGACTTCTCACAAGGTCAAAGTATGCCTCATCTTCACTTCTGTATGAGTCTTTCTTCGGTGCAGATTATGTGAGTGAGGTTTTCAAATCAAAGACCTCAGCAGAGGATTTCCTATTTTTCCAGGATAGTTATTGCATATTAGCTTTGCAAATGCCAACACTCTACCCAGCAAACTTCAAAGCAGTCATGTCCACTTGTTCAAAACCATTTTCCATTCAGAGCCTACCATCTTAGAATGGAAATGCATTGTGCTTTGATGTCAGGCAAACCTGAGTTTGAATCTTAGCTTCTTCACCTACTAGCTGGGCAACTTGAATTGTTTTATGGCCTTTCAAGAACTTCTCCCCTGTATCTTAAGGGCATAATACCTACCATTATGAGTTGATTGTATTTAAAATGCTCATTATATATCAAATATTTGATATTATGAATGGATAACTAGGTACTCAATAAACCTTATTATAACTTCTAGTGGTGAGTAATCTTTAAAGAATTCTTTAATAATCCTACAAACACCAAGACAGTCCATATGGAGCAATATTTAAGTATGTTGAAAGTAATTACCCAAGTATTACATAGGGCATATTAAATGAAAGAAATCACTAGGGGATTAATAATAGAGAAGCATGAATTATATTAAAGAAACTAGTTCTCAAAGCAAGATGATTGATGGATTACTATCAACCTGGAAGCAGGTTTCTCAATCCATATCTCTGTCAATGATCTGGATGAAGATACAGAATATTGATAAGATCTATAGGTGGCTCGAGTCTAGAAGAGAGAATGAATATTTTAGGTTAACACCCTACAATCAGCAAACAGCTTAGAGGTTAAATTGATAGGCCAAGATGAAATTTAGTGAGGATCATTGCAAACTCTCACATGTGGTTCCAAAAGAATGAACAGGCTCCATCATGCTGTTGCAAATGGCAGAATTTCCCTCTTTGTCATGGCTGAATCATATTCCACTGCGCATGCACGCGTGTGCGTGCGCGCACACACACACACACTCACACACACACCACATCAATGGACACGTAGATTGTTTTCATATCTTGGTTTCTGTGAATACTGTTGCAATGAACATGGAAGTTCAGCTATTTCTTCAAATCCTGATTTCATTTCCTTTGTTTAGATACCCACAATGGGATTCCTGGATCAAATCAAATGGTACCTCTATTTTTAATTTTTAGAGGAACTCCATACTGTTTTCTGCAGGGGTTAATACCAATTTATAACCCCCACAACAGTGCACATCCTCTCCAACAATTGTTACTTTTTATTTTGTTTTTTTTGAAGATAGTCATTCTAACAGATATGTGATGATAAATCACTGTGTATTTCATTTGCATTTCTTTGATGATTAGTGATGTTGAGTACCTTTTCATATATTTGTTGGACATTTATATATCTTTTTGAAAAAGTGTCTATTTAGGTCCTGTGCCCATTTTTTATAGGATTATTTGGTTCTATTTGTTATTGAGTTGTATAAGATCCTTATATATTTTGGATATTAACTCGTTATGAGATATATGATTTGGAAATTTTTTCTTTCAATCCATATGTTGCTCTTTCATTTTGTCAGTGTTTCTTTTGTTATTCAGAAGTTTGTTGTAGTTCTACTTGTTTATCTTTGCTTTTGTTGCTTGGGTTTTTGATGTCATATCAGGGAGTTTTCCCCTGTTTTCTCGTAGGGGTTCTGCAATTTCAAGTCTTATGTTTAAGTCTTTAATCCATTTTGAGTTAATTTTTGTGAGTGATGTATATATATGTATATTTTTGCATGTAGTTATTTAGTTCTCTCAGCACCATTTATTAAAGAGACTTTTCTTTTCCCCATTGAGTAGTCTTGGCTTCCTTGTCAAATATTAGCTGACTGTATATGTAAGGGTTATACTTCTGGGCTCTCAATTCTGTTTCATTGGTCTGTATGCCTATTTTTATGCCAGTATCATATTGTTTTGATTACCATAGCTTAGCAGTATAGTTTGAAATCAGGAAGTGTGATGCCTCTGACTTTGTTCTTCTTTCTCATAATTCCTTTCACTATTTTTGGAGTCTTTTGTGGTCCATACAAATTTTAGGATTGCTTTATCTATTTCTGTAGATAAATGCCATTGAGATTTTGATGGGAATTGCATTGAATCTATAGATGGCTTTGGGTAATGCGAATATTTTAACAATATTAATTATTTTACTACACAAACATGGGATAGCTCTCCATTTATTTTTGTCTCCTTCAGTTGTTATGATGCTAAGTGAAATAGTCAGAGAGAGAAAGGTAAGTTTTGTACAATCTCACATATATGTGGAATCTAAAGAAGAAAACCAAACTCATAGAAACAAAGCGAAGAATGGTGGTTGCCAGGAGTTGGAGGTGGAGGAAATGGGGACATGCTGGTCAAAAGGTACAAGTTTCCAATATAAGATGAGTAAGTTCTGAGGATCTAATGTACAGCATAATGATTATGGCTAACAACATTGATATACCTAAATTTAGCTATGAGACAAAATCTGAAATATTTCACCACAGAAATTGTAATTATGTGAGATAACTGAAGGTATTAACTAACACTACTGCAGTAATTATTTTGCAATATATGCATATCAAATCAATATGTTATATACCTTAAACTTACACAATGTTATGTGCCAATTATACCTCAATTAATCTGTAAAAAAAAAAAAGAAACACAGCATTTGGGGAAAAATAATAAACAAGATAGTAAAGGGTGATATAACACTAGTGCAGATTACAAAAATATAGACTTAAGGATGTTAGGGGCCAGTGAACTCTTTAGAAATGCAAACCGTAGCTTGACTGCAAGAAAAGTAATGAAAATAAAACTTATATTCATAAAATCAGAGCATATATAATAAAACAATTATACCAGAGACTGTGCATATAACCTAGATCCACATACAGACATAATGGAGGCAAAGAACCAGAATAATGAGTTAAGTTTTCATAATGTAATATGGTTAAAATTACTAGGTATATTTGTTTTAATGAAGTTAGCTGTGGTTGCTATTGTCAAATACTGTATATAAAGATGGGACATGTATAGTGTTTTCCAAAATAGGGTAGTTATATCACCATTGATAAATTAATAATACATTCATAATAATATTAGTTACTAATACATCAATACAAATAATACATGCAATTAATAATATATTGATACTAGAATTCATATTTTTATAAAAAGAATACATCAAACCTATGAGTTTACAGATTATTGCTTGATTTTGAGATTGACATAGGTGGCTAAGCTACAATGAGTTGAA
Source organism: Saccopteryx leptura (assembly GCF_036850995.1). Classification (NCBI taxonomy): domain Eukaryota; kingdom Metazoa; phylum Chordata; class Mammalia; order Chiroptera; family Emballonuridae; genus Saccopteryx; species Saccopteryx leptura. Next base: position 295,220,178 of record NC_089503.1, read on the forward strand.
AGAAAAAACATTAAGTGTATATCGTGTAAGTGAGTGAGCAATATGGAAACGCTTATCTGTGGAAAGCAGATCAGATTTCTGGGTGACCCTATGGGAGAAAATTAAAACCAACGCATAGAAGTTTCTGAAGTAGGTTTCAGTTCAACATATAGCAAACTTTCCAATCAGCTCCTTTCAATGATAAAAATGGCTACCCCAAGCAGGAAGTAGTTCTCCAGCCCCAGGGCTGTGAGAACACAGGCTAGAGGGCACTTGGGGGGTGGGGGTTCAGGCATCAAGAAAAAAGTTGAACTAGGTGACTTTCAGGCCTCCTCCAGTTCTGTTACCATGTGACTGAGTTCTGCATCACGTCTCACTCAGCACAGAGACTCCTGGGCTTTTCGTGTTAAGAAAATCTGTTGTTTGTTTCACTTTATCTGAAAAAAATGTTGGGAGGAAATCAACACCATGTTATCAGAGATGCCCTGGGTTCCTATGAGGCTGGGCTGGTAATGATTGCCTTCAAGGCATTAATTTCCGCTAATGGCCATCATCCTCATCCCCAGCTGTGACACATTAGGTAGAACTCATCACCTCATCTTTTCTCACTTAGTTTGTTTCTAAAAGAAGACCATGTTCCCCAATAATAAAAATTGGATCTTGGGAAAAAACAAAACGTCCCCTTAAAGGAGAAGGAAAATGTTAGTGTGTTCTCCGATCCCTGGTTCCTTTACTATATGTATGTATAGTTTTGAAGCCCTGGGCAAATTATTTGATATCCTTGAACTTTGTTTTTAATCTCATCTCTAAAATGGGAATAGAACACCAATGCCATGATTGCTAGAAGACAATGTTATAAAGTACATAATGTCATATTTATCACATAACAGGAGTTCATTAACTCATATGTATTTTTATTGATTCCTTTCATCATGATTGCTATTTATGTAGTAAATGGAATTTCAGTAACAATGCTTTTAATTAATTTCTCCACTCATTCATTTGCTCAGCGGACATTTCTGAAAGTGCTGATGAGACCAGGCACAGTTCCAAGCAAGCACATGATACCCTCCATTGCAGAAACCAAAGGCAAAGCTTGACAGCAGAGCTTAGATTATAAAAATACTCTACATTTACCAAGCCCAGCAGATCACAAAATACACTCACATAACATAATATCTAAGTCATCTTCAGAATCCTGGGATAGAATAAGCTCCAGGAGGGCAGAGAGCACATCTGTCTTGTTTATTACTGGAGTCCTCCTCCCTAGCACAGAATCGGGCACATAATGCGGGACCCATCAGAAACAGTTGAGAGAATGAAGAAAGGAACTGATGAATCAGTGAAAGTAGCCAAAAGGAGAGTCGTTGATAGCATCATATTACAGGTTGAGAAATAAAGTGTCATTGGCCTTAGTAGTTACCAGGCACTGAGTAAAGAAATAATTTCACCAACTAAAGCACTTGTAGGGGAGATGGCATCTTACCCTTCTATTTTCTTGGACAGAAAAAGTAAGAATACAGTAATACAATATAAATGTAATATATAATAGTAATAGTAGAAACAACCGCAACAATAAAAGCTAGTATCCAGGCCTGACCTGTGGTGGCGCAGTGGATCAAGCATTGACCTGGAATGCTGAGGTCACCGGTTCAAAACCCTGGGCTTGCCTGGTCAAGGCACATATGGGAGTTGATGCTTCCTGCTCCTCCCCCTTTCTCTCTCTCTCTCTCTTTCTCTCTGTCTGTCTCTCTTCTCTAAAATGAACAAATAAATAAAAATAATTAAAAGCTAGTATCCATAGAGTGCTTACCATGAGCCAGGCTTTGCCTTAGGCATCCCATGTGATCCATTGGATGTGTACAACAAGAAAATGTATTTGCACATACTTTATCTTTATCAGCTACAGTCTTCCATTGGAGCAGAGCTTGGGTTGTTTCCTCTACACATCTTCCTCCAGTGTTAGAAATTACAAGCTCCTGAAAGTAGGCTCTTTGTCTTTTCTAGATCTGTATTCTAAGCACTGTGCTGTGCATGTAGCAGGTATTTAATATGCCTTTAGCAAATAAAGGAAAAGATGATCTCATTGAAGGTTAAAAAAAAAAGCTCAATGGAGCCTAAAGTCATGAGAAAATGTGAAGAAAGAAACACTTCAACTAAGCCTCCGTTGAACTTTGATAGATATAGAGTGAGTCTGACACAGTAGGAGGAATATAAGAACGTTATGTGTTCTGTTTAACGACGGGACTGGGCATGGGGTAGGGCAGAACTGGCTTACCTCTCAGCTTCCTGTGGCATCTTCCTGTCCATGGCACCATGGATCAGACATGTGTATCAGTCATCATCCTGTTCTTCTGCCTTATTGCCTCAGTCAGCTCTATCAGTTTACTATTCAGTTTGATCTTTGCAAGGAAAGTGGAGCCCCTGACACCTATGAGGCAAGGCCTTCTATCATCATTTAGTATAAGGACCTTGTGCTTTCTTTTTTTTCACTAACATGGTCTAAATTATGTTCCACAAGCAGTTATCTAGGGAAACGGCATGGATTTATGAGAAAACAAATCAGAAGAAGGTTCAGTGGTCAAAAATGTGTGGGAAATGGATTTCATCACTGCATAACTTCCCAGAGCCCTTTCCTATTCTTGCCTGTACTAAACGCTCTCATTTTGTAACAAGGGTTTGGGGAACATGGTGTGCAAAGCAGGGCCCTTTAGATGGTCCGTGGGAATAGACTATCACGCAGGACTGGTGCTTTACAGCATACTGTATTCTATGGGAAGCACCATCTCAGAACTTTTTATCATGAAAGTAATTGTCTATTTGTTAGGGCACTTAAATATTTATCAATTTATATCTGCAGGTACAAGAACACTTCTTTCCCCTCACCTTCTCCAGTCTCCCCGCAGGCTCTGTCGTGAACGCTCTCTGATCCCCGCGACTGCCCTTTTTGCACACTAGAGGGTAATGTTGAGCCTGTTTAGAATTTCCTGCACTTGAGAAAAAGTATGATGAAATTGCCCTTCTTTTTACATAAATCAGGGGGACTAGGTACCCAACAGTTGTTACTGTAAAAACTATTTTTGATGGGCAGCGTTTTGTTCAAAATCCCTAAATTCAAAAGTTCTCAAAAAAAAAAAAAAAAACCCAAAAAAACTACAGAAGAATTCTCCTCAGAAATCCCCGTCTGTACTTCCAATGCCTAGGAGGTTCAAGCCCTCACCCAGGTCCTCTAGGGGTTTGTAAGTGGATACAAAATAATGACAGAGTATACAAAACTTTAAACAAGAAGAATATTTTCCTGTGATGCCCCATCTAGAGTATTACAAAAGTTGCAATGGAGTTGAAACATTTTCAGTCACAGAGATCCTCTGGAGTATTTCTTTAACTTCTGAGGGAACTATTTCTTTAACTTCTGAGGGAACCCTTTGTCTTTCTTTAGTTGTCCTCAAGTCTAGCCTTACCATTTTGTACTTAATCTTTGAGACTCAGTTTGAACCTCATTCACCTTTAGAAATTTAAAAACACGAAAGAGTTGACTTCCCTGGATTCCTATGCTCAGCTTCAGATTATTCAAGTCTTTGTATGACCTTTTAAGAGTTTTCACTGGTTCTTTATTTTTCTGTCAACTATAGTATATTGTGATGGCTGCAAGAATCAGGGCTCTATGTTATACTTACTTATATTCCTCAGCTGGAATTTAGAAGCTAGACCGAAGGAAACAGATGCGTGTTGCGTTCCCTACCATGCAGCAGGCACTGAGTGAGATCCTTTTATGTTTTAGTTCAGTGAAACTGGAGTTCGGCTTCAAAGTCAGTGTCATTTTCATGAAGTTGCAGACCACTAACAGGGGACATTGGAAATGAAAGAATACATAGGGCCACCTTACATCCTGGTTGGCCTACAATAGCTGTGCTTTAGGTCTATTGTGCTGGCGTTATTATTAACAATGTCTCCTTTCATTCTAGAAAGTGTGCAGAACTTAGCCTGCATGTACTCTGAGAAACAGACTTTGGAGTCAGGCATTTTGGGTTTGGATTCTGGCTCTTCCATTCACTAACTGTGTGGCTTTGGACAAGTTATTTAACTTCTTTGAGCTTTGGTTCCCTCATGTAGAAATTGGGGGTGATAATGCCCCCCTAATATGATTGTGATAAAGACTCACAAAGTGCTTAGACGAAAGCTTTTGGTTTTCCCAGAAAGAGAAGGGGACAGCAAAGAAGCTGCAACCAGCGATGGACAACGTATTAAACCCGGGAAGTTCAAGGTCAAGTATCCCAGAACCTTCATGCTAAAGGCAATCCTACAGAGCTCTCACCCAGAGGTCACACATGCAGACTCACAGCCTGAAAGTGTCCCACATGTGTATTTTGTTTGGTCTGTTAAAAAAAAAAATTAACCAGATTTAAAAATCAGAAACACTTACATAAAAATCCAGGTTTTTGGCTTCCCTTAAAGATTCAGAATACTTGACATCTCCAGATGGTACTCCCACCCAATCAGAATTAACTGTGATGGAAAAGCATCTTCCCCGTGTAATCAGAATGCGCAGGCTCCAGCCTCCTCTAACTGCCATCAGGCTGGCTGCATCCTGACACCTCTGTCACCTGTCCTGTCCCTGTTATCAATTCATGACTTAGATGCCACCCCCTGCTTTTAGATAAGAAAGCGTAGGGCTGGAGAATTTAAGTGCCTTGTGTAAGGTGAACCTTACCTTGTGTTTTGGGTTTGTTTTTTTGTTTTTTTGATGGGCCATCATCTTTAATCCTAGCTTGCACCCGGTGGAAAAGTAAAACACACACTGGGCTCCAAAACCCACTCATTCAGTGCTCACAAAGCTACTGACTTATCCGAGTTTCCTAGAATCAAAGGTTTCTAGCTCACCAAACTTATTCACCTCTGTTTCCCATCTCCTTCCTCTCCCTGCACAAACTCTGCACAAACTGGCTTCTCACTCAGCACTCCACCATCTTGGCTGCTTCTCCTGCCCTCCTCCACGTGGCCTTTCTCTGCTCTGCTCTCTGATGCTAATCTCAGGAACCAAGAGAGAGTGTTTTGGGTTTTAATAGCCTGAGAAAACTTTTTTAAAAACTGAAATTTATTTTCAACATAACATCGTATATATCTCAGATGTAAAACATGTGGATTTCATACATAAATGTATTGCAGTATGATGGTCCCTGTAGTGATAATTAGCACCTCCATCACATCACACAGAATTATTATTATTATTTCTTTTTAGCCAAACTTATACAAACGGAGAGCTGAAAGGTGGCTACAGGGGATGCAGAGTGGGGGGGGGGGTAGGACGTATGTTGTTTGGGGATAAAAATTGCAATGAGGAGTAAATACGAGAGCTAATGCACAAAGTAGTGAATATAGACTACCATATTGTATTATGATCATCAAACTGGCTACAAGACTAAATCTTAATGAGTCTAGTAAAAAGTAAAAAGTTTTAACCCATAAAATATCAATACCCCTGAGTCAGACAACTTACCTTTGACAGAAAGTAAAAGCATAACAGTGGCAGAAAGAAAGCAGAAGGGTGAGGTTCCATGGTGAGAGTAGGCAAGGAGTTGTCAGGGCTGAAGGATGAGACCGACAATGTTAGTTTTGTGCTTCTTATAAGGCTTAATAGAAGTACTATATAAGTAACACTTGAAGGGTGTGTTGACCATCCTTGAGTGTGAGAACCAAGAAGAAGAGGGGACCCGCCTGGAGTCCTCCCCCCATCCTTGTCTGATGTTCTACTCTCCCCCTTACTGTTCTCTGCTCTTCTCCATCTACTTATAAAAGTGCTTCTTTTTTTCTTTCTCTTTCCCTCTCCATTCCTTTGTCTCTCTCTGTCTCTATCTGTTTCTTCCTGCTCGCTCTCTCTATTCCTTCCCCCCCAACACCCTCCCCAATATGTAACTCGCAAACCACACAAATAATCATAACATCAAAAAACATTTGGGAAAAACCATCCATCACCACGTGAGGAGAATCCAGAGGAAGAAATCGAAGCCCTGAAAAAGTTTCTAAAGCAATAAGTTCTTGTCAGATTCCGAGCAGCCTGGGCCTCCAGATGGAGGGGCAGAGGCCTTTCTCTCTTGTTCCAGAGGCATGAGCAACGTCCCCCAGAGCAGTTCCGCTCCACTGTGCTTTCGCCTTTGACCATTACTGTCAACTGTGCTTTATCATGTCATTTTAGCACCAGGCCTGGCGCATTTCTCTGTATAGTAAAAGCTAATGACCCGTATGGTTTTTGGCAGCATGGGTCAATATACATGCTCCATTTGGAGCAGAGTAAGTCCTTGGAGTCTATAGCTGTGTGAGCAACCTTGGGCTGTGTTCTGTGCTTCATGGGTCTGTAAATATCATAGCTGTGGTCACTGCTCAGAATTATTAATATTCCAGAGGCCTGCTTTGACCTTACCCCCTACAGAGCAGGCTTTGGTAATACACGGCTTTGCATTGGACCCCTTCCAACTGGAATTTATGACTGGAAGTGGCAGAAGGCCCGCATTATAGCAATGTCTCACCTTCAGCTGGCTCCACAGCTTGGACCCTAAGGACATCACGGTATTTATTCAATTCAAAACCTATTTATTGTGCTCCTAATGTGCTGAGCACTGCATTTACATGTTAGAGATGGAAAGATATCAGAGTCCCAATCCTTGTCCTGAAGAAAGTGATCTGGTGAGGGGGCAAAGACATGTAAATAAGGTCCTTACATGCGACTCGGTTTCAGGCACAAGCCTTGGCATGTTTTAGAGAAAGACCCCTCCATTCTTTCATTTGCATCCCCTGAACTCTTGCTACTGGTCCTGTGGTTCTCAGATCACAGGACACTCTTGGAATTTGTTAAGAAATGCAGACTCTCAGGCCCCACTCCAGACTGAATGAAATTGAAGTTTGGGATGCCCTGATCTAAATGTGGGCTTCCCAAACTTGGATAGGTTCAAATACCACCTGGTGCTTTCGTTTTTGTTTGTACATACTGAGAGAACTGTTTTAAAGCACTCATTCTTGGGCTGCACCCTTAGAAATCCTGACACACGAGGTCAGATGTAGGGCTGGAAGTTTCTTTATACCCCCCCCCCCCCTCAGGTACTTCTGATGCAGCTGGTCTGTGGACTGGCAATAGAGAAGTAGCCTCTCACACTGTGAGTCTCAAACCTGCTTGAACAGTAGAATCACTTTTGCCACTTTTCAAAGTCTTGAGGCTCAGCCTGTACTCTGAGCAGTTAAGTCAGAAGCCATGGGGGTGGGGCTGAGGCAGCAGTGTTTTAAAGGCCCTCTAGGTTGCTCTAATGTGCAGCTAAGGTTGAAGACCACAGTGCTAAACCAGTGCTGCAAACATTTTTAACCCACATAGAAACTACCCAACATGCAATTCCACAGGGCCAGCAGAGCCCAGGTGGTCCCTTATTGAAAAGGAGGTAGAACTAAAGCTGAAACCCATTTTTTCTGGCTCCTAACCAGGATACTTGTCACCTGCAAACCTGCCAGGCACTATAGTGAGAGCTCCGTTGGAACTACATGCATCCCTTGTAAAAGTCAAGTTGGGGAAGCTCAGACCTGCAGTTCAATAGCCTTAGTCCTTCTGGTTTTAGCTTATTTATACATAAGTTTTAATGGCCTGTTCCTTGTCATATTGTCCAGGGTAGAAGCTCCTATTTATAAATCTTGCACACAGATTTAACTATTCCCAGACAGAGATATTTTTCTCAGCATACTGGGTTCTAGACATATCAGCTTTCTTTTATTTTCTAAAATACACCTTCTCTCTCCTACCTCCAAGTCTCTGCACAAGCAGTCCCCCTGCCAGCAACGTTCCCTTTCCTTCCTCCTCTCCAGGTATTCCCCACAAACGAGGTCAGATTCCCCGGCCGTATACTTGTGTAGCACCTTGTACTTTTCCTTTATCACACTTGCCACAGTTTCTAAATTGTGTATTAAGTTAATATTTAAATAATTTCACTAAACAATTCCAGTTAAGACAGATACCACAGGCCCTGGCCGGTTGGCTCAGCGGTAGAGCGTCGGCCTAGCGTGCGGAGGACCCGGGTTCGATTCCCGGCCAGGGCACATAGGAGAAGCGCCCATTTGCTTCTCCACCCCTCCGCCGCGCTTTCCTCTCTGTCTCTCTCTTCCCCTCCCGCAGCCAAGGCTCCATTGGAGCGAGGATGGCCCGGGCGCTGGGCATGGCTCTGCGGCCTCTGCCCCAGGCGCGGGAGTGGCTCTGGTCGCAATATGGCGACGCCCAGGATGGGCAGAGCATCGCCCCCTGGGGGGCAGAGCACCGCCCCTGGTGGGCGTGCCGGGTGGATCCCGGTGGGGCGCATGCGGGAGTCTGTCTGACTGTCTCTCCCTGTTTCCAGCTTCAGAAAAATGAAAAAAAAAAAAAAAAAAAAAAAAAAAAGACAGATACCACATCTCTTTGGCGCAGAACTATAATCTAGCACTTGTGCTGTGCCAAGAACACAGCAGGGACTCGGTGAACATTTCAGTCATCACGGACCACTCTTTCCAGGCATTCGAGGGCCCAGTTTTCACCTATTCTTCTGCCTCGCCCAAGAGGATCGCCATTTGCCTCAAACAGGCAAGGACCATTCTCATTCCACTTGCCAAGACAAACTCTTTAGCATCGGCTAATCTTTCGGGCATATACCACCCGCTTCTTGGATTGCCTCTCATCCCCAAATTCTAGGCACTGTCAGTCTAGATGAGACCCCTCCTCCATATTCAGATATGGGTATTAGCTTTTCCTCACTCCCACCCTAGCACCCTCCATGTGCCCTTTGTTTCAGGACCACTCTGGCACTGGTCTGACAGAGTCCCCTAGGTGTTCAGTCTTCATCACAGAATTAAGCAGAAAAGAGTATCAGTGTTCTAGGATGTCTTGTGCTCCTCATGAATAAAATGAGAATAATAATACCTACCTCAAAGGTTGGTGGAGAACAAAATGAGATCATCCGCATCCATAAGACACTGCCCGGTCAATAAACAATTAGAATTTTTATTACTATTAATAAGTTGAAAAACCCCACTGGACCACACAAAATATATCAGTGTTACTGTTTTTACTTACTGGGTAAGATGATGGGAAGCTAATATGGATTTGATAATAAATTTAAATGAACTCATGTTTTATTAGTTATAATAACATTACCATCTAGCAGTACATCTGGAAGTAAAGAATAATGCTTATGTCCATTTTCAGAAAATGTGTGACATGTGTAAGAATTTTAAGGTCCTTTGCAATAATCCCATGTCCTGCTCCTTGGCCTTCAGGTTGAGGAACAGCTGAGACTGTGACCTGAAAGTATATACTTCGGGAACTGTGACACAGACACGTCTCTTCTCTCTTATTTTATTTCCCTTTAAGTACACTCTATCAAACAAGCCAGCATACAAGGCCTTGGATGCAGAAGTTGCTGCTGATCATCCATATGAAGATCAGGACTTTCAACCCTCTGTTCTGTGAACTTGGAGGAGGTCAGAGCTGAGCTATAGTAAATTTAGGGTGGGGGGCAGGGAACAGGCGAAGGAAATCTTAGTGTGGTTTCAATCTCACCAAAGACAGTGTGCGCAGATTGACGATAGAGCAACCCATGCATTTAATCTTTCACTCAACGGATCTTTATTAAACACTCTACTATGTTCCTGGAACTGAATTTAGTACTAAGGACTTCCAAGCAGTGTGACCTAGGCAGTTAATTTTTCCCATCCTCAAATTTTCACTTGTGAAATGTTGGTGATGATAGCATTGTACTAGGTGTTAACTGAGATAATAGGTTGAGGGGGTGACGTGTGGTCAGTGTGTGATGCAATGAGCGTGAACTGCATCTGCTGTTATTGTTAATGTTTAATAAGGTGGAGGCTATGTTGTCATCATGGCATTGTGAGTCAAATAAGATCAAATAAGAGATGGAGAACACACTCAGAAAATTATAATAGTGATTGATAGGAGCTGCACCTAATTCAGACTTATTGGAGAAAGGAATTTTAAGGTTTTAAGTGAGACATTAAGGGTGAGTAATTATGTTAAAGAAAAAAAATAGGTTAGTACTTGTTAAAGATGGTAAAGAAGACTTTTTAAAAAGAAGGACTTCGCTGTTGGGGAGAGAGATCAGGCCCAACTTTGAACACCCAAAAGAGAAGAGATTTATCGCCAAGAAGTTGGGTGGAGGATTGGTGGATGGAAAATTACTTACTAAGAAGGTAGAATAAATAATTCTTGTTAAACTGAACCTTTGTGTGTGTGTGGAATTATGGCTAAATCTATTTGACAGGATTCTTAATAAGGCTGATCTCTACAGGACTAGTCCATGTGTAAGCCTACTCAAGCAGAGGACTCAAAGAATCTAACTAAAGTTGGTCAAGGAGAGAATTTTTGTCAGCAGTGACCCAAGAGAATAGGGTCAAAGTAGAAAGATAATCTCATGGGAAAGGCTCAAGACAAACAGAAGCATATTCACTCCTCCCTTACAATGAACAGATCATTTCTAAGAGAGGGATTAACCTTTGTTGCAGGTTGGAATCACCTAGATATCTTTAAAAATGCATATGCCCTAGATCTCACCTCTAGAGATTCCAAACTAATTGGTATGGTAGGCAGCCTAAGCTCTGGAGACTTATTTTCTAACTTTATTGGGCATATAATTGGCATATATCATTGTGTAAGTTTAAGATGTACAATGTGATTATTTGTTACACATATATGTTGTGAAATGCTTACCACAAGAAGGTTAGTTAACACAACCTTTCCCTAATATAATGATAATTACCATTTTATTGTTGTTATGATGAGAACATTTAAGATTTTCTCTCTTCACAACTTTCAAGTCTACAGTGCAGTATACATGGTATATATCAGATCCCCACAACTAATTATCTTATAACCGAAAGTTTGTACCCTTTGACCAACATCTCATTTTCCCCACCCCCAGGCCCTGGCAACCACCGTTCCACTGTTTCTATGGGTTCAGATTTTTAAAAAAAATTTATTTAGAAAGTTGAATTTAATAGGGTGACATTGATCAATAAGAGAATAAAGGTTTCAGGTAAACGTTTCTATAGCATTTGAATTGTTGATTGTATCGTGTGCCCATCTTTTTTAGATTCTGCATGTAAGTGAGATCATATAGAATTTGTCTTTCTCGGATTATTTCACTTAGAATAATGTGCTCAAAAGTCATTCATGTTGCTGCAAATGGCAGGATTTCCTTCTCCTTAATGACTGGATAACATTTCATTGTGCATGTAGACCACATCTTTTATATCCATTTATGTGTCCATAAACATTTAGGTTGTTTCCATGTCTTGATTAGTGTGAATATGCTACAATGAACACAAGGGTGCAGATATTTCTATGAAATAGTGATTTAATTTCCCTGGGATAAATATTCAGAAGTAAAATTGCTGGATCAAATCATTGTTCTATTTTTTATTTTTTGAGTAATATCCAAACTGTTTTCATAAAAGCTATACCAGGTTACATTTACCAAGTGCACCTGGGTTCTCTTTTCTTCAAATTCTTTCTAGCATTTGTTATCTCTTATCTTTTCATGATAGACATTCTAACATATGAGAGTTGATATCTCATTATGGTTTTGATTTGTACTCCCCGAATGATTAGTGCTGGTGAGTACCTTATACTTATTGGTCATTTGTATGTTTTCTTTGAAAAATTCCTATTCAGTTTCTTGGCCCATTTTAAAATCAAATTATTATTATTATTATTATTTGTTATTGAGTTGTGTAAGTTCCTTATATATTTTGGATATTAACCAGTTATCAGTACATGATTTGCAAACATTTTCTCCCATTTCACAGATTGCCTTTACATTTGGTTGATTGTTTCTTTTGTTGTGCAGAAACATTTAGTTTGATGTAGTCCCACTTACTGATTTTTGCTTTTGTTGCTTGTGTTTTTGATGCCAAATCCAAAAAATCACTGCCAATATCAATGTCAAGGAGTTTCTCCCCAGGTTTTTTTCTAGGAGTTTTATAATTTTAGGTCTTATGTTTAAGTTCTTAATCCATTTCAAGTTAATTTTTGTGAGTGTTATAAGATAGAGATTCAATTTTATTCTTTTTCATGTTACTATCCAGTTTTCCTAACACCATTAATTGAAGGAACTATTCTTTTTCATTGAGTCAAATATTTGTTAATTGTGTATTCACGAGTTTATTTCTGGGCTCTCAATTCCATGCTGTTGGACTATGTCTGTTTTTATGCCAGTACCATACAGTTTTGATTATGATAAACTTATAGTATAGTTTGAAATCAGGAAGTATTATGCCTCCAGCTTTGTTCTTTCTCAAAATATCTTTATGGGATTTATTCTTAGGAGGCAAGGGTGGTTCAAACTTTTCAAATCAATAAATGTTCATTCTGCATAAGCAGAATAAAAGATAAAAATCATATGATTATCACAACAAATACAGAAAAAGTACTTTTAAAAAAGTATTTTTATAATAATAATAATAATAATAATAATAAAACCTCACAACAATTTCTATCAAAATTTCAATGGCATTTTTTTACAGAAATAATAAAGAGAATCCTAAAATTTGTATGGAACAAAAAAGAATCATGAATAGGTATGAGGTTTTTAGAAACTCCCCAGGTGATCCTATTGGGCAGTCAGGGCTGTTACCCACTAGATGGTATCACAGCTAGGATGAAACTTCACCCCTAATATATCCAGCTTTTATCAGCTTGACTCTCATTACTTCTAACCAGAGCTACCAAATTATTGTCTCTTTTTTTTGGGGGGGGGGTCAATGATACTTATACTGTAGTGGCAGTGTTCAAGCTTCTCAGACTTTAAAGTATATGGGAATCACCTGGTCATCTTGGTCAGTGCAATAGATCTGAAGGTGGTCTGAGAGCCTGCATTTCTAACAAATTCCCAGGTGATGTTGATGCTATTGGACCTCAGGGTTGAATTTGAGTAGCAAGGACCTATATCTACAGCTTTTCTAATTTTTACAAATTTGAAATGATATATTTTTAATTACATAGAAAACATTGGCCCTGGCTGGTTGACTCAGAAGTAGAGCATTGGCCCAGTGTATAAACATCCCAGGTTCAATTCCTGGTCAGGGCACAGAGGAGAAGTGATCATCTACTTTTCCACCCCTCCTCCCTCTCACTTCTCTCCCTCCCTCTCTCTCTCTCTCTCTCTCTTCCCCTCCTGTAGCCATGGCTTGGTTGGAGGAAGTTGGCCCCAGGCTCTGAGGATGGTTCCATTTTGCCTCAGGCACTAAAATAGCTCAATTGCCAAGTAGCAGAGCAGTGGCTCCAGATGGGCAGAGCATCCACCCAGACGGGGGTTGCTGGGTGGATCCCAGCTGGGGCATATGCAGGAGTTTGCCTCTCTGCCTCCCCGCTTCTCACTTAAAGAAAGAAAGAAAGAAAGAAAGAAAGAAAGAAAGAAAGAAAGAAAGAAAGAAAGAAAGAAAGAAAGAAAGAGAAAGAGAGAGAGAAAGAGAGAGAGAGAAAGAAAGAAAGAAAGAAGGAAGGAAAGAAAGAAAGAAAGAAAGAAAGAAAGAAAGAAAGAAAGAAAGAAAGAAAGAAAGAAAGAAAGAAAGAAAGAAGAAAACATTACTAAGAAAATTCCTAAAAGAGTACTGGAAATACAAAGACAATAGAGTATGATGTGACTATCCTTGTTCAAATCATATGCTTTGTTTTCCAAAGGCCATTTCATATCAAGTTGGCTATGAAATGAGCAGCTATATAAAAAGGTAGGTTTCGGCTATGGGTGTTCTGCAGAAATGTGGAAACACATTCTCAGGTTACAGCTCCCCATAGAATGTCTTGAAAACTACCAAGGAGACCAATATAGCATAACTATTATTACAAGTTTTTGTCTCTGGATTCAGACTCCCCAGGTTTCAAACCTCCTTTTACTATTTTTTTGAAAGCCATATCCTGTGACAAGGGAATACATATCTCTGTGCTGGTGAAATAAAGAGAATAACCTGTTTCCTTGAGTTCTTGTGATAATTCATAGAGAATGTTCACAAAAAGCTCAGCAGAGGGTGTGCCTGGCACATAATGAGTGATCAGCAGAAGTCAGATGATTACCTGGTTCCCCGTGGGTTGTATTTGCACTTCGGTAAGGTAGTGACACTGTGAAATGTGTGAATTCACTGCTGGTTCACCCATCTTTGAACAGCACTCTGTTCAAACTCCCTTCTATTGTGGCTGTTCCTCTGTCTCTCTCGTGCTTGGATTCTTCAACACTTTGTCACATAGTTCTTCATTCAACTATTTCTATGTGTCTACTACATACCAATCACTGAACCAGGCTACAAAAGACACATCTGCTTTCAAGAAACTCACACTCAGGGAAGGTGAAACAAGGAAAATCATAATGACGACTTGTGATTAGAGATATCAGACAGAACAGCTACTCATTCTACCCTAGACTGTCTTTGGCTTTCAAATTCAAAACAGCAACAATGTGTTGTTATAAATGTTTGCTGGAATGATCAGTAATTTGCGGGTTTTAAGTAATATAAAACTAAACAGTGTCAAGTTTTATTAACACTGCATCACTAAAGTACTACATTTGTAGTGCACTGAAAACGACAGATCTAGGTTTAGATCCACTGTCAGGACATAATTCTATTTTTCACTGTTATCTAAGTCAGGGGTTAGCAGACATTTTTGTTTGCAAGGGCCAGATTGTAAATATTTTAGGCTTTGTGGACCATATTAACTCAACCCATAGAAAATCAATAAGTTACTGGGTGTGGTTGTGTACCAATAAAACTTCATTTACTAAAGCAGGCAGCTGGCCAACACACATTTCTTAGTTTGCTGACCCCTGACCCTCCCACTGAGTGCTCATATTATACTCGACACTTTCTTCACTCAAACTTGAGGACAAAATGATTTGGAACCTTCAAAGATAAAATGATCTTACTGTCTCTTTTGCATTCATTATCTTTATTTATTCATGCAATGCTTATTTACATAATTCACAAGTTGTTTTATCTACAAAGCAGTGTTTTCATTATTATTTTTAATACTATAATTTTATTTAAAATATAGAGTTGTTTTCAACAGTGACTAGAAAAACTACAGAAGGAAACTTCTAAATATTGTAAAAGAAATCTTTTTTTATTTCGAACTTAAATGAGAAAACCACAGAGATCACTTCTCTTACTCCAATATGCCTCAGAGAACAGTGGTTAAGAATGTGAACCTTTGTTTGACCACCCAGGGTCAAGTCCTAGCTCCACCATTTACTAGGTCATAACCTTGGGTGAGTTCTTAACTATTCAGTGCCTCAATTCCTCATCTGTAAAATGGAGATATTAATGTTCTCACTTCATAAGGTTATGGAGAAAATTATTGGGTGACTTGTGTAATATGAATAGAGCAGTGTACGTAACAAGCGTTCAACAAATGTAGCTATTGTTTTTGTTCTCTCATATGAAAGGCAACCTTCCCTGTCCACCTCCTTTCTGCCAAGAAATATGCTCTGAAGATCAGGAGCACATTCTTGTCATGCTATAATCCCATCAGCTGCAGCATTGATGTGTTGGACTCACCATAGAAAGTCAAGATTGCCCTCAACCAAATGAAAGTGAATTTGTAGTAACTCTGCTTTGACCTTGAGAAAATTTCTTAAGTTTCAGCTACACATCTTGGGGTAGCTTTCATCTACCCTGAGATGTTTCTGAGGCAATTAAATAGAACATGAGGAGGGTTCATGCATATGTTAACACAAGATCATGTTAAGTATGTCATGGATATTCTTACAGGTTTGTTCGTTTTTATTGTTCTTGCTGTTGATTCCACTTCATTTCTACTCTAATTATCATCTCTACTGAGGTACATTTGTGGTTAGAGTCAAGCTTTCTCCCATATGTATTTGGCATCTTTTCTTTCCTTTCTCCCATCCCCTTACCAATCTCCCCTTTGGCAACCATCCTCTTGTTCTCTGTATCTACAGGTCTGTTTCTGTTTTGTTTTGTTTATTTATTTCTTTTGTTTTTGTTTTTTTTTAGGTTCCACATATAAGTGAAATCATATGGTATTTATTTTTCACTGTCTGACTTATTTCACTTAGCATAATACCATATTGTTGTGATTTTATTCTTTTTAAAAAATACTCTATTATGTGTATCACATGTTTTTCATCGTTTATCTATTAATGAACACCTAGGTTGCTTCTGTATCTTAGCTATGGCAAGCAATGCTGCAATGGACATAGGGTGCATTTGGTACCTTTTAACTGAAGGCCCAGAAATCCTCTCTTTGTATACTCTCTAATTTCCCAGCAATCACTATGTTTTGTAGGCTTGAGTCAGGTTAGAACACCACAGAGAGATAGTCAAAGGGTGTTTCAAATTTGCTGGATACATAACCCTTCCATCAGGTCCTATGTGCAAAAGTGCTTTGACAACTATGAAGCAAGAGGCAACACTTGTGAATGAAGGACCTACTTTGTGTCTGGCATGTTCTGGGACAGCACTGTTCAATGGAACTTTCCACAATAATGGAGATGTTCTATATCTATACTGTTCAATACAGTAGGCACAGGTCCCATGTGGCCATGGAGAAATTAAAAGGTAGCTAGTGTGACTGAGGAACAAAAGTGTTCACTGTATTTAATTTAATTTAATTTAATTTAATTGATTTAAATGTAATTGGCCACAATGTAGTTACAGAGTATGTCACATACGTTAAAACAAAATAACCCTGTAAGATAGTGTATGCCTGTCCCCTTTTATAAAAGAGAAAGACATCTCAAAGAAGTTAAAAAAAACTTTTTAAGAGTCACAGAGCTAGCAAGTGGCACATGGTCAGGTAGACTTTATACTTTCTACCTCTCTCTGATGCCTCGCCCAGGGCTTTTTCTTCCATATTGAACTATATAGCATGCGCTGCATTATATCATATTATATTATAGTATAGATTATTTTATTACTTTTTTAAAATCTATCATTTAACTAAGTATTGCTATATGCAGATAGAATTACTTTAACTTATTCTTTCCAGTAAAACAAGGTTAATTAACATGACTTGTACCTATGGAGAGAATTCACAATTGCCTAGGTATCCCCTCCCCTTTGAATATGCTTCAGAGTAGGTCTTTCTCTTGTTTTTCCATTTTCACCACCAAGACAATGAATGATGACCTCAAAAGAACAGTCAGCTATCAAAGCAAGCTGGTAGTTTGGGGGCAGCAGCTCATTTCTTCCAGCAAACTTAGACTGAATTGATTTCCCAACACATGTTTATAGATGTGCTCTCCTGAGTTCCACACACAGAGCCATTTCCCTTTTGAACAGCTTGTCTGGTTACATCTTGTAGTAATTTATCTGCATGCTCCCTGCCAACTGGTTTGTAGGGAAAACATGTTTGATGCATAACAATAGATCATTTGGGGATAAATCAAACTCTTAATGAAGTCCTGCTTCTCTTCAGCCAGGCATTTTGCTCGAAGAGTCTCTCTTGGGCTCTATTGACTTGAAGAAAGGGAATGTGGGTGCCCCAATCTGCGAGACAAGTAGGCGCACAGAAAGTTGATTTTCTCCAAGACAAGACTAACAACACAGCATCCCTGGGGTCCCTTTTCATGGAGTCCAACTGAAACCACTGAAGTTGGGTTGGAGACTGGAGCCTGGAGACAGTTCAGATTAGACCTATGTTTGGAAGAAATGAGAGATCTATTTTGCCCAAAGCCTCACACTTTCCTTGGAGGGAAGCCATGGCCGCCCACACACCCTTGTCTTTCCCAGTTCCTGTAAGGAAAAAGAAAGTTACAAGGAGATAGAAAGTAGAAAAGAAAAGGGGGGCAAGGGGAAAAGAGAGAAGAATGAACTAAACAGGAATCTAAAATAACATGGAGGAGAGAAAAATGAAGAAATAGTGAGGAGGTAGTAAGCAGGAAAGATGGGAAAAAGAAAAGGAGAAATACATGAAAAGTTTCCACTTTCAAGCATGTGTGTCATAAGGATTGTCACTATTTCGTTTTAGCTGAGTCCTTGCCGTGTGTCAGACACTAGGATAGGTGTTCCCACACACTGCTACCAACCAAGTGAGACTTAGAGAGCTTGAGAAAACAGTAGTTAATTCCTACAAAGCCCTTATCCTGCACATCTACACCACATATGCTAATAAGAAAGTACTGTGTATAATCTGTCTTACTGCCATTTTTTTTAGGATCTCCAGAAGTGGAGGAGTCAGAGGCTGACCAGTGGAGGGAAAAGGCATGATGAGAGAGTCAGAATAACTGATAGAAAAATTTTAATCATATCAGTCTGTCCTTGTTTGAGGACATGCATCACCCATACACAAGCTTCAATGCCAAGTAAAACACATCTTGTGCTTTGAATCTGAACTCGTGAACTCCCCCCGGGAGCCCGCAGGGGCTGGTATATGCTTTTCACGGAGTTAGGGAGGTGCATTTAAAGCTAAACTCTGTGATTGTTTTCTAAAGAGAAAAATGAGCTGTGCTGGTGCTTTTCTTTAATGAATGAGGAACTCTTTCATCAAGTCACCCCCTTTCCCCAGTCTTCTCTGGCTCCCACTGACTTCAGGATCAAGTCCAAACCATTTGTCCTGAAATCCAAGGCCTTCTACGGGCTGGTCCCAGACAGTCTTATCAACAGTGTTTTTCTACCACTCTCCACTATGAACTATCAACTCCAGTTAGGCTGATCTGCTTCCTCTTTCCTCCCTCCAAACATACATACACTGCCCCTCAAAAGAACAAAGAATGGCTCCTTTACCTTCCTATGCCTTTGGTTTCTTTCACCTGAAATACCCTTGCTGCCTCTTACCTTATTCTAAACCCTCACTCCATTCTAAACCCTCAAGGCTAGGCACCTTGAAAAGGATTCTCGGACCATTCAAATCCACAGCAACCTCTTCCTTCTCCGCTCCTTCGTGCTACACAGTTTTGGTGCCACTGTGGCGGCAGTGATGGGTTGTCATTTATTGATCTCATTCAACCAAATCCTTGTGAAGAGGCTTATTTGTTCTCCCTTGGGATTCTTTTTCTCACCTCCCTTCATGTCCATCAACATTGTCCTGTTGTTGATGCAGCCTCATAAGTCACTTTCCATCTGTCATCTCCTTCTCATTTTCTAGAACGCCTGATTACCAAGCTGCCTCCAACCCTAGTTAGAGAGACTCATGGGCTCCCCTCCCTTCACTGAGGGTGATGGTGATGAACAAGTCACTCCTATGGTGCTTATTCCATTCTGTCATTATGTGATAGCAATCTGTGTGCATTTGCTGTGGGTGGAGGGTATGCAGATGGTACTCAATATGTGCTTGCAAAACGTATTTTCACCATTGTTGTAGCTCTCAATTGTGCCTTAAATCACAGGCAAATATTCTGGAAGAAGACTTAGAGAGCCCTCTCAATAGTACAACTATTTCTGGAGAAATAGCAAACATCTGAAATACTTATGGTGGGAGTCTTTTTCCCCTGTGCATAGAGCCTTCATTCTCAGATGGCTTTTCTCTCCTGATGGGGTGGTTCCCTTAAGGAAATCCACTGTGTTACTTCCCTAAGGGGAAGGGAGATAGCAGGACAACTCGGGAAACTCTCCCTTAGCTCTTGGACATCCCCAGATTAGAAACCCAGGGCATTATGTCTCATTAGAACTAGAATTAAGAATGACATCTAGGGAACAGAGCTGCACATTCAACCTTTTAGGGCCACCTGGTGTCTTATCTCTGCCTTTTTTTGGTGCACAAGGTCCATTCTCCTGTGACAAAGGGCTCTCTTCGACACACAGCTCAGTTCCACAGGGCTCTGGGTTGCTGCAATTCTAAGTGATTTTATAATCTTTTCAATTTTCTTCCTCGCGAGTTGGCAACAATCACTCTTTTCTAATTCCAACATTCTGAGTGAAGAATGTGATTACCCTTGCTCACTTTGCCTTGCCAAACCAGAGTCCCTGGCAGGTTTTGGGTGGGCCATCATTGAATCAGGTGCCATCTCTGGTGGAGTCAGCCACAGCTGAGAAGTGGAGGGTGGAGAGAGAGGTAACATCATTGCAAATATGGCTGCCCAAGCCAGTCCCATCTACACAACCTGCAGGCAGGTACAATGCCCCTTTCATGCGATCTTTTTTTTATGAAGACAGACTTTCACAACAGAATAGAAAACACAAGTTCTTACAAATGGGTCAGACAAGCAATATAAGCAAGAAAAGCAGTCTGGTGCAAAGCAATGGGAAATGGTGGCTCCAGCAATTGTTAACACGTGGGAATGTTGCCAGGTCTTTTTATTTTTAAAGAGAAGTCATACGTATAGGTTTTGGTGTGAAGTTCCTGAGTTTTAAAACATTGTGCAAGCCAAAGCAAACCTATCTATGGGCCCCATTAGGCCTGAAGGCTGTCAGATTGTGGGACCTACTTTAAAAACTGATGTACAGGGCAGATCTCAAAGCAAGGTAAAAGACCAACTAGCCCATTATTGTATTTCATTTCCTCTCCCGATAGTTATTTGCATATTGATTCTTCATTAGGTATCCATTGACTGACATTAAAATAAGTTATTTGTTTTGGATTGCTTTGAGATGAACACCTTCATCTGCATTATT
Source organism: Saccopteryx leptura (assembly GCF_036850995.1). Lineage (NCBI taxonomy): Eukaryota > Metazoa > Chordata > Mammalia > Chiroptera > Emballonuridae > Saccopteryx > Saccopteryx leptura. Next base: position 295,240,734 of record NC_089503.1, read on the forward strand.
TCAGGGACCCTTTCAAGTGCACAGGATGCTATCTAAAACTAGGGGCAACAAGGCCCTGGGGGGACTTTAGTTTGAGTTTTCATAAAAGGTCAATTTGGGGGAATGAGCCTATGTTAATGACCCTCTCTTCAGGTTTTTTAAAGACCACCCAGACCTCCAGCTTGATAAATACAGGACTAAGGGCCAGCAAGTAATCAGGAAAAACCAAGCCTTCATACCTTGGGAGCGATAGAAGGTAGATTTTGCAAGGTTGGCTGCAGCAGCCCGAGCAATGAGCACGTCTATACACATGGGGAGGTAGCACATAGATGGAGAGCGGACACGTGATCACTGAGTGGACTGAGTTGTTCACAGAATTGATCATGCTTTACTCAGAAATCTCTGAGATGCCCACTGTTTGGGCAAGACTCCAGAGGCAAAGAGTCTGGGCTGTTCCTCCCTATCAAGAGTAAGACTACTCCACAGGGTTGAGTGATACTTCAGTATTCCTCCAAGAGGAAGATGGATGTAGCCCACAAGCTATTCTCTATAGAAATACCTGGTTTTGGAAGAATCAGTGCCGTAGCCACTTAACAAACATTATTGTTACACCTTTGGATGGGGAAGGGAAAATCCTTGAACACCACTTGAACGTCATAGTCCAGAGATGAGCCTTGACACATGCAGCCAATGTAAACCTACTCTAGAGCACAGCAATGACAATGAGCTTCCCTTCTTTTTAAAACCCTTCCGTGTGTAGCTGTGTTTTTCCTTGAAATATATCTGTATAGTAAAGAACACACAGTTATTAAGTGTACTGCTTAAAAAAGTTGTCACAAAAATGAACATGTCCATATAACCACTAACCAGGCTCAGAAATAGAATATTATCAGTACAGTATTTTGGGGGTAACCTCTAGCAAGCCTTCTCCCAGAGGTTAGCCCCCTCCAAGTTCCCAAAGATAGTCACATTTTGATTAACACTATAGATTAGTGTTGCCTGGGGGCGAGGCTGAAGGGGGTGGAGAGATTGAGCCAAAAAAGAAAAAAAAAAAAAAGAAAAAAACTTATGGATACAAACAGTGTAGTGATTTCCCGGGGGCTGGGGGTTGGAGGAGGGTATGGGGATTAAATGGTGATGGAGAGATACTTGATTTGGGGGGGAATGAACACACAATATAGAGTACAGAACAGGCTTTGGAGAGTCATGTACCTGAAACCTATACAATTTTGTTAACCAGTCACCTTAATAAATTCAATTAAAAAGTGAAAATAAAAAAAGAACCTATCGTGTATATGTTTCTCTGCCTTTGTTCCTCTGCCTCTCTCAGAAGTTGTGGGCTTACAAATGTGAGTCCCATAATGCCTTTACAGACAAGGACCGAATGATCAAACTCACACATCCCTGGAAGCAGCAGGAATGAACATCCTAAGGGCTCATCCCAGCAGAGAGGATCCATTTCCAGTTCCATGACCAACTGCCTCTTGACACTTCCTGACACATGTACTCCAGCAGGTTTCAGTTCACACGAGACCTGTTTGGGTATGCATGGGTGTACATGCGTGTTTCTGCATCTGCGTGTCAGAGACACACTTGGTAAGCAGGAGAGCTCCATCCCGTCTTCCTTTGGAGGAGGAGCAATCTACTGGGCAGAATGAACAATCCGTTCAAGTCAGAGAAGATGATGACTCCAGGAGGCCCAAGGAAGTGAGGTAGGCTGCTGACCTTTGCATGAGGTAATTTAGGTGATTATCAGAACATCTAGTTAGAAGAGATTTTGTCAGACTTTTTCTGCTGACTTTCCTATAGCTAATGGCCAAGCTGTGGGGTCCAGCTCTGGACTGTGAGGGAGGCAGGCAGCCACAGCCCCACTCAGCATGATGCACCCTCCAAGTTAGTGGACTCTAAGTAAACAACCGATTTCACTAACCTTGGAGGTCTCCCTCCTCCCTCCGGTGTCTAATAAGCACAGGCTTCCTCTCAGCATTTGCTCCTTCTCTGTGGCTGCCTTATGAAATGTGATGCTCGTTGTAGAGTTGGAAGGACAAAGGAACTCAGTAAGTGTAATTTATTATCCAGGATTGCTTTCAACCTTTTTCCAATTATCCACATTTTTAGTCTGGCTTTGGCAGATCTGGGTTTATGAGGCTGTTCTTCTGGTCACTAATGGGCTGAAAAAATGGGCCCCAAGTATTTCTTAAGAGATGTGTTACTGGCCTTTAGTAACTTGCCATGTCATTAGCTTTTCTGAATTAAATAAGAAAACTAATACTGACTCCAGCTTCCTCGCTCAACTGCCTGCCGTCCACGTACAACAAGGCTTAACACGGGATCATTCCATTTAGGCACCGGAGAGCTGTCAGACCAACAGAAGTGGAAGCCCAGACTGGGCTGGATGCTATCCTTGGGATTTATTTGTATGTTCCCACTTGCTGTGGAGAAAAGAATAGGCTTAGCAAAAACAGAGGCTTGCCATTGAAAGTGCTAGGGCAAAAAGCAACGAGCTGGAGGACAGGGACCCTGGCTTACAGCAGAGGTTGGATACTGATTTGATGTGTAACTTTGAACAAGTCACTGACTTTTCTGTATTTCAGACTTCTGATGTGCAAAGGGGGAAGAGTAATGATCCCCACCTCTTGTCTGTTGGATGGATCGAGGATCAGAGGCTCATTCTTTTTTTTTTTTTTTTTTTTTTGTATTTTTCTAAAGCTGGAAACGGGGAGAGACAGTCAGACAGACTCCCATATGCACCCGACTGGGATCCACCCGGCACGTCCACCAGGGGCGATGCTCTGCCCACCAGGGGGCAATGCTCTGCCCCTCCGGGGCGTCGCTCTGCCGAGACCAGAGCCACTCTAGCGCCTGGGGCAGAGGCCAAGGAGCCATCCCCAGCGCCCGGGCCATCTTTGCTCCAATGGAGCCTTGGCTGCGGGAGGGGAAGAGAGAGACAGAGAGGAAGGGGGGGGTGGAGAAGCAAATGGGCGCTTCTCCTATGTGCCCTGGCCGGGAATCGAACCTGGGTCCCCCGCACACCAGGCCGACACTCAGAGGCTCATTCTTTATCTCACCCACTTACATGTGGGCATTCACTCAGATTTAGCATTTGTGCTGAATTCTATGTCCTTCCTCAGCCATCTTACTCCTTCTCACAGCCATTTATGCAGTGGGCTCAAAATCTACATCATCATCTCTACCTCTCTCTGGAGGACCAATCTTACATAGCCAAAATGTTAATTGGACACTTTCTAGGAGGGTGTTTTGCTTTACAAAACTTGTTCTTTCCCTGGGAAAACTCATTTCAATCTTTGCAGAAGAACCACACACATATCCTAAACAGAATGTCAGCTTTCAGCTCCTGCCTAGCACATTTAACTCTGTGGGTTGGATGAGCCACTCACACAACCCAGGTGGAAACAGAGATGATCAAACTACTGTAAAGATGGAAAAAATACTGGCAGACTACCTGTTATATCACAGGCACTCAATACATAATACCCCCTATTCTTGAATTCTTGAAATTTCTAGAATGCATTTAACTCTCAGATGATCTTTTATGCCCATCACACAAAATTTTCAAACACAGAACAAAGAAGTACATACAAAGTTGACTGCAGTAATTTTCCAGACAAACTGCTTTCCCATTAAGTTTCACTATTAATTTGGAGATAAGGTCTTCTGGAGACAAGAATAACTTTAGTTATCTTAAAACTATGTGTAAGAATGAAGCAAAGTCTTCTTAAGCACAGAGGAATCCTGAACATTTTATGATAAAATGTTAAATTAGCATTCACATTCATACAAAATATTCAAAAAGAATTAAAATTCACTATTCACATAAAAATATATAGAAACTAAAAATATCATGTCTAAATTGTGGAAAATAATGTAATGCAATCTAGAAGATTCCTTCTTATCAAACTTGAATAATTTTCTCTTTTAAGCTTCCTTTGACCTTTCAAAGAAAAGGCCTTTTTTCAACAACTGTACACTTTTAGCCACAGATGTAATTAAGGAAAAAAAAAAAAAACCCTAGCTCAAGACTCCTGAAGAGAAAGTTTAAGGAGCTCAAAATGCACATATAAGTGGTATTTATCTAGAAGGCCTGGGACAGTAAAATTTCTAATTCTCACCCATCCTTTCTAGAGCCAGAGCCGGGAGCAAACGCCCAACTAGGAGTTGTTTGTTTTGTTACTGTTGTCACCGTTGTCATTTTGTTGTGGTTTCAGAGCTATTCTAGTAGCAGAAATTCAGTGCTTCAGTATTGACAGTAAGGTGGGTGTGAACACATCTGTTTCAAAATAAGCTCTGCTCTCTGTTGTGTATGCAGTGTGGTCATAAATACTGAGATTGAACTATTGAGGGATGATGGTATCATTATCTTTGAACTATCTCTTTGGGAAGTAGAGAAGATATAAACCTCCTTTTTATACAGCTAAGAAAACTATGAAAGACCAGCTATATTTTTCACTTACAACAAAAATAAATATGACAAAGCCTCCTGAAGTGGTGCCTTTCCACGAGGTCCAACCTGATAGTCATAATTTCCAAGTGGATAAGAAAACACATACACACACTTGCACATATATTTTTAAATATGGTGGCTTAAAGGAAGAGTTGATGGAATAAAACAGGCCCTCGGCGTGTGGTAGATATCTTGCTTCTTAGGACATGAAGAAACTTTTAATACTAGAAAGTTTTTTTTTTTGTTTTGTTTTTTTTTTCATTTTTCTGAAGCTGGAAACAGGGAGAGACAGTCAGACAGACTCCCGCATGCGCCCGACCGGGATCCACCCGGCACGCCCATCAGGGGCAATGCTCTGCCCACCAGGGGGCGATGCTCTGCCCATCCTGGGCATCGCCATGTTGCGACCAGAGCCACTCTAGCGCCTGAGGCAAAGGCCACAGAGCCATCCCCAGCGCCCGGGCCATCTTTGCTCCAATGGAGCCTTGGCTGTGGGAGGGGAAGAGAGAGACAGAGAGGAAAGCGCGGCGAAGGGGTGGAGAAGCAAATGGGCGCTTCTCCTGTGTGCCCTGGCCGGGAATCGAACCCGGGTCCTCCGCACGCTAGGCCGACGCTCTACCGCTGAGCCAACCGGCCAGGGCCAATACTAGAAAGTTTTAACTTTCGAAGATCTTCTAAGCTTTCGTCAGCATGAAAGCCATTCAGCATACTTTAAATAGACTAGAACCTCTGTATCAAGGGAAGGAAACTGGTATTTAGTGATTCTTTCATAGAGATCCTCTGCTGACAAGCTTAATTTAATAATCCCTATATATGAACAAAAATAAATATTTGGACTAGACACCATTTGTTTCTTTGTCTTTCAGATGGTTGCCATTGCCAGCCCTTTCCTATGTTCTGGAACGTGTTCAAAGAGTGATTGGATAGTCTACACGAGACTCAAGCACCAGAAGAGGGTTTGGGTTTCATGAACTCGGAGGTCTTTGTCCACCTTAAGATTGTGATTCTATGACTTCCTCTATTTTTCCCATTTCAGTTATGATGACAGCATTCATGCTTCCACATTCTAGAGTGCCATTCCGTTTGTACACGGACAAGTAGAATATGTAAGTGTATGTGTGTGTGTGTAAAAATCATTCAGGAGAAAAATAATTTTTACATTCATTAGAAAATAACTAATTTCTATTGGTATTAAAGCATTTGATTCCACAGGACACTGTGTAAACCTAAACCTGTCAACACCACCCCAAAACCTATGAGTCTAATACAAGATGACCAGAATTATTTTGCAATTAGAAAAATGAAAACTAGAGAGGTGAGAATCTAAGGCAAAGGTTACATGGGCACCTAAATCTCTAGTATTTGTGTCCCACTATTTCTTGGTCTACCCCCATTTCTTTATGTTGTACTACCCCTGATGTGTTGAAAAATATCATTTAGGGCTGAAATTCCTAATTGCACAGAATGGTCCTCATGATGGCATGTGGGACAAGGTATGCAGTCACTATAATTCAAAGGAAGGTGAGTAGTCCCGTGTATATTTCAGTGTTATTTATATTTTGTCCACAAGATGGTAGCGTACACTTTCCATTTAATGTAAAGCTGGCCAGGGACCCTAATTTCCCGTAAAGTAGAGAATGCTTTGTGTTGAACTGAGGTCAGCCACTCTGGATATCACTGAGTATTATTTTTTTTTATTGTGATGAATTATTGATTTGGAATATATTTAGCTCTGAGACAGCAAGGTGGGGATTCATTCGAAGAAAAGAAAACCCAGAAATGCATTGCATTCCAACTCCTTAAAGGGAATTTGAGAAGTGGGAATACTTTGGACATTTAAAAACCACACACCAAGGATCAGATACTGACATTTTTCAAAAACACTACCTTAGTACATCATGCAAAAGACATTCATGATGTCAAGTTCAATTAATCTTGGGTGAAATTTTACACAGTAACGAAGTTCCTTCCATGAAACGGGTTCAAGAGGTCTATAGGTGGTTTCCCCTCAAATCCAAGGGGAACGTTAGACCTTAGATGCTATGAAATTTCCATGAGCTAAATAAAAGGGCAAGATCAGCAAGCTGGCCTGCTCTTCTGCTATGCGTCTCCCTCCCTCATCTATCCCCCATGCCAGAAGGGACAAGACACAGATGGGAAAAACATCTGGCCCCTCTGCCTCTGTTGATCAGAGGGTTTTCTTTGAGGTTCAAGTCCTGGACTCACATCATCTCTTTTTTTTTTAATTCTTTTTTAAATGAGGAGCTCAAGTGGGATTTCCTTTCATCTTACTATATTAATTTCAAATTAAATTAGGTCTAATACTCTGTATCAGAACCACAAAAACAAAGCTCTGGGGCATCGAAGTGACTTCTTATTCTGATGTCTAGGACAACTGAGCTTTCTACCTTAGAAGCAGAGAAGGACATGACCTGGGAAAAGAAGTTGGGATAAGAAAGTGGCAGAGGAGCAGGAGAGAAACTCCTGCTGTAACAAATCTATAGTTGCTTTTCTAATGGGCTCCAGGATGAAGTCAGGAGTCTTTGGTTTTCCACAGTCTACCCCTTAACTATCTACCCATCCTAGCTATCCCTCTTAAACTACCTACTCTCCAACAAGCATCCTCTGATCTAACCTAGAAAGGTTGCCTCACTGTCTCTTTAATTCTCACTGCCTTCATTCTTAGACCTTCTCTTTCACATTCTTTTTGGCTCCAGTATCTCTGACCTGAACCAGAAACCCCATGACTCCAGCTTGCACAGGAGGGAAGTCCATGCATCAACTTCCTCTAGGAAGTAATGCAAATAGTGGGTGACTAATATTTAGGAGATAAAAGGGTAAAGAATGGGGGGTTGGAGAGAGAGAGAGAGAGAGAGAGAGAGGAGTCCATAAAACTCTACTTTTATGGAAGGCTCCATAAAAACTATCTTTTCTTCTAGTAGTACCTTTTATCATTAAATCTGCTTTATTATATGACAGATTTAATTTAACCTAATAAGGTTTTCTGTTTCCCTTAGTCTTGATAGGATGTTTTTATTTTACTCTAAATAATACTTTAACTTATAAGTGATGGACTGAATATTTGCAGTAGGAGTTCACATCAGTAATTACCCACGCTAAAACTTCTGGAAGGCCTAAACCTGCTCCTATGGAGAATTGTAAAGATCTGTTAATGCCAGGGTGGAGTTGGGATGCTGCAGAAATGTATAAAGGGATGGAGATAAAGAGGAAGCAAAGGAAGGAGACCAGAGAAGGGAGGGCTCCCCTGGACAGTCAGTGGTTTAATCAATAGCCTGAAAAAAACAATGGTGTTGGTCCAGTCCCTGAATTCTCTACATTGTTGTGTTTGAGTGACAGTATGATGGTTTTCCTTAATTAGAGGATATTTTAAGTGAATATAAAGTGATAAAAAAAGAAGCATTTGATTTTTTTTATTAAACAACATTGGAAAAGTAAACAACAAATCAAAAAAAGTTGTTCAATTATGTAAATGAGATACAAAACAAACTTATTTCATTGGTGAAAATGCATTATACAAAAGGCTAAAAGTACTGGAGTATCTGCACATTCCCCGATCCCCTAATTTTTGTGAGCAGTATAGAAATGCATTCTACTTGTTTTTCTAAACAGTATAAGGCAAAGCATAAAGGTTATAGAATCACAGCTCTTCAGGGTGAGTTTAGTGTTTTGAACAGCTCTGTAGTGTTTTGAAGCACTCATCATCCCTTATGCTCACTTGTGTCTCTCTCTCTCTCTCTTGCTTCTTTTCTCTGTCTCTCCCCTCACATATCACATCTATCTGTCTATCTATCTATCTATCTATCTATCTATCTATCTATCTATGCTCTTTTTACTTCATAATAAAATGGCTCAGGTGAGCACTATTTTTTTTATCCACCCCTGATAGTTGGGCATCTGGATGTTTGGCAGCAAATTTCATTTGACTGAAGCTGTCTGAAGATGCAGTGAATGTCTCAAAGACATTTTCATCTCCTTGCCTATGGAGAAAGGACAATGTAGGTCAGACTACATACACATGTTGAGAAGGAGCTGGGGATGGGTGATGAGGCCACACCTTCCAACCCTGAGAATCTGGGATTCCAGCTGACTGAATGAGCTCCTAGTCACCCAAGTTGGAGCACTGAAGGAGGAAGAAGTAGGCAGGCAACATGTCTGGGAGCTGTTGTTCAGGCCTTCTGAAACTGTGGACTTTTTCCCATCAGGAAGGAGGTCTTGGTTTCATGTTTAAAAGGACAAATGTGCTTGACCTCACAGTAACCCATGAAGGCCAATATTAGTTGACCTGAGTCCACACAAAATTTTATGTGTGAGAAAGTGGTACTGCATGAGGCCCACCCTAAAGTCCACAGACATTCTGAACATATCATTCCTCAGTATGGTGGAAATGAAGAAAATGTTCTGTTCTTAATTGAGAGCCTAGATGGAGTCGCCCAGCAGGAGACATGCCCCAAAGAGAGACCGTGGATGTGGGAGGTGGGCTGGTGCCTGGACAGATTAATTGTGCAGGGAATGCCAGCACACATAGTAAGTCTCCTTGTGCTTACATAGGAGGTGCAGCCAACTCCAAATCTCATTACCATCATTATCAGATGCCCTCATTTCCTCTTCCACCTCACATGTTGTCTTTCTTGACAAAATACCATTTGTCTTCCCATAGTTCTTGAGGTGGAGCATGCACACAGGAGATCAATAGGTTGCCATCTGTCTATGCTCCCCCTCTCCTCATGCACATGCCGAGGTGGAAAGAGAAGTAACATAAAAAAGTTCAGGTGGGTGTAAGAGGCTGTCTGCACTCATTCTGGGAAGGCTGGGTTAAAGGATCAAGAAAAATAAACTTGAACGTGCCTCTTGCTGCCACTACTGTCTTCACATTTATTTTAAAAATGCATGCACTATTTACAGTTATAAACTTTATCAAGATATGAGATAAAAAAAAGAAAGCTTCAATCATTAAATGAATGGTCAAAATGTATTTAATAAATGTTATGTGTATGCCTGTTAAAATCTAACAAATTAATACCAGAAGATAATTTTTCTGTTTTTTGTTTTTGTTTTTATTCAGTGAGAGGAAGATAGGCAAAGATAGATTCTCACATGCTCCCCAACTGGGATCCACCTTGGGAAGCCCAAGGGGCGATGTTCTGCACATCTGGAGTGTCGCTTTTGCTCAGCAACCAAGCTCTTCTTAGCATCTGAAATGAGGCCATGGAGCCATCCTCAGCGCCCAAGGCTAACTCACTCCAATAGATCCATTGCTGCACAAGGGGAAGAGAGTGGGGGGCAGGAAGAGGGAGGAGAAGCAGATGGGTGCTTCTCCTGTGTGCCCTGACCAGGAATCAAACCCGGACATCCACACACCGGGCTGAGGCTCTACCACTGAGCCAACCATCCAGGGCCAAGACAGGTTTTTCTAACACAGTAAAGGAAAACTATCTTAAACCAAAGACAACACTTAAAATATCAGAGTATTTCACTAAAACTAAAATCAAAAGAAGTATGTTGCTGTCACCACGATTATTCTATATCATGAGTTCTACTCAAGGCAATAAAGACAAAGAAAAACAGATATAGTAGAGAGGAAGAAAGGATATTGTCATTTATAGATGATTTGCTACTCCACCTAAAAATCACTAAAAAAATCAACTGAAAAACAGTTGGTGATTTAAAAGGTAGATACAACATGCATATTCAAAATTCATTTGCATATATAACCATCTGAAAAAATACTCAATTGTTATTATAGTATCCACATATGCATATATAAGATATAATATCCCAATGTTATAGATACAAAACATTAGCCATATAAGATCCAAGTCAGAAACTAAGAGGGACTTACACAAAGAAAACCAAACATACTGAGAGGTATGAAAGAAAGAAGGTTTGAATAAATTAAGAGTCAATATTGGAGGAGGGAAGGGCAATAAGTAAATATTTTTTTAAAGTGCAGTTTTGCAAATCCATGTAGAACTACTATAAACCAGATTAAAATGCAAATGATATTCTTTTTAGGGGGGGTTGGGGGAGAGGAGAAATTACTTAACAAAATGACCCTAATGGTCATCCATAGTACAAAAATCTTGCTAGTTGATGAGATGCCAGTACTCACAGTCTCATTAATCTGGAACCCCCATTTTCCTGGAGCACTTCCCTGCCTCTGGGGCTAGCTCCAGGCCTCTTTGGATCACCCTGATAAAGTGCCATCATCTCTGGGAGAAGGGGTTGAGTTCTTAGTCTTCTCTCTACCCTAGAACCCTTAGACCCCCTTGTAAGTTTTTTTATATCTTTTTCACTAACCTGCAGGTTTCAAACATTTTCACTTGAAAAATAAAAGCATTTAAATAATAACTTTCACCTTACAGGATACACCCACTCTATGTGTGTTTTCCAAAATTATCTGTATGAGCCTGTATCCCATTGGAACTAGAGATGATGTTAATATTCTTTAAAAATTAGGAAGAGATCTTAATAGAATCTTAAACAGTTACAATAATGTTATGTCATTTTTTTTTAAAAGAAAGTCTTTTCCAACAATTGAAACTGTAGCCAACTCCCAATAAAGCTCATTTGTGAACTCTAGAAAAGCAATTTATAGAGAACCTCCAAATCAAGGTTAAACCCATACTAGTCACAGAAAATAGAATATAGAGTGAATATAAACTTATTTAGTTACAATTCTTAAAATTCCATATTTAAAATCTAGTTACTATTCTATAGATGTTATCTGAAATTCTAAAAATCATAAAATAAATTAAGAACTGTGTCAAATTAATTGCTTGGGGGAAAATGACTAGGAGGTTATCTGATTAAATAATGGAATTGTTACCTATTCTTAGCCATTCTTCAAGTATCAGAGTGAAATTGAGCTGTATTGCCTCTCTTTCCTTTCTTTTTCACTTAATCTTTCCATCTCTAGCCTTAAGTTTATAAAGTTCAGATGCTCTTTTGGGCCAAGAACCCCTGTCTGGTGGGGTTGTGGGGGGGCAAATAGACTCCCCTGGAAGGGAATAGGGCTTCCTCCTGTGGTCGTTAACTCCCCGTGTGCCAGCTCTTTGCTCTGTAGTTGGCACAGAATAGACATTCAAAAGATATCTGTTGAATAACATTTTCCACTGGTTGGTGATAGCTTTAATATATTTTCGCAGATTATTTGTCTTAGATTTAATGATAATCCACAAATTACTTAACCCATGGCAGATAGTTGAGAGTTGGTTTTGCCTACAAAACAAAACCTCTGAGAAAACAAATACAGAAGAAAAAAGGAAAGAAAAGCAAAGGAAGTAATACATCAAAGGGGTAAGCATGGGTGAACTTGAATGGTGGGACTTATCTAGAATTTCTAAAATATTTAACCAATATACACTAATTTTATAATAAAAAATAAGTTTTAAAAAATATTTTTAGCCTGACTGGTGGTGGTGCAACATTAACTATAACACTGAGGTCCTAGTTTGAAACCCCATGGTTGCCGGCTTGAGCCCAAGGTCACTGACTTGAGTAAGGGGTCACTGGCTCAGCTTGAGTCCCCCTCTCACCCACAGAGAAGACACGTGTGAGAAACAATGAACAACTAAAGTGACTCAACTATAAATTGATGCTTCTTATCTCCCTCCTCCCTCTCTCTCACCCTTCTTGTCTCTTCCTCTCTCTCTCTCTGTAAAATCAATTAAAAAAATAAAATAAAAATATAATAATTTTTAAAAAGTATTTTCAGATGTGTCAGGTAAGGAAGGTATGGAAGGATAAATGGTGATGGACAAAACCTTGATTTGTGGGAGTAAACACATAATTCAGTGTACAGAGATGTATTGTAGAATTGCATACCTGAAACCTATATAATTATGTTAATTATATAGTGTCACCCCAATAAATTCAATTTAATATAATAATAACTAAAAACTACTTGGGTCAAAGTGGGATTGGACCATATAATTAAATTAACTAACAATTCAAATATTAATTTATCATTTATAAAGTATAATTTAATTATAAATTATAATTTATACCTTAATAAATTATAAATATAATGTTTATAACTTAACAAATAATGTAAATTATAAATATAATTTATAACAATATAAGTTATAACTTAATTATAAATTATTGTTAAGTGAAATGAATTATATTAGTTATTAGATATTAATACTTCATGTATATATATATCTGTATTACTTATGAGAAACTGGTTTCTACTTTCTTTTACTGCATTATTTTATTAATTTGGAGCATCAAGCTTATGAAACTTTGCACATCAATTGGGAACTTGCCACTTTTTTATATGTAAAGGATTTTTTAAAATAGTTTAGGCATTATTTTGTTGTTTAAAAAAAACTTACCTGACCTGCCCTGTGGTGGCACAGAGAATAAAGTGTCAACCTGAAACTCTGAGGTGGCCGGTTTGAAACCTCGGGCTTGCCTGGTCAAGGCACATATGGGAGTTCATGCTTCCTGCTCCTCCCCCATTTCTCTCTCAAAAATGAATAAATAAAAATCTTAAAAAACAAACGAACAAATGAAAAAAACTAACCAAAGAATTTTTGGGCCTTTTAGCCCTTTGTGGCAATTCTTTGATAAAAAACCCTCAGCAATATTAATCTTGTAATGCTTTCTGCATCATCATGAATTAATGGTATTAATTGGTTTTTCTAGAGTAATTGTTTATAATACACTGAAGTATCCAATTAGGCATCACATTTATTTTAATTGCCCCACAGATCGTTGTTATTTTGCACCCAGAAGAAAAGCCAAATGTCAGTCTGGCCTTTGTAGATTTGTAGATGTGGCAGATACTGCCAGTTGCTGAGCCAAAATTTATGTTTTCTTACTAACTGAGCCCTGATTTTGTTGTGTATAGAAATACTTAAAATATATAGAAATAGCTCAAATTATGTTTCCCAACCTACCTTGCAGGGAGGGTGCCAGTGTAATAGGATTCTGGCCAATAAATTAATTTATCAATTGGGGCTTCTCAGAAAGGTCTCTAATAGGGAAGAATCAACTGACAAGTGTCCCTTTGTCTTTCTCTTGTCTTCCCAGCTCCATGCAATGGCTGGAATCTTGGCAGCCATCTTGAAAAGATCACCTTATGGATCACAGAGGAGTCTAGATCCTTAAATGACATCATAGGCTGCCCTTCCAGCTCTGAACTGCTTATCTCCAGACTTCTCTTACATGAGAGAAAAATAAACCTTATCTTATTTAGGCCACTACTATTTGGACTTCCTTCTTTAGTGAGCCAAACAAGTCCCTAACTAACTAATCAGTGAGCAATTACTTTTATTGTCACAATCTTTGTCAGATTTTTATTTATACTTATACTTAAAAAAAAGTTTACAATCTTAAAGTATATTTTTTACATTTGTTTATATGGGATTTAGTGGACCTTTTGGAACAATATGTTGAAGACTTTTTTCTAGGCAAAGACAATTTTAACTATCTTTACATTAACTTCTGTTCTCTACCTTCTGTGTCTATTTTCTTCATTTTAAAGCATACTGGAGTGCAGTCAATAGGCACAGCTTCTAGTCAGTGCCTAGCAGGAATTCACCTAGACAGTTCTCCTGGCCCATGATGGGATGTGTCTGCCTCTGCTGTGTTGCTCTCTGAAACTGAATTGCACAGCTTGTGCTATTTTCTAAGCTGCTGGTTATCTGTTTCTGTCTTCCCTACAGTGCTTTGTTTAAGAGAACTCTACCCCCAGAATTCAAAAGCACACTGGTAACCAACTCACCGCTGACACCATCACCACCATCCCACAACTTCCTAACCTGCTTTCTGGAAGAAATACTCTGCAAAATGATATTAAAATATGAACCAGAGGCAGGATGATGTCTTAGTTCAGGCTACTATAAAATATCATTGACTGGGTAGCCTAAAGAACAAATATTTATTGCTTACAATTCTGGAGGCTGGGCAGTCCAAGATCAAAGTGCCCGCAGTGTCTGGCGAGGGCTTGCCTCCTGGCTTTTAGATATATTCTTGGTTTATCCTCATTTGGTAGAAAGCAGAGAGAGGTAGCAAATTATCTCAGGTCTCTTCTAATAAGGACACTAATCCCATTATCAGAACTCTACACTCATGACCTAATTACCTCCCAAAGGCACACCTGTAAATACCACCATATTATGGTTTCAATATATGATTTTGGGAGGAATACAAACATTTAGTCCATAGCAAGTGAGGAGAATAACAAGTATGGCTTCCTTGAAATGTAGCAGTTACCTAACTGAAACATGGTTGCCTGGTTTTCTGAAGAGGTGTTGAGCTATTGAGCCAGAGGTTAGACAGTGAGAAGATGAAATATCTCACCTTGTCCCAGACTCCTTAGTTTTTTTAGATGATGCATTGGTAGGTCACTAATTTATTTCCCTCATTCTAATTCTACTGATCAGAACATTTGTGGAAAATTAGCAAAGATTTTGTTACTAAATTGCTTGTCATGTTCAATGCTGTAATTTCTCATCTCCCTTTGGGCACAACACTATAAATTTTTATACTTGATTCCCTGAAAGAACATACCACATTAATTTTGTGAATTTTAAATATGTTGTAGAAGTTGTCATTGTGTTTTTAAAAATAAGTTGGAAGAAACTCCACCAGAGTCTGTTGAATCATAAGCCTATATAACTAACCCTGTAATAATTCACAAAATGTCAGCCTATTTTATTAAATCATTTAAACATTCATATTATTTATAATTTTTGCTATCTCAAAATAATTCTAAATACCATATTATTTTCTTAAGAAAGATTTCCAGGAGTGAAATTATTTGGTAAGAGGACATCTTTGTACCCTTAAAGTATTCTTGATTTTTTGCCAATGTTGGAGAAAAATGAAGTCTTTCTTGGCTACTTTATAATTATCCTTTACTTCAGTGGTTTTCAACTTTATAATCTTCATATAAAATCAAGATGGTGACCTCTTTCATGGACTTGCATGAATATTCTGGAGGACTGACACTAGTCTGCAGACCCAGTTGAAAAACATGGCTTTACTTAATTTAATCCTTTCAGTAAATTC
Organism: Saccopteryx leptura; assembly: GCF_036850995.1. NCBI lineage: Eukaryota > Metazoa > Chordata > Mammalia > Chiroptera > Emballonuridae > Saccopteryx > Saccopteryx leptura. The sequence continues at coordinate 295,256,215 of NC_089503.1, forward strand.
ATATGATTTCTATGTATTATTGTTTTACTGATAAGGAAACTGGTTTGGCAAGTCCATTTGTCCAAGATCACAGAGTAAATAAGTAGTAAATTAGAGCCTGACCAGGCAGTGGATAAAGCGTCGGACTGGGATGCGGAGGACCCGGTTCAAGACCACCAAAACCCCGAGGTCGCCAGCTTGAGCACAGGCTCATCTGGTTTGAGCGAAAGCTCACCAGCTTGGACCCAAGGTCGCTGGCTTGAGCAAGAGGTTACTCGGTCTGCTGAAGGTCCACGGTCAAGGCACATATGAGAAAGCAATCAATGAACAATTAAGGAGTCACAACGAAAAACTGATGATTGATGCTTTTCATCTCTCTTTGTTCCTATCTGTCTGTCCCTATCTATCCCTCTCTCTGACTCTCTTTCTGTCTCTGTAAAAAAAAAAAAAAAGTAGGTAATTAAAGACAATTGAGTTAGAGCTGCCTCAATAAGCCCTGTCTCCCAAGCTCAAATCCCTCCATGCTAATTTTCTAACATTCTTATTTTACAGTTGAAGAAACAAATACTCAGAAAGATTAAAGGTATTATCCAAAGTTCACACAGCTAGGTAATAAAGTAGATCCAGTTCTGCAATTCTTTATAAAGGAAACAATGCTATATTGGCAATAGCTAACAATTAAAAATAATCTGAATGGTCAAATACAGTTCAAATATAACATGCTGGAACTTTGTGAATTATTATGGAGTAACTATGCTTATAATTCTATAGCTATATGCATGCATGTGTATATATCTATCTATCTATCTATCTATCTATCTATCTATCTATCTATCTATCTCTCTATCATCTATCTATTATCTATCATCTATCTATCTATCTATCTATCTATCTATCTATCTATCTATCTATCTATCTATCTATCACTTAAAAGCTTCCAACTTCCCCTACTGCACTTCTCACTTCACCTTTATTCTCTCAACAGGACATTATAAAGTTTGAATTTATTCCTCACCTGAGTCCAGAATTCAAGGAAAAGGCAATCAAAAGGACAGAGTTCAATGACAAATTAATGCTGAAAAGGGAGCATCTTTCCTATGCACCACATGCGAGGACATGTGCACAGTCCCAGTGAAATATCTGGAATATGCCTTCCTACAAAATACTGACTTCCCAATCTTCTAGCCAGAATTTATTTATTTGTCATTTTTATATTATGGTGAGGCAGGGGTGGGGATGTCTCAAGACATTTCTCCCCTTATCTTTGTACTTTCCCTCTTGTGTTGTCCACGCAATACTTGAAAAATGAGATTCCTGTTGTAATGAATGGCTCGCAATTCCAGAGGAGTTTTCCAATTATAAAACATAACTTTGCCATGAAAACATTTTTACAAAGACATAAATTAGAAGGCTAATGTCATGATGACCTGATCCGGCCCCACTGCTCTCCTCATTCTTATGTGGTTAAAGATAACAGTATCACTTGTTTAAAAGTGAGTCATTCAGAAAGCTGCAGGAGCTCTGATAAAGGCTACCAGAAGCCATTCACACCCACCCACTACTAGCCTAATTTAACCCTTCTATCCCTGCGAGACACCAGATGCTAGAGTCAAATTGGGTGACTTAATGAGTGGTTCCCATTCTTTCTGCTTACTTTCCTGCCTTCTTTGATCATAGTGAATCTTCATCTGAAATACCTTTTTCTTATTCATTGAGCAAATTCTCATATGTGGTGTTGCTCCGCTTAAATTTCATCTCTTCTTTAAGACCTTTAAAAAAAAAAGTTTTTCATACACAGAACTAACCATTTCCCTCTTTATAATCTCATTCTCATGGTTCACACATATACGGGGTCATTGTTTTCTTTTCCATCCCTCACCCTAGTCTGTGAACATTTTGAGAGCATCACAATGATGTGTAAGTCTTTGCAGTCCAAGCATTTAGCACACATTTTCTGTAAAGCATCAGTTAGTAAATATTTTAGGTTATCTGTTGCAATTCACTGTTATAGTGTGATAGCAGTAAGTGTGTAAACAATGTGTGTGGTACCCAATATTTGGTGGCAGCCTGGAAAAGCAAGCCAACATATATCTGTCATTCTTTGGATTTGTGAATTGAAAGTCAGACTGTCTTATTCAAAACAGAGTTCATGAAAAGTTCATTTGAAAATAGCATCCTGTCAGGGTTGCAATTCTAAGAGAGATGATTTGAAAGTTTCTAATGGCTCTGGCCAGTTAGCTCAGTGGAAGAGTGTCAGCCCGGCGTGTGGATGTCCTGGGTTCAATTCCCAGTCAGGACACCCAGGAGAAGTGCCCATCTGCTTCTCCACCCTTCCCCCTTTTGTTTCTCTCTCTCTTTCTCTCCCTCTCTGCTCCTCCCATCCTGCAGTCATAGCTCGATTGGGGCAAGTTGGTCCTGGGCAGCACCCTGGGCACTGAGGATGGCTCCATGGCCTCCACCTCAGTGGCTATAAAATGGCTCTGGTTGCAACAGAGCAAGCACCCAGATGGGCAGAACATCATCCCCTAAAGGGCTTGTTGTTGGGTATATCTCAGTTTGGGTGCATGCAGAAGTCTGTCTCTGCCTCCCCATCCTCTCACTAAATAATAATAATAAAAAAGAAAGTTTGAAACGACAAAGCTTTGGCACCATGGAGACTAGCAGTTATTCCTGCTTGAGCTGAAAGAAGGCTGTGACCCCCTGAGGCTGTAAAGTGTGGGACAAGATTTCCAAATATGACAAGATAAAAGCCATGGCCTTGGGACCAGCTCTCACATTACTGAATAACAATATTAATAATGAGAATGAATGTAACTATTGCAAACACTTACTATGTGCAAGGCATTGTTCTAAGTATTGTACGTGCATTAATTCATTTAATCCTCACAAGAACCCTTTGTAGAAAGTCTTGTTTTTTTCACCATTTTACAGATGAAACTGAGGCTCCAAGAGGTTAAATGACTTATTTATGGTAACAGCTAACAAGAGGGGGTGCAAGTGATCTAAAATTGAAGGTTCAGTGCATGCTACACACTGTGGTTCTTAAATGCAGGTTCATGGCTTAGATGCATATGAATCACCTGAGGAATGGATACAGACACTGAGAGTCCACCCTTAGAAATGCTGTCAGTATGACCAAGGTAAAATCAAGAAATCTCTTTCTCTCTCATTTTAAGAGCTGTTCCTTCAATTCAGATGTGTAGCTGTAGAAAATTAAATGGTTGCTCCCCAAAAGATAGGTATGCCCATCTTTTACCCATGGAACCTGTGAATGCTACCCTGGGAAAAGACTTTGTGGAGATGTATTAATAATTTTGAGATAAGGAGGGCTCTATATTATTAAGTAGGTCCTAAATCCTGTAACAAGTATCCTTATAAGACACACACTGAGGAGACAGAGAAAGAAGAGGAGGAGCCAGTATGGCCATGAGGTAGAGATCAGAGTGATGCGGCCACAAGTCAAGGAATGTGGATGGGCACCAAAATTTGAAAGAGACCAAGAACAAATTTTCTCCCAGAGCTTCCATAGGGAGTGTTGCCCTCCCAACACCTGGATTTTGGATTTACAGATTTCATCACTAGGAGAGACTAAATCAACCCTAGGAAACTAATACAGGGCCACTCTTATATCTCCTTCAGTCCTGAACTCATGGGTGTGGCCAATTCAAATGTCACAACTCTCAGCTAAAAAGAATCTTTCACTCCTCCCAGCTGCTGCTAAGTCCTCTCTAGGCCTTGAGCTACCCTGGGTGACTGTTATCTTTGCAGGACAACCCTGGATGGCTGTGCATGTTGTTCACGTGGGCCCTGCCCTGTGACACCTCACGCACTGCTTCTTACATAAGAAGCCCTTGATCAACACATTTCAATAAATGAATCAAGGACTGTGATTTATCCTAATTCCAATGTAATGAGCTCAGATTTCAAGATGCTGAAAGTTCGAAGGCAGAATGTAAAGGGAAAATATATAAGAGAAACAATGTTAAAGGGGGACTTAAAATTCTTTATCAGAGAAACTTTGGGGTGTGAACTTTCTTGTTAAAGAGAGACTTGTGGCCTGACCAGGCAGTGGTGCAGTGGATAGAGCATCAGACCGGGATGCAGAGGACCCAGGTTTGAAATTCCAAGGTCGCTGGCTTGAGCATGGGCTCATCAGCTTGAGCCAGGGGTCACTGGCTTGAGTGTGGGATCATAGAAATGACCCCATGGTCTCTGGCTTAAGCCCAGAGGTCGCTGGCTTGAGCAAGGGGTCATTTACTCTGCTGCAGCCCCCCAATCAAGGCACATATGAGAAAGCAATCAGTGAACAACTAAGGAAACTAAGGAGCCGCAACAAAGAATTGATGCTTCTCATCTCTCCCTTCCTACCTGTCCCTATCTGTCTCTCTCTCTGTCTCTGTCACAAAAAAAAAAAAGAGAAACTTGTCTGACCTGTGGTGGCGCAGTGGATAAAGTGTTGACCTGGAACGCTGAAGTCGCCAGTTCAAAACCCTGGGCTTGCCCAGTCAAGGCACATATGGGAGTTGATGCTTCCTGCTCCTCCATCCCTTCTCTCTTTCTCTCTGCCTCTCTTCTCTAAAATGAATAAATAAATAAATAAAAATAATTTTAAAAAAAGAGAAACTTATGAAAGCACCTCCAGCATACACACATAAACATACACAACACATGCCATATAGCCCTTCCCAAGCCTTGCTCCCTGCCAGGACCACTGTGTCCTGTCATCATGATCGTGCATTGTCCGTGCCGCATAGTTACACTGATTCCTACTGCACCTACCCACACCCCCCTTCCAGGACCCTTGTGTGAGCACATTTTACCACTCAGATCCTGTAGCCAGAAAAACTGCTATTAGAAACTACACCCAGTGACACCATGGTTTCTTTTCATGGGAACCTACTGGGCTTTGTAAAGAAAGAGTTAGAACATGTTGTAATAACAATGATCCCAGAGCCTCCATTGCCAAGAGATCAGATACTCAATAGATGCACTATTTCTGAACTAGAAGCCTGCCTTGAAACATAGCTTGCTTATCCGAAAGAACTTTACTCCTGAATAGGTATCACAGAGGGGAAAACTGAGGTAGATAACAGGCCAGTGCTCTCCAAATGAAACCAAGCCACTGACCACTTTTGTTACCACTTATGTAGCCAACTGAGATGAGTAAACAAACCAAGGAGCCCCGATGGGGTATGAGTGTCACTTTGTATCCAGGTGGCCTAAGCTGTTAGTGCCCCCATCTCACTGTTCTCTTACTGACCTCAGCGTCAGAGTTTGGAACATATCCGTGTGTGCAGGCGCGTTACACAGAACCCAGGACAAGAAGTGATATTGCTTAGCCATCGGAGGGTGCCAGGGCTGCATCCTACAGACGTGAGCTTCAGTTCTCATCCATTGCTCACAAGGAAAGTCACATCTCATTCACATGCCACCATTTGGGGGTATGCCACCCTAAAATGCGAGGGACTGAGCCCAGTTTTCCTGTGCACCCACAGGAGAAAGCAGTGGTTACAATGACACATTCTGCAGCCAGACAAGCTTGAGCTCCCACCCATCTCTACCACTTATCACTTAACTTCTCTAGCGTCAGTTGTCTCATCTGGAAAATGGGACTGCTCACAACAACACTGAGTTCAGAGGGGATTTTTGTGAATGTTAAATATGAGAATGTTGGTAAAGTATTTGACATGGAGAAGTCCTCAATAAGTAATATCTATGATGTAGGAGGTAGAAATGACATGCAATTATATGAACTTCCTTTCATAAATATTACTAAATTAGAATATACACTAATTTTCTCTTTTCCTCTTTCAATTAGCTATTTTTATTTACAAAGGTAAATAGTCTTTTCTTTGAAAAAATTCCTATTCAGCTAACATGGTTTGAGTACCTACCGTGAGTCTGGCCAGGTAACATATTTAACCCATGGAACCTCTCTTACTCCTTACTGTGGATATAAACTGCTCACAAAAATTAAGGGATATTTTATCGTTTCGTATTCATTTTGAAATATCCCCTAATTTTTGTGAGCAGTGTATGCCCATAGGGCAGATATTATTGTCCCTACATCAAATTTGGAGGAACGGGGGCTCAGGGAGGCTGGCTGACTTGCCAAATGCATTAATTAGATATATTTGAATATGGAGATTCTGACTATGAATTTTCCTTAGAGCCTAAGACTAATTTATCCTCGAATAACCAAAGAGGAACCAAAATGTTGACTTTCTCAATGACCCAATAAAATGGAAATTGAGGATATCTGGTAAATTGGCACTAGGGAACACAAAATGAGAATGTTTCTTTTTCTCTAAATCCAAACCTGAAGACCCCTTGTAGTAAGAAGTGGGTCTACCAACCAAAGCCGACATATTCAGCCAGTCACAAGCTTACCTCACCCTCAGCTAACCCCAGGAAAGAGCAAGAAAAAGAGGCTGCTGACACACCCCAGGGTTCTTTGTTGTCCACATGGAGACAGGAAACAAGAGATAGAAGCTGGGAGTGTCTGCTACAACATCAGTAAGAAACAGAAGAAGATCAGACCTTTACAGTGACTCCACGCATTAGTAAAAATTAGATGATCTAGGTTCTCATTAACCAGATTTGCTACTTCTACCCAAGGGATGCGGGGTGTATGTGTAACAAGGGAAGAAATCAACTAACCAGTTCAGTGAAGAGTCTCCTTTCTGGGGAAACCTGTAGTGGGAGTAAGGGGAAGAGAATAAGGATTATAGTACAAAAGCTCATTTATAACATCACATCTGCCTATCCTAAAAATTACTCTCAAGCTATAGTCCACTTTCTTATTGTAATTTACACACCTGTCAGTGCAGTAGTCAAAGAAAATAAGAGCCCTGTTGGTCAGTCCACTCCATGGCAATGCCATCAGCTCCTGAAGAAATCTCGAAAGAGAAAGGAGGGAAAAGATGACTTAGCAACCAGATAGGCAAAGGTTGCCTGTTCACTTCACGGTCAGGGCACATACAGAAACAGATCAATATTCCTGTTCTCCACCTCCCCCTTTCCTCTCTCTCTCAAATCAATAAACTAAAAACAAAATAAAAAAGAAATACATAAGCAATAGTTTCACCTGATGGGAGCCCTGTTATCTTAAAAATTTGGGAGCTAGATTCTTTATTACAAATTATGAACATTTTAGTATTATAGTTAAAAGTATGGACTTGTTGGTAGAAAAATTTGCATTTTGAATTTTGACACTGCTTTTTCCGTTGGGCAGAACCTTCCTTTTTTTTTTGGGGGGGGGTGACTAATACATTAAATTCCTTCCAATGTTTAGAAAATGCCCTTCCTGACGTGGAGGAACCAGGTCCGAAGCCCCGAGGTCACCCGCTTCAACACAGGCTTCATCTGGCTTGAGCGCGGGCTCACCAGTCTGAGCACAGGGGTCGCTGGCTTAAGCGTGGGATCATAGACATGACCCCATGGTCGATAGCTTGAGCCCAAAGGTCTCTGGCTTGAACCTAAGGTCGTTGGCTTAAGCTCAAGGCTGCTGGCTTGAGCAAAGGGTCACTCACTCTGCTGTAGCCCCCTAGTCAAGGCACATATGAGAAAGCAATCAGTGAACAACTAAGGAGCCACAACAAAGAATTGATGCTTCTCATCTCTCTCCCTTCCTGTCTGTGTGTCCCTATCTGTTCCTCTCTCTCTCTCTCTCTCTCTCTCTCTCTCTGTAAAAAGAAAGAAAGAAAGAAATTTAAAAAGAAAAGAAAATATCTTTCCTCATATGAGTCTTCATAGAAGTTAAGACCCACCATGTCTTTATACATAAGCCAGATTCCATCTCTCCACCTGCCTTATAACTGCACAGCAGCGGAAGGTCTAGATTTGAGTTATCTTCAATTTCTTTCATCAATGTCTTACAGTTTTCAGAGTATAGATCTTTCACTTCTTTGGGTATATTTATTCTAAAATGTTTTATTGTTTTGAATGCTATTGTAGTTGGGATTGTTTATTTTTTCATGAGAAAATCCATTGTTAGTATATATAATTGCAACTGATTTTTATATGTTGATTTTGAATCCTGGAACTTTATTAAATTCCTCTATTATTTTTGACAGGTGTTTTAGTGACGTTTAGGATTTTCTGTACGTAAGATCATGTCATCTGAAAACAAAGGAAATTTTGTTTTTTCTTTTGTAATTTGGATGCTTATTTCATTTTTTTTTATTGCTCTGCTGAGAACTTCCAGAATTATGTTTAATAGAAATGGTGAGAGTGGGCACACTTGTCTTATTCTTGATCTTAGAAGAAAAGTTTTCAACCATTCCCTACTAAGTGGGATATTAGTGGTGGGCTTGTTAGATATGACCTTTGTTATATCGAGGTATGTTCTTTCTTTACCCAAGTTGTTGAGAATTTTTATCTTAAATGGATGTTGAATTTTGTCAAATTTATTTTGCATCTATTGAGATAATCATATGATTTTTATTTTTTATTTTACTGATGTAATGTGCTACATTTACTGATTTGTGTACCTACAAATCAGTATGTATGTTGAAACATCCTTGCATCTCAGAATGAATTCCACTTGATCATGATGGACGATCCTTTTAATGTGCTGTCGAATTGTTTCCTAGTTGTTATTTTTTTTTAGAATTTTTGCATCTATATTCATCAAGATATTAACCTATAATTTTTTCTTATAGTGTTCTCAGCTGGCTTTGGGATCAAATAATGCTGGTCTTGTAAAAATAAGCTTAGAAATATCCCTCCTAATTAATTTATTTTGGAAGAAAGATTGGTAAAAAATTCTGCCATTTGCGAGAACATGGATGAAACTTAAAGACATTATTTTAAGAGGAAATAGACAGAGAAAGACAAATACTATATGACCTCCCTTATATGTAAAATCTAAAAATAATAAACTTACAGAAACAGAAAAAATTGGTGCTTGACAGAGACAGAAGGGGGGGAGAGGAAATGGTTGAAAGTGGTAAAAGGGTAGAAACTTCCAATTTTTAAGATGAATAATTTCTGGTGATGATGATTATAGTTAACAGTACTGTAGTGTATATTTGAAAGTTAATAATAGAGCAAATCTCAAAAGTTTCCACCACACACACACATTGTAACTATGTGAAATAATGGATGCATTATCTAACCTTATTATGGCAATCATTTCACAACAAATGCATATATTGAATTATTATGTGGTACACCTTAAACTTAAACAATGTTATATGTCAATTATACTGGGGAACAAAATTTTTGTTGCATCCACAAAAACACTTTTTCTTACAAAATTTGTGTGCTGATCTCAAATCTGACAGTTTTTCTCTGTAAGCAATAGTTTTTTTGCAAATCAAGATTTTAGGTTTTCATCTTACTGTAAAATTTTTAACATTTAGTATAACATAATGAAGTAGAATGTCTTCTTGGGTATCATCTCTGTGAAAATATAATAATTTATATAATGCAGTAAATACACTAATACACTAAAAGATATGATTGCATTAGAATTTGTCTACAATTTTAAAATAGACCATATTAAAACACTTATTTTAATCATAAAATTTGTGCAAAACATTTAAATTTTATTCAGGCAAAAATTTGCATTTGTAGCTCTTGCGTTTGTGTACTTGTTGAGGACAATCTCATTTGATGCTCCAGCAGTAGTCTGCTCATCACTAACAGCTCCAAGATTTTCGGGAAACTTATCAAGGTGATTGTTCAGAAAGTGAATCTTAATGCTCATGTTATATCCAATGTCGCAGAAAGCCAACAGCATCTTTTAAACCAGGAATTCATAGTTTTCTGCTTTTTTTGTTGCCAAAGAAGTTCTTTGTAACTGCCACCAAAAACTGCCATGCTGCTTCTCCTCCTTATTCATATTCCTGGCAAATTCTTCATCACATATGAGGGTTCAAATTTGAGGTCCATCGAATACACCTGCTTTTATCTTCTCGAAAGACAAGGAGGCAGGAAAAGCAGAAATAATATGTTGGAAACATTCACTTTCTCTATTCAAAACCTGAACAAACTGCTTCTTTAAGCCAAGTTTGATGTGAAGTGGGGGAAAAATGATCCTGTTTCGATTAACTACAGGTTCATTCACAATATTTTGCATCCCTACTTCCAGAGCTTCACGTTTCGGCCACTCCTTCTGTGTCCAGTGTTTCTCCCGAGCTTGGCTGTCCCACAAACACAGAAAGCAAGGATACTTCATGAAATCTCTCTGTTGTCCTAGCAATAAATTTACCATTTTAAGATCCACACAAATGATCCAGTTATGTTCCTCATACTTAAGAAAGTCGAGGACAATTTTTATGTCATTATAATCTTCTCGCAGATGAGTTGAATAACCAATTGGAACCACTGCATAAACATTACTGTTGTGTAGGAGAACACATTTCAGACTCCATTTAGAGTTGTCAAGAAATAGCTGCCAATCAAGGATTGTAAGTGGTAATACCTAGCTGGCTGAGAAGACTACTGATATCATGACAGTAAACAAAGTGTTTGTCTTCAGAAAAAAAGTCCACAAAAATTTGTTCATGCTTTCTAAAACGGGATACTTTAGCTGACCAGTGAAGTACATTCTTTTCTTGAATCCTGGAGGCTAATAACTCAGCTGCTTTCTTTGATAGGCCCAAATCTCTTCCTAAGTCATTCAATTTGGATTGGCTAAACTTCTGAGGGGTTAATGACTGCTTGGCATCAGAAGAAGATCCTTCAGATTTTACAACCATTTCCTCATGCATCTTATCAAAGTATACTTGATCACCGTGTTCACTTTCTTTGTCCTTAGAAGAAATAAAACCATTGAAAACTGGAACCGGGAGTGTCTCAAGGTGTGGGATAGGTTGTTTTGCTGACAGAATATTAGGATATATGATCATATGCCATTTTTTCTTGCCGATGCCCTTTGTATTGATCAGACAGAAATAACAGTCACTGTTGTGGTCCTTAGGTTCATGCCAAACCATGGGAATACCAAAAGGCATTCCTCTGCATTTTCTTTTTGTCCAGTCACAAAGCATTTTCTCACAATTATGACACACAATCTGAGGAGCCTAATTCTTGTCTTGATCGCCAAGGAAAACTTGAAAATAGGCAATATATGCATGTGTCACAAATGATTAAATATTACACCTTTGATGTTGAAGCATGTAACAGCCACATATATAACAGAAAGTGTCAGAACTATTCTTACATTTATGCCTACTTGAAGAAGCCATGATTTAATCTTAAAACAAAATAAGAGGGTGTATTTATAATAATTTTTTACATTTAAAAACAACTATAATTATGTAAAAGTGATGTTTGTAAAACATTAATTGCCTTGTGGTTCTGTTCAATCCAAGAGTTTTTGCCCTTTAACTCTAATTTAAAAACTAATGTATGCCATTAACTGTAACAAAAAGAAATTAAAATTGCATAAAAACTAGAGCATACACCAAAAAACAGATTTCAGATTTGGAATCAGTGATGCAGAAATATATAGAACCAGTTCTAAAACCTCATGCAACAGAAAATAAAAAAAATGTTTGTTCCCCAGTGTTATATCTCAATCATGGTAGGAAAAAATAAAATTTAAATAATAACAATTAAAATGACAAGTGGTTATAGTACTTGTACTAGTACTTGTCCTAGTACTATATGGAGTGACCTTAGTGTTTTATAATTTTTGGGGAAAGAAATGAAAAAAAAGTTACTCAATTTTACTATGTCTTGGTAATATGTCTCGTACCAGTAGTTTATAAATGTGTATATCTTTGCTTTTCTTATTTATTAATGTAAAGCACTCAGATTTACACTAACATTCTAACATTTCTATACAGGTAAAAATAATGTATCAACTTACAATACTTTCATTGTGCTATAAGCAACAGAAAGTGTCTTTAACACATAAGCATTTGCTCCTATCATATCTAAAGAAGCCAGGAGGAAGTTTGCCTATGGTGATCTCATTTTTCCAATAATGCTGTCATGCGTTTAGCCACTTTCTATCCTTCTGCTGCACTCCCCTTAAAGGGATGGTATCATGGTTGTTACCTCATGGCCATAAGGTGCCTACTGCACCAATAGGAGTAAAATTTATCTGCATTTAGCTGGTAAGTGGAAGATGGAAAGACCTGAAGGTCAAAGACCTATACTTTCTGGGCAGAGTTCTTTGGAACAGCTATCCCTGAAGTATCATCCAGCAACATTCACAGAGCTCACTGAGTCCCACGTGCATACCTACTCAAATCTCTACAAGTTCTGTGGCAAAGTGAATTGTGGATGGGGCTCTGTCCAGCAACCTGACAGTGTCTGCCATAAATAGTAATATAATCAAAACTGAGCTACAGGAGTGTTGCATTATAGCATAAGGAAAGGAAACTTCGAGCCTCCATTTGTAACACAGAAGTCTGGCCTTACCAGGCGGTGGCGCAGTGGATAGAGTGTCAGACTAGGATACGGAAGACCCAGGTTCGAGATCCCAACATCACCAGCTTGAGTGTGGGCTCATCTGGTTTGAGCAAAAGCTCACCAGCCTGGACCCAAGGTCGCTGGCTTAAGCAAGGGGTTACTTGGTCTGCTGAAGGCCCACAGTCAAGGCACATATGAGAAAGCAATCAATGAACAACTAAAGTGTTGCAATGAAAAACTGATGATTGATGCTTCTCATCTCTCTCTGTTCCTGTCTGTCTGTCCCTATCTATCCCTCTCTCTGACTCTCTCTCTCTGTCTCTGTAAAAAAAAAAAAAAGAAGTCTGAGGATACTGTATGAGAAATAATGATAATAATGTTGCAATATAGCCAGCAATGACTAATATTAATCTGGGACTCATTATACACCAGGTAATGTTCAAAACATTTATATATGTTACTTTATTAAATATTTGCAACAACCTTATGAAGTGAGTGGTATTATTATTCCCATTTACTTATGAGGAAGCAAAGGCACAAAGCAACTTCACAATCGGGGAAGGTCCCTACGTAAATAAGTGCTCAAACAACAATTAAAAGGGTGGGAACACATGTTCTAACCCAGGTTTACTAGGAGACAAGATGGGGATCTTTTGTTTCTTTACCTCCTCTTTATTGTAAGGTTTTTCTCTGGAAGTCAGAATATGTTTAAATAGCCTATATGAGTCCAAGACTTAAATTTACAAACTCACATGACCCAAAATTTAAAAACAAAAACACCAGTCTGTCCATTACTTGGAATGAAGTTTATCTAATTTGTCACTGTTAATCCTAAATGGTGATCCAAGGGGATGAAATGTACCTTGACTATAAAATTGTGACTACCTCTACAATTAGTAATGCTCTGTCTAGACCTTTTAGCCCTGTAGGTATGAGGATGTTTTAGAGCCTAGCAGATACAGTGAAGGAAAGGATCACTTTTATGAAAGTGGCCAGGAGTGGAGGCATCATTTCTTCACTACCAGAAGAAATAAACCACATGCAGAGAGTTCTACATCAAACACCATCCTCAGCAAGAAGTCCAGATATAAGCTCCCCACTCATTGGTTTAAAGCAGTGTTTCTCAACTTTTTGTCATCATTGATCCCAAATAAACCTATGTAGAGTAGATTTTCTTCCTAATTTTCCCCAGTATGCCATTTAAATATCACATATATATTACATATCTGTTTATGTATCTCTTTAGAAGAGCTAAAGATCTAAACTTTTTCTCAAGAACCGATTTTCGGCCCTGGCCGGTTGGCTCAGCGGTAGAGCGTCGGCCTGGCGGGCGGGGGACCCGGGTTCGATTTCTGGCCAGGGCACATAGGAGAAATGCCCATTTGCTTCTCCACCCCCACCCCCTCCTTCCTCTCTGTCTCTCTCTTCCCCTCCCACAGCCAAGGCTCCATTGGAGCAAAGATGGCCCGGGCACTGGGGATGGCTCCTTGGCCTCTGCCCCAGGCGCTAGAGTGGCTCTGGTAGCGGCAGAGCGACGCCCCAGAGGGGCAGAGCATCGCCCCCTGGTGGGCAGAGCGTTGCCCCTGGTGGGCGTGCCGGTGGATCCCGGTCGGGCGCATGCGGGAGTCTGTCTGACTGTCTCTCCCCGTTTCCAGCTTCAGAAAAAATACCAAAAAAAAAAAAAAAAAAAAAAAAGGAACCGATTTTCATCCCCATGGGAGGATATTACCCTTGTTTAAAGTGATTGATTTATAACTTTAAAATTATTCTGAGAAATGAGACTTCCCATGACCTCACCAAAATTCCAATAATGAAAAAGATACCATAAAAAACTTCAATCAGAGCCTTGGTGTTCTCAATGTAGTAGTCATTATTGCCATCAACACTTTGGGAGCACAGAGTATGTCTGCACACAAACCCGATGTGGTTTGGGGAAGTCTGTGTCTAGTTCTGCCCAATGAGTTATTAGTGAAAGGATTACATTTCACTTCCAGACCAGAATATTCTGTTGCCATTTAGAAACCTACAACTCTCTTTCCCTCTACCCAGATAAGCAATGTTCAAGATGGTTGCTGCTTTGTCAGTATGGAGGTGGTTGGTTATTATAGCACAATCTAGCTTACTCTGACTGATAAACTGGGTCATTCATTTACTCATTTAAATGAATGAGAGCCAACAATGGGTCAGACTCTATCCTTGGCACTCATGATATAGCAATAAACTAGACAACTCCTTGCCTTCATGGAACTTATATTCTAATGGTGGAATCTAGTGATTATTCAGTCCAGAAGGAAAGGGTTAAACAGTAGAAGAAAATTAACCCTTGTCCTTGAAGACAAAGCTAAAATTAGAAAATTTCATCCTGGGATATACTCGCAACAATCTTCTCTGAAATGAAGCCAAGTCCAGAGGGCATTGGTCCCTCTGTTCCTTCCTGGAAAACAAAGGGATGTGAAAATCCTGTTTTAATTCTGATATTTGCAGTTAAATGATTTGAGAGTTTACAGAAAAATATCTTTGGAGAAAGACTAAAATTTAGAAAAATATGAAGGTGAGAAGGGAGTCTTCTAAATTGAAAAAAATAATAGGCACAGACATGTGGAAGTACAAATATTTCTTATTCAAACCAAATGAATCACAGAATCACCAAGCTACAGACTGAAATAATTCACCAAAACATCAACTGGAGCTCTTGAACAATTGATTTTATTTTGCTTAAGATCCTATATTATAGAGAGATGCACATTTCCCACAGGATAAAGCCCATTCTTCCTTGAGAGGAATTCTGAGCAAATGCACAAATAATGAAACTGAAATAGACTATTTTAACCCCATTTCAGTTCAAACACCCCAGTCATCAAAGCTGGCCAGCCAAAACCAGATGCTTAATATCATCCTTTGAGGTTCAATGAACTAGGGCTTTGTTAGCCCAGGAGTGAGAAAGAATTTAAAAGACAAGGGCCCCCCTTGGGAAATGATTTCCTGATGACCTCTTTGAATTACATGATTTTTCTCATAAAACAGTTAGCCTCCTAATCCTTATTCCCTGCACTGTGTGAATCTCTCCTAAACCCTCAGCCAGACTAGGAGGAAATGATGGGAGAAATGGCCACGTCTCTCCAACCCATGACAAAATGTTCTTAATTAATCTTATGCTCCATAATATAAAGTGAATAGGAGGCAAGTTTTGCTGTTTCTGACTCTTCAAATTCTGGATAGCTTGAGTCTGTGTCTTTATATAATGTTTTAATCAAAAACAAAACAAAACATAAAGATGCTAAATTATAAAGTTTGTAACTATATCACTTTCTGATACCAGCATCATCGCCAACGTCTACTTTAGTTGCTTCATTTCTGAAGATGCTTAATACTTTGATAATCCTGTTTGAATTTTTAGCTAAAAGCAAACACATATATTTGAGTTTTAACATCAGGTGCTGCTTTATTTCTGTAAAGTTAAAATAATAATTTTTAAAAGTAACATACCTTTTAAACTCCACTGCCTGGTTTTGACCTCAGACAATAATTTTCAAATTATCTCATGGCACACATAAACTAATGACTAAAATTCTGCGGTGCACCAAAAAATATATCACATTTTTGCCAGTCTAACAACAACAAAAATTTAGGTAGAATTTTGATTGTGTTGGTTGCTATCATTTTTTTTACTTGACAATCTAAGGAAAAAGACACCAGTGCCCCTGACTAAATAGTCAGATATTGCATGTTTCAAAAATTCTTGTGGCATACCAGTTAAAAATTGCTGACCTAGGACAATGTTATGGCTCAGATATTTATCAAAGAGCTTTTTATCTAAAACATTAATACCAGAAGAAAAAGGAATAGTTAAAAATAAATATGAGTCAATTCCTAGAAGCAAATACACACCTTGGGACTCAAATATCAATTAGGTTGAGAGTATTCATCATAATTTGTTGTTAAAAAAAAAAAACATTTCCCTGGAAAACAAGATTGGAGTGACAATTCTGTAGTCTGACATTAGCTGATTGGATAATCTCAGGAGAGGAATGGTACTCTGACTCTGCCGGGCATCATACGTAGAACTTTTCATGAATTAACTCACTTACTCTTCGTGTCAGAGAGTATTATTATTGTCCTCATTTATGAGATAAGGAATCTGGTACAGAGAGAAGTTGAGAGATGACGTCAGAGTAATGGCGGAGTAGGAAGCGATACCGATAAATCTCCCCCAAACCTCAACAAGATCTTCAACCAGAAACAGAAAAACCTATACTTGGAGCCTCCAGATGTTTCGCAATACACCCAAAGGTATGATCGAGTGAAAAATTGGCTAAATATATAACCAAACCCCGAAGGAAATAGGGAGTAAGAAATGCTCCGCCTTCCTCACTAACCTAAACAGGGCGATTTTCACTGGAAACTGAGAATATAGAAACTAAGGCGGGCAAAGGGGGTGAATAGATCCAGGCCGCGGCACAAACGGCCGAACCAGGCTGTGGCACGGAGATCCAAGCCAAGGAAAAACTGTTCCTGTGACAACCTGGGCAATACAGCTAACACTCGCGCCAAACCCAGACAAAGAAAGACAAGCGGCGCAGCCATTTTACCTGATCCCCTGGTAGGCACATAGTGGGTGAGAGATTCCTTCCAAAGCCCCGGAGGGTACCCCGTGTTACTCCACAGAGAGGCAGAGTCAAAGGCCTTTGTGTGGGCCGAAAGCCTCCGGGCTGCCCCAGCACCCGGGGAGAGCCGCACACGGGGAGGAAGTGAGAGCTAATTCCAACACTGGAACTTTTCAGTGCGGGCGGAAGGTTTCACTCAGAGGGCGAGACTCCGACCTCACATCCTGGTCTGCGCGCACGGAGAGTGGGAAGGAGACTCCTCCCAGCACCTCCGGAGTGGGAGCCCGTGTTGTCCCATGGAGGGGCAGAGTCGGGGGCCTTTGTGTGGGCTGAGGGCAGAGTCATGGGCTGCCCCAGCGCCTTGAAAGAGCGGCACACGGGGACAAGCGAGAGCCAATTCCAACATTGGAACTTTTCAGTGCGGGCGGGGGTTTCACTCAGAGGGCGAGACTTCCGGTCTAACATCCTGGTCTGCACGCGCAGACCCGCCCGTGTTACCGGACAGAGTGACAGAGCCAGAGGTCTTTGATTAGGCGAAAGCCCCGGCTGATTATGCTAGCAGCTCTGACTGACTGAGCCTTACCCAGAGCCCTGTGCTGAGTGGAAATAAGAGTGGGGAGTTGCCCGCTCTTTGAGCCTCTTACTATCCAGGCAGAGGCAGCAGCAACCCCATAGCTGGATTATCAGGCTGCTGGTTGAGGAAGGAAAGACTAGGAGAGAGGCTCCTGAAACACGGACTCTCTCACTGTTGGAGCCTATAAACGCTAATGAGCCTCGACTGCCAACGAGACTGAAGCACAATACATGACATCGCCATAGAGACTTATCAACTGCAAACCTCTACCTGAGCGTGCCAAAGGGGCAGAACCCAGGGTACAGAGTCGCCGACCAGGAAGAGGGAGAGAAAAGAAAAAGCAAGAAGATAACCTCTCAAAATCAGAATAATCCGCAGACTTTATAACCTATCCCATTTTATTATATTTGTTCGTTTGTTTCTCTTATCTTCATCCTTGATTTTTTTTTTCTTTTTTCTTTTTTTTTTCCTCCTCCAATTTGGTCGTTTAACTCCCTACTGGTCTTACTCTCTCCTCTCCTTGAACTACACTACCCATAAGTGTTACATCTCCCATTATCTTTTCTTTCCTCTTCCTTTCTCTCTATGAGGGTTGCACTCCAAAACCCTTAACTCTCTCTCTCTCTCTCTCTCCTCTTTTTTCTTTTTTCTTCTTTTAGTGGTTCCCTCTTTTTTTTCTCTCTCTCTCTCTTCTTTTCTCCCTCTATATTAGTTTCTTCCTTTTTCCTTTACATCTCCTCTCATTCAAACCTCAATAACAAACAAATTATTTTATCTGGGACTCAAACTTATATTTGTGGCATTTTGGGGGGGTTTTACTTCACCTTTTTAACTCACTAGCAGTGCTCCCATCCCTGGCTCTCCATTTTATCAAGCTCTTGTTCCACTAAATACAATAGTAATTTTTTAATTTGTCCCCCCATTTTCCTGTTTCCCTCTTACTCCTCTCATCATAACTCTTAGTCAACCAACACCTAAACGCAAATCATTTTATTCTTGATCCAAATTTTTTCATTATTTGCTTTTTGTGGGTCCATACACCCACCCTTTTTTATTTATTTATTTATTTATTTTCTTTCCCCTTTATTACTTTTCCCCAATTCAGGCCCTCAATTACAGGCATTGTTTGTTCTATTAAATACAATATAATTCACAGTTCACCACAAGATTTTCTCAAGAAAGAGGGGAGAGGAGAGGAGAGAAAAAAAGGAGGGGGGAAATAATTTCCTTTTTTTAAATTTTTATTTTATTTTATTTTTCTTTATTTCATTATTAATTTTTTTTTTAAAAACTTTTTTCAATTTTTTATTTTTTTTAACTTTTTATTTTTTATTAAATCTCATTAATACTATCAACAAAACCACCCTCAGATGCCATTAAGGAAGAGAAAATCGAATATCATGGATACAAAAGAAAGAGAGGTAACACAGCTAGATGAGGAAAAATCTATGGAGAAAAAATTTAATATATTGGAAACCTTGGAGTTAAATGACAGAGAATTCAAGATAGAAATCCTAAAAATACTCAGAGATATACAAGAAAACACAGAAAGGTAATTTAGGGAGCTCAGAAAACAACTCAATGAACACAAAGAATATATGTCCAAGGAAATTGAAACTATAAAAACAAATCAAACAGAGATGAAAAACTCAATTCACGAGCTGAAAAACGAAGTAACAAGCTTAGCTAATAGAACAGGTCAGATAGAAGAGAGGATTAGTGAAATAGAAGACAAGCAACTTGAGGCACAACAGAGAGAAGAAGAAAGAGACTCAAAAATTAAAAAAAATGAGATAGCCCTACAAGAATTATCTGACTCCATCAAAAAGAATAACATAAGAATAATAGGTATATCAGAGGGAGAAGAGAGAGAAAATGGAATGGAGAACATACTCAAACAAATAATAGATGAGAACTTCCCAAGCCTGTGGAAAGAACTAAAGCCTCAAGTTCATGAAGCAAACAGAATTCCAAGTTTTCTTAACCCCAACAAACCTACTCCAAGGCACATCATAATGAAATTGGCACAAACCAACGGCAAAGAAAAAATTCTCAAGGCAGCCAGGGAAAAGAAGAATACAACATATAAAGGAAGGCCCATTAGATTATCATCAGATTTCTCAGCAGAAACTCTACTAGCTAGAAGAGAGTGGACCCCAATATTTAAAGTCCTGAAAGAGAGGAACTTTCAGCCACGAATACTATACCCATCAAAGCTATCCTTCAAATATGAAGGAGAAATAAAAACATTCACAGATACAGAAAAGATGAGGGAATTTATCATCAGAAAACCCCCACTCCAGGAATTACTAAAGGGGGTTCTCCAATCAGATACAAAGAACAAAAGAAAATAAAGCCACAAGTAAAAGCTCCAAGAAGAACACAATAAAACCAAATTTAAACTGTGACAATAACAAAAAGAAAGGAGGGAGAGGATGGAGATTAACAGTAGCAAAGGACGATGGAGTGCAAAAGTACTCACAAAATAGTGTGCTACAATGAACAGGGTAGGAACCCTTTTCATTACCTAAAGGTAACCACCATTGAAAAAACCACCACAGAAGCACATGAGATAAAAAAGATAGCAACAGTGGAAAGATGTATGGAATACAACCAAATAAAAACAAAAGATAAAAAAACGAAAGAGAAGGATCAAACAAGACACAAAACTAACAGAAAGCAATCTATAAAATGGCAATAGGGAACTCACAAGTGTCAATAATTACACTAAATGTAAATGGATTAAACTCACCAATAAAAAGACAGAGTAGCAGAATGGATTAAAAAAGAAAATCCAACTGTATGCTGCCTACAGGAAACTCATCTAAGTAACAAGGATAAAAACAAACTCAAAGTGAAAGGCTGGAAAACAATACTCCAAGCAAATAACATCCAAAAAAAAAGCAGGCGTAGCAATACTCATATCTGATAATGCTGACTACAAGACAACAAAAGTACTCAGAGACAAAAATGGCCATTTCATAATGGCTAAGGGGACACTGAATCAAGAAGACATAACAATTCTTAATATATATGCACCAAACCAAGGAGCACCAAAATATATAAGACAGCTACTTATTGACCTTAAAACAAAAACTGACAAAAATACAATCATACTTGGAGACCTCAATACACCGCTGACGGCTCTAGATCGGTCATCCAAACAGAGAATCAACAAAGATATAGCAGCCTTAAACAAAACACTAGAGCACCTGGATATGATAGACATCTACAGGACATTTCATCCCAAAGTGACTGAGTATACATTTTTCTCCAGTGTACATGGATCATTCTCAAGAATTGACCATATGTTGGGCCACAAAAACAACATCAGCAAATTCAGAAAAATCGAAGTTGTACCAAGCATATTTTCTGATCATAAAGCCTTGAAACTAGAATTTAACTGCAAAAAGGAGGAAAAATTCCCACAAAAATGTAGAAACTAAACAACATACTTTTAAAAAATGAATGGGTCAAAGAAGAAATAAGTGCAGAGATCAAAAGATATATACAGACTAATGAAAATGACAATACGACATATCAGAATCTATGGGATGCAGCAAAAGCAGTGATAAGAGGGAAGTTCATATCATTCAGGCATATATAAACAAACAAGAGACAGCCCAAGTGAACCACTTAACTTCCCACCTTAAGGAACTAGAAAAAGAAGAACAAAAACAACCCAAAGCCGAAGAAAGGAGATAATAAAAATCAGAGCAGAAATAAATGAAATAGAGAACAGTAAAACTATAGAAAAAATTAATAGAACAAAGAGCTGGTTCTTTGAAAAGATCAACAAAATTGACAAACCCTTGGCAAGACTTACCAAGGAAAAAAGAGAAAGAATTCATATAAACAAAATCCAAAATGAAAGAGGAGAAATCACCACGGACACTGTAGATATACAAAGAATTATTGTAGAATACTATGAAAAACTTTATGCCACTAAATTCAACAATCTAGAAGAAATGGATAAATTCCTAGAACAATACAACCTTCCTAGACTGAGTCAAGAAGAAGCAGAAAGCCTAAACAGACCTATTAGTAGAGAAGAAATAGAAAAAACCATTAAAAACCTCCCCAAAAATAAAAGTCCAGGACCTGACGGCTATACCAGCGAATTTTATCAAACATTCAAAGAAGACTTGGTTCCTATTCTACTCAAAGTCTTCCAAAAAATTGAAGAAGAAGCAATACTTCCAAACACATTTTATGAGGCCAACATAACTCTCATACCAAAACCAGGCAAGGATGGCACAAAAAAAGAAAACTACAGACCAATATCTCTAATGAATACAGATGCTAAAATACTAAACAAAATACTAGCAAATCGAATACAACAACATATTAAAAAAATAATACATCACGATCAAGTGGGATTCATCCCAGAATCTCAAGGATGGTTCAACATACGTAAAACGGTTAATGTAATACACCATATCAACAAAACAAAGAACAAAAACCACATGATCTTATCAATAGACGCAGAAAAGGCTTTCGATAAAATACAACACAATTTTATGTTTAAGACTCTCAACAAAATGGGTATAGAGCCCTGGCCGGTTGGCTCAGCGGTAGAGCGTCGGCCTAGCGTGCGGAGGACCCGGGTTCGATTCCCGGCCAGGGCACACAGGAGAAGCGCCCATTTGCTTCTCCACCCCTCCGCCGCGCTTTCCTCTCTGTCTCTCTCTTCCCCTCCCGCAGCCAAGGCTCCATTGGAGCAAAGATGACCCGGGCGCTGGGGATGGCTCTGTGGCCTCTGCCTCAGGCGCTAGAGTGGCTCTGGTCGCAACATGGCGACGCCCAGGATGGGCAGAGCATCGCCCCCTGGTGGGCAGAGCGTCGCCCCTGGTGGGCGTGCCGGGTGGATCCCGGTCGGGCGCATGCGGGAGTCTGTCTGACTGTCTCTCCCTGTTTCCAAGCTTCAGAAAAATGAAAAAAAAAAAAAAAAAAAAAAAAAAAAAATGGGTATAGAAGGAAAATATCTCAACATGATAAAGGCCATATATGATAAACCATCAGCTAACATCATATTAAATGGCACAAAACTGAAGGCTTTCCCCCTTAAATCAGGAACAAGACAGGGTTGTCCACTCTCTCCACTGTTTTTTAATGTGGTACTAGAGGTTCTAGCCAGAGCAATCAAACAAGACAAAGAAATAAAAGGCATCCATATTGGAAAAGAAGAAGTAAAGGTATCACTTTTTGCAGATGATATGATCCTATACATCGAAAACCCCAAAGAATCCACAAAAAGACTACTACAAACAATAAGCCAATACAGTAAGGTCGCAGGATACAAAATTAACATACAGAAGTCAATAGCCTTTCTATATGCCAACAATGAAACAATTGAGAATGAACTCAAAAGAATAATCCCCTTCACAATTGCAACAAAAAAAATAAAATACTTAGGAATAAACATAACAAAGAATGTAAAGGACTTATATAATGAAAACTATAAACCATTGTTAAGAGAAATTGAGAAAGATATAATGAGATGGAAGAATATTCCTTGTTCTTGGTTAGGAAGAATAAATATAATCAAGATGGCTATATTACCCAAAGCAATATACAAATTTAATGCAATTCCCATCAAAATTCCAATGACATTTTTTAAAGAAATAGAGCAAAAAATCATCAGATTTATATGGAACTATAAAAAACCCCGAATAGCCAAAGCAATCCTAAAGAAAAAGAATGAAGCTGGGGGCATTACAATACCTGACTTCAAACTCTATTATAGGGCCATGACAATCAAAACAGCATGGTATTGGCAGAAAAATAGACACTCAGACCAATGGAACAGAGTAGAAAACCCAGAAATAAAACCACATATATATAGTCAAATAATTTTTGATAAAGGGGCCAAGAACATACAATGGAGAAAAAAAAGCCTCTTCAATAAATGGTGCTGGGAAAACTGGAAAGCCACATGCAAAAGAATGAAACTCGACTACAGTTTGTCCCCCTGTACTAAAATTAACTCAAAATGGATCAAAGATCTAAACATAAGACCTGAAACAATAAAGTACATAGAAGAAGACATAGGTACTAAACTCATGGACCTGGGTTTTAAAGAGCATTTTATGAATTTGACTCCAATGGCAAGAGAAGTGAAGGCAAAAATTAATGAATGGGACTATATCAGACTAAGAAGTTTTTGCTCAGCAAGAGAAACTGATAACAAAATAAACAGAAAGCCAACTAAATGGGAAATGATATTTTCAAACAACAGCCCAGATAAGGGCCTAATTTCCAAAATATACAAAGAACTCATAAAACTCAACAACAAACAAACAAACAATCCAATTAAAAAATGGGAAGAGGACATGAACAGACACTTCTCCCAGGAGGAAGTACAAATGGCCAACAGATATATGAAAAGATGCTCATCTTCTTTAGTTATTAGAGAAATGCAAATCAAAACTGCAATGAGATACCACCTCACACCTGTTAGATTAGCTATTATTAACAAGACAGGTAATAGCAAATGTTGGAGAGGCTGTGGAGAAAAAGGAACCCTCATACACTGTTGGTGGGAATGTAAAGTAGTACAACCATTATGGAAGAAAGTATGGTGGTTCCTCAAAAAACTGAAAATAGAACTACCTTATGACCCAGCAATCCCTCTACTGGGTATATATCCCAAAACCTCAGAAACATTGATACGTAAAGACACATGCAGCCCCATGTTCATTTCAGCATTGTTCACAGTGGCCAGGACATGGAAACAACCAAAAAGCCCGTCAATAGATGACTGGATAAAGAAGATGTGGCACATATACACTATGGAATACTACTCAGCCATAAGAAATGATGACATCGGATCATTTACAGCAAAATGGTGGGATCTTGATAACATTATACGAAGTGAAATAAGTAAATCAGAAAAAACCAGGAGCTGCATTATTCCATACGTAGGTGGGACATAAAAGTGAAACTAAGAGACATTGATAAGAGTGTGGTGGTTACGGGGGGAGGGGGGAAAGGGAGAGGGAAAGGGGGAGGGGGAGGGGCACAAAGAAAACTAGATAGAAGGTGACAGAGGACAATCTGACTTTGGGTGATGGGTATACAACATAATTGAAAGACAAGATAACCTGGACTTGTTGATCTTTGAATATATGTAACCTGATTTATTGATGTCGCCCCATTAAAAAAATAAAATTATAATTAAAAAAAAAAAAAAAGTTGAACAATTTACCCAAAGTCACAAGTTTCAAAAGCATATCATTGACCTTAACGTTTTCATCTCTAGATTCTCTTAAAGTCTCACACATTTTTAGCATTCTAAGCTTCGAAAATTTTTACTTTCTATATCCTACTGTTTCATTTCTAAAATTATGTCTAATTCTACCATGATTTTGTGTTTTACGATTTTCTTTTTTTAAAAATATTTTCTTTTGGAGACTTCAATCTAATATCTTAAATGAAATCTTTGGCTTGGGTTAAAATTTTAAAAGAGAAGATGAAGGATAGGGAAGGTAGAAACCTCCACTGATTATTTTTTGAGCATTTGGCCACAAAGACATCACTTTTAGCTCTACACATGGTCTTACTGATTTTTTCTCAAGGGGATTGGGGCATCATCAGTCCATTGAAAGAAGCCTGAAGAGATGGAAACCAAAAATAATATGTCATACCAGTTTTTATTAATTCTGTTGTATTATTTTTGTTTTCAAATAGACCTATTACACCAAAAATGATGGTTTAATTTTAAACTATCATTTTTATTTTAAAACTTGCAAACAAGAAAAGCATTCTAGAACATGGTGTCTCTGCTCAAGGACTCTGGAGGTAAATGCCTAGCTTAAAGCCTGGATTTACTACTTATTCAGAGTGTCGGATGGTATGATATTTAGCCTCTCTGAACTCACCTATAAAATAGGAACATTAGCACTTTCTTCTCAAGGTTGTCCTAAGTTTAGCATACCATAGGATGCCTATTAAGCACACAATAATATGCAATGGCTATTAGTCTGATTTTTTTATAATTATAAGAACCCAATTAGAGGTTCTAATCATACACTTCTAACTCTCCTGAAGATCTTTTCTTAACTCTACACAGTCAGGAAAATTAATTACTTCAGAAATATTTTTAAAGCATTTTCCATAAACCAGACACTATTCTAAGTGCTTTACAAGTATTACTTCAGGTAATCCTCCTTCCAACCCCATCGGGTGGGCATTGCACCTATTTTATAGAAAAGGAAACTAAGGCACAAGGACATTAAGAAATCTACTCAAAGTCTCTAAGGTAATAAGTGATAGAGCTGGGGTCCAGATCCAGGCCCTGGGTCTCACAGTCCCCAGTGCTGCCCAACTGCTCTGAACCCTACAACCTGCTTTGTTCCCCCTCTCACCCTATCCCCACTCAGGACCTTTGTACTGACTTTGAACACCCCTTAACATGAATAATTCAACTGTACTTTCCCTCAGGAATCTACAGTCTTCTGTACCACTTTCTCCTTCCCACCAGGTGCTCGGCTGACCATTCATACCTCCCTGGTGCTCACTGCTGATGCCCAGCAGCCTCTACATTATAACCGCTGTGCTGCTTGCCAGGGTCCCTGCAAGCTGTGATCTCCACAAGGGTTTTAGTTTTCTGGGTGCCTATCACCATCACACCTGAGAGCACATAGTAAATGCTTAACAAACATGATTGATATGAAATTCATTCATTCATCTCTTTACTAAACACCTACTAGGCACCTAGTCTGTGCTAGGTCCTAGGAATATATATGAGTGAACCAAATACAACCAGACAGAATAGTAAGAGAATGATTGTAGAGAAGTCATCAAAACTATGTGTTTTAAAGCCAGATTATTTGGGTTCAAATCCAAGTTCTGCCAAGTTTTGTGAGTTTGGGTAAGTTATTTGACTTCTCTGTGCCTCAGTTCCCTCACTTATAAAATGCTAACATTGTATAATATATAAATTATGTATATATAAGGTATATATTTAAAATATTTAATATTTATAGCATATGTGTATATATGTGCAATGTTATAGAATTACTCTAACGATTAAAAGAGGATTACTCTAAGGATTATTTCATATAATGTATGTAGGACAGGCCTAGTCATTAATAAGCTCTCAGAAGATCAGCTTTTATTATGGTTAACTGTCCTAGACCTTATATTTTGGGGGTGGGATGGGAAGTGGACAGGTATATCTTGTCTCCAATTATAATATAATGAGATAAAGAGATATTTGGTTAAACAATATGAAGTCATGTTTGCAGGTCAAAATGATTAACAAGAAGCACTTCTATATGATACAAATTACCATATATTTCCATGTATAAGACACATTAATTTTGGGGTCCAAAATTTGAAAAAAAAATATTACATAAGGTTATTGAACTCAAGTTTATTCATCATAAAATTTATACAACTCCTCATTTCTGTCAAAACTTCCATCCAGTAGCTTGTTTTCATCTGTGTCTGATGACAAATCACTGTCTTCATATATTGCCTCATACTCAGTTCCATCTATGGCATTTGAAATGCCACCCTTCTTAAATGACTTGACAACAATCTCAATCTTGATATTATCTCAGTATCTTTTTACCCAGGTACAAACTTCTCCTATAGTTGGTTTCTTCACTCTTCCTGCTGGTGTCAAATTATCCCCAGAAGACTTCATCCATTGGTTCCATTTGTCTCTCATGGAAGCTTTGAAGGGTTTGTTGATGCTGACATCAAGTGGTTGGAGCTGGGATGTCAAGCTTCCAGGTATGACAGCAAGTTTTGTTTTTTTGCTCTGCAGCAATCTTCTTTGTGTTTTTTGTTATAAGTTCCCCAAACTGATCAAGCACCAATAGGGCAGGTTTGTGTAAGAGCCCACCTGGTCTCCTCTCCAAACTTTTTCAAACCAGATCTTCATCCCATCCTGATTCACCCAACCTTTGTCATGAATGTGGATAATCACTCCTTGAGGAATGTCTTCTTTTGGCATTGTTTTGTGTTTGAAAATCGCATAGGAGACAGCTTGGTTCCATCAGCACTACAAGCTAGAACAACTGTACAATGGCTCTTTTCATGTCCACTTGTCTTCACAGTTACAATTTTCACCCCCTTCTTATCAACGCTTCTGTTACTTGGGACATCAAATTGAAGAGGGACTTCATCTATATTTCAATATGTCTCAACTCAAACTGATGTGTCTTCCAACATTGAATGACCAAACGATGAAACTCAAGGACATTCTGTTCATAGCTTTCAGGCATCTTTTGGGCAAATCTGGTGCATGTACGCATGCTTAGTCCATTCTGTTTTATGAACCTGAAGCACCAATTGTGTCCTCCTTTGAAATCAGTAACTTCTTTTTCATCAGCAATTCTTCTTGCCTCATGATGAACCATCTTTGTGGACACAGGAATTCCAATTGCCCTTTGTTTTCAATCCATATCTTTAATTCCCTCTCTACATCAGGTCATTTTGCTGACCTGCCTCTCATGGTCCTCTTCTGCTGTGGTGTTTTCAGTAGGGTTTCTTCTTCCCATAGCCAGTCTTGGATTGATTACTCATTTGGAGGAGGACCAAACTTACTTTTAGCAGCACAATTCCCATTCACTTTTGCAAACTAGATCACTTTTAACTTAAATTCAGAACTGTATAAAAAATCTCTTCTGAGCCATTTCTGGGCAGAACGTGGCAAAATGTAACCTACCATAATATATTGGTAACAAGTGTGAAACAATAAGTGCAAAGACAACAAGCACAATAAAGAAGGAAATGCAAGTAAAAAAAAAACTACAACCACTGTATAAGGCACACCCACAATTTTTAGACCCCACATTTTTTGGAAAAAGATGTGTCTTATACATGGGAAAATATGATAAAATGCTCAAAGAATATAGAGAAGGAAGCAGTTAATATTTCCTAGAGAGATAAAGAAAAGCTTCACAAAAAAGTTGGACTTTGGTGGAGTCCCACAGGGTGAGTAGGACAGTCACAAAATAGAGAAAAGGACGGATAATATTCCAAGAGAGAAATCATAGGAGTCAAAGCAGGGGCCATGAGAAATCATGGCCACAGGCTTCTGGTGTTGGAATGCAGATTCACTGTGGTGGTGCAGAATTAAGACTAGAAGGAGTCAAATTACAGCAATCACACTGAGCTCATTCACATTCTCGCCTCATTGAAACTGACAGAGTAGTGGTTTTTAAAGAATTAAGAAAGTAGCCTGACCAGGCAGTGGTGCAGTGGATAAAGCATTGGCCTGGGACACAAAGGACCCAGGTTTGAAACCCCAAGGTCACCGGCTTGAGCAAGGGCTCATTCAGCTTGAGTGCAGGCTCATCAGCTTGAGTGTGGGGTCGCTGGCTTGAGCATAGGATCATAGACCTGACCCCATGGTCACTAGCTTGAGCCCAAAGATCACTGGTTTAAAACCCAATGTTGCTGGCTTGAGCCCAAGGTTGCTGGTTTAAGCAAGGGGTCACTCACTCTGCTGTAGCCCCCCAGTCAAGGCACATATGAGAAAACAATCCATGAACTAAGGTACTACAATGAAGAATTGATGCTTCTCATCTCTCACCCTTCCTGTCTTTCTGTCCCTCTCTCTGACTTTCTCTCTGTTTCTGTCAAAAAAAAAAAAAGAGTTAAGAAGGTACTGCAGCATAAAGAACAGAATATGCATGGATTTGGGAGCCAGAGAGACCTGATTTGCATCCCAGCTCTACTACTGAGTGAGTGAATTTGACCAAATCACTCAACTTTCATTAGCCTCCATTTTTTTATCTGTAAAATGGGTTCAATAGGACTTTCCTTCCAGGGTGGTTGTAAAGACTAGAGATGTACATAAAGCACTCAGTGGATTACCCGACACAAATGATTTTCAATGAAGAGTGGCCCCAATTAATAATATTATTACTGTGTTGGAGGATTAAATGCTTTATAAGAACAGATTCACTGGCAACCTGCAGGGACTCATAACACTAGAGTGAGTCAGATAATTAAAGGTAAATACTATGATTCCCCAACCAGAAAACTTTAAAAAGGCCAAACACTATTGTGCTGAGAAGATGTTTAATCCAAAAAGTAACCACATCAACTAATATTTGCTTAGGAAATTTCCATATGTGAAGCACTTTCCTATTAATTCATCTGTCCATTTCAGCACCTTTATGACAGAAATTTATATTATTGTCTCCCTTGGAAGAGAAATAAACTTCAGAGAAGTCTTTGCTCAAGGTCCCATTATGGCAAGTGGCAGAGCAGGGAGGCTTGATGCCATTGAAAATGCACATTGTGTCTTTGCCTATTTCTTAAAATACTGAACACAAAATTTGTTTTGAAGGCTTCGGAAGTTGTAAAGTTATGGTCTCAGTTAAGAATGATAATGCAGGAAATTATACAATTATAAAATTGTGTGTAGGGTCCATCAACAATCATCTCTCTTAGCCTTCTCATTTTACAAAAGAGAAAATTAAGAAAAGAGCAATTAAATGCCTCTTCTGTAGTCACTTTGAAAATTCATGGCTGTGCTTCTAGTTAAAGATGGCAGATTTAACATATGCTTTATATTACATTCCATCTCCCAAACCCACTAAAAAGACAGTAAAAGGATTGATTGTAAGGACATTAACCCATAAGGACAAAAAGAATGAGAAGAAAACAATAACAATAACATTTTGGGAGCTAAGAAGCAGATGGTTGGCGGGCGTGGGGGGTGTGACTGGCTTTACAGACCTATGAAGCTAAAATTTAAGTTGACTATGGGGGAAGCCCAGAAGCAAGCTGACTTGTGTTGTAAAACCTCACAAAGACTCTGAAACTGGCAGCAAGATGTACCTCTGAAAAGAGCAGTGCCTCTGCAGCTGAGAGAGGATTTTCTCATGGTCTCTTTGACAAGTAGTCCTTTCCATCCTCCTGGCAGAGACTGAAGACTGACTTCGAACAGGCTGATCAGAAAGATCCCAGACAGATGAGTGCCAAACAGTACTGAGGGCAAGATACTTTCCTGAAAACAAGATGTATTAAAAAGTACACATTCTGAATAGTGAGAACCTCAACCTCCTGTCCCACCTTGGCTCCCAGAATGTTGACAGCCACACTTTTAGATCTTGGGCTGAGGATTGAATAATCCTGGTCTGAGGACTCTGGCCAGCCCAGTGGTACAGACCTAAAGATACTGATGATCTAGCCTCATTTAATGAAGTGGCACAGACAGATCACCTTAATGACACCAAGTAGTCACTGTCCATGCACACAGATGTTTCTTCAGCTACTCCGTGCTCCTCTCAAGGTCAGATTTAGCATATAAAAATGTTATATTTGGGGCATACTTATACTAAAACATTTGTGTGTGTGTGTGTGTGTGAGAGAGAGAGAGAGAGAGAGACAGAGACAGAGGGACAGATAGGGACAGACAGACAGGAAGGGAGAGAGATGAGAAGCATCAATGCCTTGTTGCTGCTCCTTAGTTGTTCATTGATGCTTTCTCATAGGTGCCTTGATGGGGGGGGGGGGTTTACAACAGAGTGAGAGAGCCTTTGCTCAAGCCAGCAACCTTGGACTTCATGCCAGCGACCATGGGGTCATGTCTATGATCCCATGCTCAAGTTGGTGAGCCTTGCTCAAGCTGGATGAGCCTGCACTCAAGCTGGTGACCTCATGGGTTCAAACCTGGGTCCTCAGCATTCCAGTCCGATACTCTATCCATTGTGCCACCACCTGGTCAGGCCTAAAATGTTTTTATTGTTCATATAAATTCAGATTTTTTTTTTGTATTTTTCTGAAGCTGGAAACGGGGAGAGACAGTTGCCAGACAGACTCCCGCATGCGCCTGACCGGGATCCACCTGGCACGCCCACCAGGGGGCGACGTTCTGCCCTTCCGGGGGGTCGCTCTGTTGCAACCCCAGCCACTCTAGCGCCTGAGGCAAAGGCCAAGGAGCCATCCCCAGCGCCCGGGCCATCTTTGCTCCAATGGAGCCTCGGCTGCGGGAGGGGAAGAGAGAGACAGAGAGGAAGGAGAGGGGGTGGAGAAGCAGATGGGCGCTTCTCCTGTGTGCCCTGGCCGAGAATTGAACCTGGGACTTCTGCACGTCAGGCCGATGCTCTACCACTGAGCCAACTGGCCAGGGCATAAATTCAGATTTAACTGAGTGTTGCATATCTTATCTGGCAACCTTACCTTCTCTTCAATAAGAACAGACATCCAAGAATCATCAAGCTTTTGAGAAAAGCTTCAACATGAAAGACAGTCAATAAAACACATGAATGAGGAAAAGGTAACATGGGATAAAAACAAAAATTAAAAAAATAATACTAACTTCAAAACTAGTACATTGCAGTGCTATTTACATTAACCAAGATTTAGAAACATCCTAAATGCCCAACAGTAGATGAATAGATAAAAGGACTGGTACATTTACACAATGGAATAGTACTTAGCTATATATATATATAAAAAAGGAGATCTTACCTTTTGCTACAGCATGGATGAGCCTAAAGGGTATTATGCTAAGTGAAATAAGCCAGAAAAAGAAAAATACCATAATATTTCACTTACATGTGGAATCTAATAAATAAAATACACAAACAAAATAAAAACAGACTCATAGATACAGAGAACAGACTGACAGCTGTCAGAGGGGAGGAGGGTTGGGGGATGTGGACAGAGAAGGGACATACGCTAAGCCTGGAAAGTTCAGGGGAGGACTGCCTGGGGCCCGACAGACCTGGAGACCTGGGTCCACACAGCAGGATGGTCTGAAATGAAAACCTTTTAACTAAAAGCAGTTCATGGTGGGTAGTCATGTCCTAGGGAGGTATTTTTGTGTAACAGAGGTCAGTGCTTACCTTAATTGAGCCTGTCTGTTGTCTTTGGCATCTACAACAATGTAACTGATAACATGCCTTTGAAAAGTAAGGGTAATCTTTTTTTTCCCCTGTTAGGGCAGACATTCCACCAGAGCAGGAACCCACAAACCCCCTCATTGTACTATTATCATGTTAATTAACTATCTTATTCCTACCTATGTACAAGAAGTTTCAGTATATACATTTTCACTTTTTATTCAATCCCAGAGATTTCCTTGCTTTGCTTTCTCCAGCCTCCCTAGTCTACCACTCATCAATTTTATGTGACCCCCTTGCATCTTCCCCTTTGGTGCTATAATGTGTAAGGTAAGTGGTAAAACCAAGGTGGATTTAATGGTGGCCACACCAGGCAGGCGTCCTGGAGCCTGACTTCTGGAGGGCCCCACAAAACCCCAACTTTACCCTTTTTTCTAATGTAACAGGCCCAATATTTTCTTCTGTGCTGGGGCCTCAGCCGACCTTAATCCACCTCTGGGTAAAACCACCATTTTCCAGAGCATTTCTTCAGTCTGTTGAGATTTTGTGTCCTGGAAATTGTTGACAGTTTGGCTCAAATAAACTCATAAAAGTTCTTGCAGGTTTGGACATTTCTTACTTTGACAGGGGCTTGGTGAAATATGTGAAGGGATTAAGCAAAAAAGAAAAGAACCTCATAGAGACAACAGTGATTACCAGAAGGAAAGGGGGGTGGGATAGTGAGAAGAGGGTAAAGGGGGGATAAATAGTGATGGTAGTGACTTTGGATGATGAACACTGTAAAGCCAGTAGCCGCGGCCACCATCACAGCCACTTGGCCCATGCAGGTTGGCATTGGATTTGGACAGACAGTAATGAAACAAAGGTCCCAAGAACTGGTGAGTCATTAGCTTTAATCCTAGGTCGCACCAGGTGGGCAAGAAATACACACAGCGGGAAAACACTTTCCTTTCCATTCAGGACTCCCAAAGCCACTGACTCATTTGAATATTCCTAGAATCAAAGGCCCCACCAGCCTTATTCACCTCTGTTCTCCATCTCCTTCTCTCTGCACAAACTGGCTTCTCCTTCAGCACTCTGCCATCTTGGCTGCCTCTCCTCTGCAATGCTGATGACAGGATCTGAGCGAGAAAGCCCCCAGTCTGCCTCATTTTATAGTGTAGAAATTAAAGCCTTTAAGCCAATATACAAATAAGAAAGTCTCTGATACAAAGCTACTTATCTGAGGCATAAATTGGATTCCTCATAAGAGTGTACCACCCCACATCATGCAACAGTCAAGGGTGTGGAGGAAAGCTTAGTTTTGAAAAGATCTTAGTATTAAAAGGGTAGGAAAGGCTTAATCTTAAAACTAAGCGTTGGGCTATATGGACCTTGCTGGCTTACAGCCTGTCTCCCACACCCAATGCAAACTATTAGCGAGCAAATATATACATCATATTTATGAACTTATTTGACTGACAAATACATAATACAATATACAGATGATATATTATAGAATTGTATGCTTGAAACCCATATAATTATATTAACCAATAAATTCAATAAAAGTTTTAAAAAGTGCCACTTGTTTTTCCAGAAAGTTAAGAAAAGATATTTTACCTCTGAAACAAGATAAGCTTATTTTAAAAAGAAATAGTCAAAGAATAGTAATGAGCCATTGTTAAAGTTTTGATGGCAGAAATAAAAATATTCAATAGAAGAGTTTGAAGACAAAGCAGAGTTACAAAAAAAAATAAATCATAGGGAATGAATAAAAAGAAGTTAAAAAAGAAATAATTCAAGACAATTTCCCCAAACTGAAGAGTATGAGTTTCCAGATGGAAAAGACCCTCTGAGCATAAAGAATGACAAAATGCCCTCAGTAATGAAAAAGGAGAAAAGAAAGGAAAGGAGGAAAGAGGGAAAGAAGGAAGGAAGGAAGGAAAGGAAGGAAGGAAGGAAGGAAGGAAGGAAGGAAGGAAGGAAGGAAGGAAGGAAGGAAGGAAGGAAGGAAAGAAGGAGGGAGGGAGGGAGGGAGGGAGGGAGGAAGGAAGGAAGGAAGGAAGGAAGGAAGGAAGGAAGGAAGGAAGGAAGGAAGAAAGGAAGGAAGGGGCTGAGCTGAGATATATGTCTATTTTAGTTCTAGGAGGTCAGGATAAAAGATAATAAACAAATATTTAAAAATGTGTAGTCACTCTAGTCTAGAATTAATATAGGAGTTTAATAAACTAGCTGAGCTTTTATAATAATAATTACATACATAATAAGCATAATGTAGTAGAATAATTGTAGATGGCTAGAATTGTAAATGCTCGGGCCCTGGGCTCACCTGTTTGACCTGTAGCATTCCCTCCTTCTACACACACCAACATAACCTCAGGTTTGTCTAGAGTAAAAGATTTAAAAACAAATACATTTTTATACAGAATAAGTGCTATGAAGAAAAATAAGTTCCTTGGAAAGAATAATAAAGGGTACCAATTTTAGAATTGGTGGTTAGCAAAGGAATTTCTGAGAAAGTGGCTTTGAAATGAGAATAAATAAGAGTTAGGGAGGTGAAAGTAGAAGGATGCGCTTACTAGGAAGAGGAGAAAGTGTGAAGGCCTGGAGGGAGAAGCTGAGCTTTCAAGGAAAGTAAGGTGGGCCAGTGTGGTCTGACTTCTCCAGAGGAAGAGTAGTATGAGATGAGGTTGACAAAAATTCAGAGGCTAGATTATTTTGGGTCTTTGAATTCATGGGGAGAAAAAAAACGAAGTTTGATTTCATTTTAAGGGCAATGAGAAGACATTAAATTATTTTCAGCATTAAAATGACCTCATCTAATTTATAACATATTATCACTCTTGCTGTTATTTGATCCTCTTGGAGCTTCAATACTATGCTTTAAGATAAAAAGTGCAGATGTACATTTCATTGTTGAGAAAGGGAAGTATGAGAGGTTAAGTGGCCACCTTGAGAACAGGCTGAGTGGTTAGTTAGAATGTGGAGATGCAGAGCAAGACCTTGGGTTCTCCAACACCAGTTATTTAGTACATGGCCTGAAACATAATAGGAACTCAATAAATATTTGTTAATTGAATGTACATCACACGAGGTAAGACACTCATTTCTGAGATCCATGGGTCTTTTGATAAAGAAAAATGTGTTAAATCAGCCACCAGGAGGAGTATATACTTCCCCCCTATAGTAGAAACATTGACCTTGGCAAAGACAACTGGCAGAAAAAAAAAGAAAAAATCTTTAACTGAACAGAGTGCTTTCTCCAATTTATACCAAAAAGATTTCATGAAATAGAATTGGCAACATCACAATAGATCCTTTGTTATGTGTTGAGCTGGCCATCTGTCCATGAGACTCAGCTATAGACAGCCTTTTGTTAAAAAAAAAGAAAAGAAAAGAAAAAGAAAGAATGGTTTCTCCAAAGCGAAGGGTAATAAAAGGGAAGTAGCCATGTTTCCTGACACAGTTCAAACCATACAGGCTGAACAGAAGACTTCTTATTTTTTTCTACCCAACTCTGCTACTTTGAATTTCCTTGAACTGACTTCAAAATCAAGTTTGGGAAGAAGAAAACTTTGCTGTGGCACAGAAGTGATCCAAAATGGCTATAGGAGACTACTTGGTGACCGGAACTCAGTCACCCCAAGTGAGATAGGGCTTCTTGTTTCCGTTCTGCGGCCAGGGCCAAAGTACATATAAATGGGGGGGGGGCAAAACATACACAAGTGCTGGAAAAAAAATGTTTTAAAAGACTTGGATCTCACCTACCAACCACTTTTTCTTTCTTTTCTTTTCTTTTTTCATTTACCAAAGCTTGAATTTTGTCAACAACCAATTGTTTGACAAAATTTTGTGTGGTTAGTTCTCAGTCAATCCATGGCTCTCTACACAGCTTTGGTCTACACATGTTGTCAGCATTCACCTGAATGAGGGATCAAGGACAGTTTCCAAGGGTCCCTTAAAAGTAAATCAACTATCTGTAATCAATTAATGAGGACTGATTGGTCATTCACTAGGTGTTGTTCAGAATTGGATTAAATCCTGGGGGAGAAACAAGCAAGGTATTATATTGACACATGGTCCCTGCACTGCATAAAACAACTCTTTTTTTGTTAGTTATTAAGAGTATTTTTCAAATATTTCCCTTGCTTTTAAGTTGGAAAGCTAATATCCAGGTAGTTGAGTTAAAAAAAATTTTTCTACATTTATAGTATCATAAAAAAAATAACATGCAAAGGCCAGTAGGATACCCTGTTAAGGTTCTGGGGTCAGATGTATCACTTTCTTTTATTTCTCTCTCCTTAAATAGTCAGATAGAATATAAGTGAAGGTTGAATGTTGGGGGAGGATATACAAATTTTGTGCTAATACCTTGGATATGTACTACAAAGCTTTAGACATTTTTTTAAATTATTTTTATTTATTTATTCATTTGAGAGAGAGAGAGAGAGAGAGAGAGAAGGGGGGAGGAGCAGGAAGCAGCTTTGACTCCCATATGTGCCTTGACCGGGCAAGCCCAAGGTTTTGAACCGGCAACCTCAGCATTCCAGGTTGATGCTTTATCCACTGTGCCACCACAGGTCAGGCCTTTAGACATTTTTTAAAGAGGTACCAATTCCATAACTTCATAGCTCAGAGCCTTCTGGGTACATTACAGTTAGGTATTTATTTTCTTTGTCCACTAAATTAAAGAGGAATCAATTAGCACTCTAAAAGTATTGGTAAGACTAAAAGTCTTTGAGCAGATATGAGTTTATTGTAAAAATGCTTATGTTGCAATCATTAATTAAATTTTTGAAATAAAAAAACACTTTTACCCCAAAACACAATACAAGAAATACATTTTTAAAAGTTTCTAAAATTATTATTTTTTTTTTAAATTCAACATTCAACAAATATATATTGGGGCTGACTATGTAGAAGATACTGACCTAGGGGCTATGCGAAATTCTAAGGAAGTCTCTATGATATATTCTTTTTCTCCAAAGGTTTTACGAATGGATAGAAGACAAGTAAAGAAACTAAGCTCTCAAAATAGGCAATAGTAAACTGACAGTGATTGGGGTCACAAGGAAGCCCAAACTAAGTTTTGAAGAGATTCAAAGAAGAACTAAGATTCTACTGCACTTGAGCAAAAGTGCTCTCAGTGGTGTCAGGCAAAGGACAGAATATAAACAAAGAGATAGAAATTGGACATCATTGGCCATAACAAGGAAATTGTGTCATCTTTGACTAACACATAGGATAATGATAGGACAGTACTGAGAATTAAGCTGAAAAGATTTTTCAGGATCAACATATGGAAAGCATTGAATTCTATTTTAGAGTCCACATTATAATTGAACAAGGACGTGAACCTATGAAAGATGTTCATAGGAAGTGGTGTCTGGGGGACTGATTTGGCTGAGGTGCTTAATACAACTAGAAAAGGAGCACGAATCTCTAACAGGCTATCACAGGTGTTCAGAGATGAAATGTGTAAATGTGGGTGATAAGAATTGTCAGGGACAATCAAAACAGCATGGTATTGGCAGAAAAGTAGACACTCAGACCAATGGAACAGAATAGAAAGTCCAGAAATAAAACCACATATATATAGTCAAATAATTTTTGATAAAGGGGCCAACAACACACAATGGAGAAAAGAAAGCCTCTTCAATAAATGGTGCTGGGAAAACTGAAAAGCCACATGCAAAAGAATGAAACTCGACTACAGTTTGTCCCCCTGTACTAAAATTAACTCAAAATGTATCAAAGATCTAAACATAAGACCTGAAACAATTAAGTACATAGAAGAAGAAATAGGTACTAAACTCATGGACCTGGGTTTTAAAGAGCATTTTATGAATTTGACTCCACAGGCAAGAGAAGTGAAGGCAAAAATTAATGAATGGGACTACATCAGACTAAGAAGTTTTTGCTCAGCAAGAGAAACTGATAACAAAATAAACAGAAAGCCAACTAAATGGGAAATGATATTTTCAAACAACAGCTCAGATAAGGGCCTAATATCTAAAATATACAAAGAACTCATAAAACTCAACAACAAACAAACAAACAATCCAATAAAAAAATGGGAAGAGGACATGAACAGACACTTCTCCCAGGAAGAAGTACAAATGGCCAACAGATATATGAAAAGATGCTCATCTTCTTTAGTTATTAGAGAAATGCAAATCAAAACTGCAATGAGATACCACCTCACACCTGTTAGATTAGCTTTATTAACAAGACAGGTAATAGCAAATGTTGGAGGGGCTGTGGAGAAAAAGGAACCCTCATCCACTGCTGGTGGGAATGTAAAGTAGTACAACCATTATGGAAGAAAGTATGGTGGTTCCTCAAAAAACTGAAAATAGAACTACCTTATGACCCAGCAATCCCTCTACTGGGTATATATCCCAAAAACTCAGAAACATTGATATGTAAAGACACATGCAGCCCCATGTTCATTGCAGCATTGTTCACAGTGGCCAGGACATGGAAACAACCAAAAAGCCCATCAATAGAAGACTGGATAAAGAAGATGTGGCACATATACACTATGGAATACTACTCAGCCATAAGAAATGATGACATTGGATCATTTACAGCAAAATGGTGGGATCTTGATAATATTATACGAAGTGAAATAAGTAAATCAGAAAAAACCAGGAACTGCATTATTCCATACGTAGGTGGGACATAAAAGTGAAACTAAGAGACATTGATAAGAGTGTGGTGGTTACGGGGGGAGGGGGGAAAGGGAGAGGGAAAGGGGGAGGGGGAGGGGCACAAAGAAAACTACATAGAAGATGACAGAGGACAATCTGACTTTTGGTGATGGGTATGCAACATAATTGAATGACAAGATAACCTAGACTTGTTATCTTTGAATATATGTATCCTGATTTATTGATGTCGCCCCATTAAAAAAATAAAATTATTAAAAAAAAAAAAAAAGAATTGTCAGGGAAAAGAGGGAGTGTAGCTAAGAGAAAATTCAGAAACAACCAAACATAAAAAGTGAGTTAGGTAAATGGTATGAGGCAAAGCATAGAGTCCAGTATTTTGAGTGTGCATGACTAAGGTAGTATTTGTACCATTTACAACAATAAAAAAGCCAAAAAATTAATGGCAAAGAGGATTGTGGTATGAAGAACTCTATGCTGAGATGCCGACAGGAAACACAAAGCGTGAAGCCCAGCGTACTGTTAGAATTTCCGGTCCAGGATGCAAGAGGCACAAGAACTCTAGAGGAAAGATTTGGCAGTCAGACTGGAGAGGCAGGGTAGTCACTGGGATCCAGGCTCTGCGTGAGACTCTCGGGAGAGAGAAGAGAAAGGAAGGGGGAGGGACAGAAAGGGAGCAGAGGAAAAGAATCTTGCAAATGCTTTTTTTTTTCCTCTGCCAATGAGAAGCCACTTAAAAAACTTGAGAATAAGAGTGGTGAAAGGGGGCACCCTTGCCTTGTTCCTGATCTTGAAGGGATTGCTTTTAATTTTTGCCTGTTGAGTATGATGTTGGCTGTCGGTTTGTCAAAGATGGCCTTTATTATGTTAAAATATGTTACTTGTATTCCCACTTTACTGAGAGTTTTTATCTTAAATGGGTGCTGGATTTTATCAAATGCTTTTGCGGCATCTATTGATACAGATAACAGGATGGCAAATCTACAGGGAAGGGGGGAGGAAGTTAGGCAGAGGGGAGCAAAGGGGGTGTTATGGGGAACACATGGGTGGGGTGAGGGTGTTATATTGAGTGGGACACTTGAATCCATGTTAACACAATAAATTAAAATGAATGAATAAATAATGATAAAAAGAACTTGAGAAAAACTATTTCTTTTTGCAGGAGAACACTACTAACATAATGTATAGGAACCATTTCAACAAGAAAGGGGACGGGGATGTAAAATACAGCATAGGGAATATAGCAGGGGTCCCCAAACTTTTTACACAGGGGGCCAGTTCACTGTCCCTCAGACCGTTGGAGGGCCGGACTATAAAAAAAACTACGAACAAATCCCTATGCACACTGCACATATCTTATTTTAAAGTAAAAAAACAAAACGGGAACAAATACAATATTTAAAATAAAAAACAAGTAAATTTAAATCAACAAACTGACCAGTATTTCAATGGGAACTATGGGCCTGCTTTTGGCTAATGAGATGGTCAATGTGCTCCTTTCATTGACCACCAATGAAAGAGGTGCCCCTTCCGGAAGTGCAGGGGGGGCCGGATAAATGGCCTCAGGGGGCCGCATGTGGCCCGCAGGCCATAGTTTGGGGACCCCTGGAATATAGTCAACAATACTGCAATAACTTTATATGACGCCAGGTGAATACTAGACTTATTGGGGAGGCCACTTTATAAATTATATAAATGTCTCACCACTGTGCTAGTATACCTGAAACTAACATAAAATCATATGGCATGTCAACCTTTAAAAAAAAAAAAAGATAAAGAGAGGGGATGTCAGCAGGGCCCTATGCCCTGGAGGGAGAAAAGTGAGGGGAAAAGGGAAAGTTTGAGAAAGAAAACAAAACATCGAACTCAGATGATTTGAGAATAAAAGGTGAAATAGTTATTTCACCAATTATTATAAGACTGTTTGAGTAACGTCCTTCAAGCACAAGTCAGATGGCAAGGTTGTAAGGAATGAGAGAGGTTGAGCAGGAGAGCCAGCTGGTGCAGACCACCAACTCCACAACTCTAACGAGGAAGGAAAGGAGGGGGTGGTGTGCGAGCCTGAGGGGGTTTGAGGGGGTTTGTGTCAAATTTACCAGCTGAGAAGGATTGGGGCTCCTTCTTACAGAAAAGGGCAGGAGCTGGAAGAAAAGACAAGACTGCCCCAGAGAAAAATGGCCCAAAGGAGAAGCTTACTGGGTGGTATTTGAACATCAACTCATGTCAGGGTATTTCCTTAGGCAAGAGAGACAAACCCTTCTTCAGAGATTTCCTAAAGGACAAAGAAAGAGAGTGGATAAGGACAAAGGAACCAAGTGCTGAGGTGGAAAAGACTGGTGAGTGGGGATGAGGGACCTTCTCAATTAAGTGGTTGAGCCAGGGACCTTTCAGAGCATCAGGTTTGAGAATCACAGAGAAGTATCAGTGTAACCCCTAAAATGAGGTCAGGGGACACAAGGGACACAGTGGGAGTAACTAGTGAGGGATTATAGGACTGATAAACAGCATAGGACGTTTTCTCTCTGGGCCCCTGGACCCTCAGACTCCTTTGGGCTTTGACTTTCAGACCTGTGACTATTCACAGCCAGGTTTC
This sequence comes from Saccopteryx leptura, assembly GCF_036850995.1. Classification (NCBI taxonomy): domain Eukaryota; kingdom Metazoa; phylum Chordata; class Mammalia; order Chiroptera; family Emballonuridae; genus Saccopteryx; species Saccopteryx leptura. Next base: position 295,297,800 of record NC_089503.1, read on the forward strand.
AAAGCCCCAGGGTTGAGATTCTTAGTTTGCTAGTTGCTGGCATCAAGACCTTGCCACTGGAGACTGCTGTGAGAGGCTTTCCCCAGCCCCTCCTGTGGGAAAGGAGACGCCAGGGAATGGGGCAGAGAAGTCTCACTGAGAAACAAGATTGGACCCTGGCCACCTTCTTACCACTCTCGGCGCTGACACATCCAACTCAGGGACATGCCTGACCTCGTTTCTTGGGAAGAGTGAGGTGTCTATCAAAATACAGAAATCCTAAAAAGCTCATTGTGAAAAGTAGAGACCTCATAATTTGTATTTTGATCTCTTTGAAATATTTTTAAAGTGAGTGCCACCAGGAGTAAGGTAAATAGTCCCGTTTTGTGGGGCAGTTGATTAAATTCCAAGCATATCAGTGTTCCAGGGTGCGCCTGGTGACTCTGATACCTTTTGGCAGGTTTGCCAAGAAAGTGCAAATGTGAGAGGAGCACCAGCGAAACAACGACACTATTCTCCCAGAGCAGGTTGCAGCTCTGGGCAAGGGGAGAAATACTCAGACTTTTGTCTCCCAGTGAAGACGAGATTAGAATGGAATAAATTAGCCATGTGTGTGAGAGCTGTGACTGTATAACAATGACACTTTGTGCTGCATTTCAGGACCTCCAAGCCCTTTGACAAGAATCTTGCTTTCTCTTTGGACTCCAGGAAGGTAGTTGTTAAGTACATACAAGGTCCGCAGAGAAGTGTTTCTCTCCGCCCACTTACAATATTCTGGTTCTCGGCTCCTTCTCAACCAACTTCTTGCCTCCCTTCCCTCTCTGCCCACCCCTGCCCAACTTTCATCACTAAGAAAACTGCCTCAGCAGAGAAAGAAACAAAACTGTATCAAGCATCCACTTAATGGTAAAAAAATTGGGATGTTTACTTATTGAGAACATTATGTGATCATTGCAAAAACTGTATAGACAAGTGATATTCAAGGATTGGCCAAAAATATTTTAACAGTTGGTTTGACACATGGATCAGAAACGATTTGGAAGTTGCACTGGGGGTGGGTATGAGAGGCACCCACGAAGCTAGGTGTTACCTGTTAGCTGCTGGAGTGTGTAAAGGTCCAGGGGTCCCAGGACTAGAGGAGACACTTAGTAGCAAAGTCCCCTTTAGTCCTTAATAGCCCCAAATAGCAAGGAGGAGGGACACTTACTAGAAGCTTTCACCAGCTGAGGAAGAAGTATTTCAATGTCCAGACAACCAAAACTGTTTAATCTTAGTCCCAATGTATCTCCATATGACAGATAAAAATGGGGCCACCCAAGGCCATCCACTGAGTAGAAGGATTGGTTTCCCGTGACTGTACTGCAAGCCCCCACCCCCCCCCCCACCGCTTGTCCCTTGCTGGCTTTGCCTCCTTTTCTTCACCTGTCACTCGGAGTTTAGAGATGAGAATATGCAGTGTTCTAGAGCGGATACAGGGTACCTGAGACTCTCTCTCAGCAACCTCCAACGCTGCATCTCTTAACCCTCTGCTGGTCCTGTTAGAAATCTCAGTAGTGGCAAGGTCAGGAGGAGGGGTAAGTGAGGAACACTTGACTGAAAAGAAAGCCTATTATTTTCTCTTTTCCCTACAAAGAGGTTTTATTTATTCTGTTCCTACCATACCCCCAGAGCCCAGCACATAGTTGATACCCAGTAAAGCTTGTTGACTAAGTGCATGATAATTCATTACATTTCTATAACACTTTATAGTCTTTTAAAGTGCCCTGATATCTGATCCTTCACATTGGACTTTCAAGGAGTTCAGCAGGACTTCAGGGCAAACACTTCTTTCCATCCACAGATGAAGAGGCTAAGTAAGACACAGAGAGCTCAGGTGCTTTGCCCGCCATCACAAAACCAACTGTGGTGGAGCCAGGATAGGGCCCTGCCAACTCATGGTCCAGAGCTTTTTCTCCTACATTACAGTGTAACCTAAATATGACTTAAAGTTCACATAATTGGAAAAATGAAACAACTTATAGTTTCCAACCTACCATATACTTGGTGACACAATGAAGAAACAATGGCAAATTGGAGACCTGGCTCTCCTTCTCTCTCCTGCTTAACACACTTCCTCTTCAATTCACTGATCACCAGATGCAGGGAAACTCCTCACTCTTTCTAGGGTTCACGCATATCACCTCCACGCAGCATCTGGCTTTATGTTTTGTGTTTTAAAGAGAATCCCCCTCCCTGAGGATTACTTCTGTGCTCCAAGGCAGTTGGCACAGGTTCTCCCTTGCTCAGTCCCCTCATTCAGTTCAAATATGACATTTAATGGATGGAAAAGACCAACATGCATGTATCTGGCTGTGGAGAATGCTTTCTCACCAACTCCTCTTCTGGGGCCTGCAGAAGACGAGGGAAATGGATGCCTTCAGGCAGTTGTCATGGTTTTTCCTTTTTTTACCTGGTACAAAAGGTCTCCCATTGTGGCTTCTGGGCCAGCAACATTGGCATCACCTGGGAACTTGTCACAGATGGTTAATAGACTTAGCATGGTGATCAAATCATAAGATGTATAAATGTCGAATCACTCTGCTATACACCTAAAGCTAATATAACCTCATACACCAACTATAATTTTTTTAAAAGAAAGAGAAAAAATGGCCTACCAAGATGAATACTTGTAAAGTTCTAATTCTCCAAACACTTTGCTGTACACTCGAAACTAACACAAAATATTATTGAGTGTAAACTATAGTTGAAAAAAAAATTTTAATAAGTGAATTTAAAAAACTGAGGGCAGGGGAATGGCAAATCCCTGAGTCTCAGACCTACTAGTGTCAGAGGCTCTGGGGATGAGGTCCAGTGGTCTGCGATTGAAAAGCCCTCTGGGTTATTCCAGTGCATACAAAAGTATGAGGGCTATAGTCCTATAACATTCTATATTTTTCCTACCTGAGCCAGGGAGTCACCTCCTATTCCCATTGAGTCCTCTGGGGACCCCTCTGCTCAGTGAGTTCTCTAATCCTTCTTCTCTTCACATGAAAGCCTGTAGTATACAGTCTTGTTATTAACATCAGTAATTCACCTCCCTGGAGTAAGGGCAGGACTAGATGATCTACTGAGATTTTTTCCAGTGGAACAGCTTTGATTCTTCCGGCAAGCTACAATTAAGCAGAAGGATGAGGAAGAGATCTGCCTAGCAAGCTTCTTTTGCTGCAGGCCCCAAGGCAAGTGTGAAGTGAGGACATAGGCCCATTGCCAATTCTTAGTTACAACCCCAGGAGATCTTTGATGTTCTTCCCTTGAAGTTCGAGGTCCCTGTTTTCAAGAATTTATCAGAATGACCCAAACTTAGCAAACTTGCTCTATGTACCTTGGACAAAATAACTGCTGAGTCAATTCTGTGAGGAGTCTTGGATTGTCAGCCTAAAAACCTGTAGATAGTTGACCTTCTCTAGCAAACTACTTCATGGGCAATAAATTAGCACCATGGGTTTGACATATATGGAATCATTGCCAGCATTTGCATTAAGTAGGTAGTCAATGCAAGACCAGGGAGCAAATTTCAAAAAGAAATAATACAATCCATGCTTCCACCTCTTTCTTATCCTCACCCCTTTCTTCTTCCCCAAGTCCCCACCCATGAAAGGACCACTTGAGGACTCAGGAGGATGATTTCTCCACATTCCTGAAATTTTAACACAGTTAAGGAAACAAACAAAGAAACAGAAAAACCCCAATTCCTGCTCAGTTGCTGGGTTCTGATACACTTTCCTTGTTTAAGCTCCTTGATTCATCTTGCCAACCACACAATGTGCTTAACTTCTGACCCTTGTAACATAACTTTCCTCCCTCTTCTAAGTTCTTCAGGTTATGAAAGCACAGCAAGTGAATGGAGAGATGGCTGAGTAGGATAAAACAAAAATGTTACAATGTCCATTGAATTGGTCCCAAATTGTAATCATGAGACTGGGGTCCTGCCAGGGCTCTGCCACTAGTGAGCTGGCAGATTATGGCAGGTTACTGCCCCATTTTTGATCACTGCAAAACAAAGGTGTAAGCAAAACAGATATCTGGGCTGTTTTCCAACTTTTTGATACTCTTAAGTAGACAGATTTATTTTGGGATTTTATTGTCCCTGACTGAACACTCTGATTGAAGACAGCAGGTAGACTTCAACTTGTTTGCTGATTTGACCATTTGAAATTGACTGTATCAGCTGTGGGAAGGGCGTCACAATTGACTAAAGGGTCTGCCTTGGGCATGATAGGGCGAAATGGGCAGGGCCAGGTAGCTGCCGTCCCAGGACCTTGTTTGTTTCTCCTGTAGCTCTCCCACAACTAGCAATTGTTTTGAGTATATGTCTGTTTAGTTGTATCTTGATTGCCTAAAATATAAATACCATCGTATCATAGAATGCAGTGTCTGGTACAGAGCCTATTCCTTGATAACTGGTCATTAATATATATTTTTTTGAATAAATGAATGAGTCTAAATAGCTTAAGAACAAGTCTAGAGCAATAGCAGGAGAGGCTACGCAAGCACTGGGCACTGTAGAGAGCACAACTCCCCCTCAGCATGTCCTCTGAGTATCCCTGCTAACTCCGATTCTCATTTTCTCTGAGACTGAACAGCAATCCTTCAACTTGATGGGGGAAAGGAAAGCAATAATAGGAGGAGGGGTTTTACTGGTTTTTAACGAACACGACAAACACTCCTTTTGGACACTGCTTCTTTTTTGAATGTTTTCACTGAGAGTTTGAGTAGGTGGCAGTTAGCTGGAGAAAAAGACTCAAAGAGGAGTTGAGCTGCTCCATATGGCTCTGATTTTCCAACCACCAGGTGAATTTTCCTACCGTCTTGAAGACCTCACTCTGTTCCCCTTTACTCTTCATTTGTGTTGGAGGGCACATGTTATTATGATTGGGTATTAGGGCTTTTGGAAGGTTGGGAGAGAGGGAGGCTTTCTTGGTAACCTTGGCTCTGTAGCTTGGCATTCGCACAATAAAATGACTTTATCCCCAAACCAGATGTTCAAGTTGTTTTAACAATAGCTTATAATCGCTCCATTAAATAAAACAAAAATGCACTCTATCAGAATATTCTCTGGGATTAAAAGTTTGATCTCTGCTATCTGGTTTTACCCACCAGAGGGTAGCACCTAGATGAATTTGGAATAAATGTCTGTCAAACCTTGACCTTGGTTTGGGATAATTTGCTTTAGAATCTGTGTGAAAGTACCTGGGAACATCAAGATAAGTCCCTAAATGCCTCATAAAGTTTCTGGGTAGACACTTCTACGTAGGTCTCTATTTATTACAAGAAATAGTGTTGGGACGTTGAGTAAACTGGGACTGATTTGCATTCTCTTTGCACAATCAGTTTACCTGGAATATTGCTGTGAGCTTTTTCATTGTATGTCAGATGGATTCAGTGATTGTTAGGGTCTTTTTGACTCAAGGATTCTAAGACTTTTTGTAAGAATAACTCACTGACTTGTACAGACTATCCAAATTTTCATTCAACTACCTTACTTTTATTAGGAGTGGCTGCTGACTCAGAGGGGGTGATGTCCAGTAATGAAGAATAAGTGAGGAGCCTGACCTGTGGTGGCACAGTGGATATAGCATCGACCTGGAAATGCTGAGGTCGCCGGTTCGAAACCCTGGGCTTGCCTGGTCAAGGCACATATGGGAGTTGATGCTTCCAGCTCCTCCCCCCTTCTCTCTCTCTGTCTCTCTCTCCTCTCTCTCCCTCTCTGTCTCTCTCCTCTCTAAAAATGAATAAATAAAATAAAAAATAAAAAAAGAATAAGTGAGGAAAGATCAGTTCAAGATATGTCTATAGCAATGTATCTTTAATACAAGAGATGAAGTGTCTTTATCCCTTCTGTGCATAAACCTCTCATGGTCAATAACCAAATAGGGAAGACAATATAGTAAAGAAATTAAGAACACAGTTCCTGGAGGCCAACTGCCTGAGCAGGAATTCTGCTTCTACCCGACCCATAAGCTGTGAGACCTTGAACTTAAAGTCTTTGTGTCTCAGTTTCTTTGTTTTAGAATAAGAATAGTAGTGTCAGTTTCATGAGATTTTCTGAGGAATAGATAAAATGAAACATATAGCACACTTAGAATAGACCTTGACACATGGAAGGACACAATAAATATTATTATTATTGTTATTGCTCTTGAGTGCTCTCTGGATGTGGCACATATTGAGGGCATGGTGTGGGGGGACAATGAGAGAAAGAACAATGAGTTAGACAAGGACCATACTGATTTTTTTTAAAACTGAATCAGTTGTGCCTAAATAATGACCTTTAACTTTGGCCCACACACCAGTTCTCCATGAGATAGTTCTGACATTGTCTGGAGAATAAAATTGAAAATCTGTGGGTCTCACATATCACTTTCAATTTTAGTTGAATTTAAATTTCGTATGACCCATCTTCCCCAAATATCCAGAAGACCTTGATGGTCATTGTTTTTTCAGGACCCTTGCAACTTCCACAGTCCCAAGTTTCTGGAACAGATTGGAAAATTCAATCATCATCATCATAGTTATAAATATGTGAAGACCAATTAACCTTTCCAAATTAAATACTGATTGTCAAATCAATTTACTCAGCCTTTACTGAGCATGTCCCTTATGCATGGGCATCAAAAAATGACTGCGACATGATCCCTGTCTGCAGAGCTCAGAGTCTTACAGGGAAGATGGAAGGTATACAGGAAATCACAATATAATAAATGTGGTGAGTACAAGAGAAATCTTTACAAAGGGCTACGGAAGCATAGAGAAGAGGGCAGTATTTCCACCCAGGAGCCTGGAAATTTACCACAAAAGATAAGTAAGAATATGTTGAGCAAAGATGGGAAAGGCAGGGTCTCTTAGATTCATTTTGACATATCCATTAGATGTAGGATAGTGCTTTGTCCACAAAGATGCTCAATAAATAGCTATAAAATCACTAAATACATGAATAAAACAGCTAGTTTTTCTTACAGCTTCATTCTTCTCTTCTCCCTCCTCCCACTATCTTCCCACACACTCACTCTCTTCAACTCCAGAGGGAACACTCCTATTCATTACTCATCCCTTTCACTGCCTGGTCTTTTGCAAACATCTCCAAAGCCTACTCTATTATTGCTCAACAAACACAGGTGTCTTGGGTGAAGTGTACAGCATTTAAATCATGAGGGAAGCCTGACACAAACGAGCATTTCCCACTCATTCCACTAGAGAATGAAGTGCTGAATCAGGGAAGGACAGTGTGTGCTGTGTGGTCATTGTAATAACCGTGTCATGTCCCACCTGGCTTCTTCCCCAGAACCCCCCTGCAGAGAAGTGGGTCAGGTCTGCTGAGTTTCCCATCTACATCCACAGGCATAAAACACATGCTCCTCAGTGCCAGAGAAGGGCTGAACCCCCACATGCTCTGTGTCCCCTCACCATCTCATCAGAAAGAACAAGAACCTTAAAGAAATGTAGGAAAATGGGACCTCTGAACCATCCCACAGCTGCAAGCAATGTAATACTTCTCTCAAGGCCAGCCCCTGCATCCTGTCTCATCCATCCTTCCACCCTGCATCAGTCCCACCCCTCTCCATCTTTTCTGCACCCAGATTTTTATTCTCCTCCCTAGACAGCCAACAGTCTAAAAGATCTTCCAAACAAAATCACAATTCCTTCTCTTTTCAGTCCCAGAGCATGGTGTATCCAAACCACGTGGCAATTTCACTCCTCATAAATCAACTATTTAATTGACAGAAAAGAGGATTTGTTTAGAGGCTCACAAAACTCAACATTTTATATGACCCATCTTCCCCAAATGCCCAGAGGCCTTGATGGTCGAATGTTTTCCCAGGAACTTTGCAACTTCCACAATCTGGAGAAGAGTCAAGTGCAGACTCCAACTCTTTCTCCATTTCTGTGGTCTGAGGAGACAATATCATCTGGGATTTGTGGTAAAGTATAATCTGTGTGGCCTGTTTGCATGAAGATGAGATGGAATTTTTGGATGAAGAGACTTTTTTTTTCTTATCCATAGATTGCCCACAATGCTATGCAGAGAACTCTCCAACTTTGAGAAAGAGAGGAAAAAAATTTTCAAATGTCTGAAAGCCTTTTAGAAAGTGCTGGCAAATAGAAAGTGGTAATATTAGAGAAAGAAAGACACGGAGAGAAGAGGACAATAGAAGCAAAAGGACAAAGAGGAGGACAAAAACAATAATGAGCAAAAGCTTCTATTGAGAAGCTTCTTCCTTGGCAGATTGGCCAACTTCGTGCAATTCAAAGTTCAGAGAAATGTAGTCACAATCTGGGTGCTGGTTTCTGTAGAGTTCTTTAAAGTTGGAGTAAGTGGGCATCTGAGATGTGAGAGACTGCTCATTTTTGATCAGAAAACATGGGCTGTTTGGCTCAGTGCTGCTGAGGAAGTGAGTGACCTTGGGCACATTTCCCCCTGTCTGATGTCAGTTGCACATCTTGCATCTCAGCCCAAGTACATCCGCATTCTACCTTTCCTGTGACCACTGTGGTGGTCCTCATGACCATAATCTCTTCCTCAGGGAGGATTGCAACAGAAAGGACTGGAAAGATCATCTGGCCCAGTACCCTCAATCCTGGACACATATAGAATTACATGAGCAGCTTTTAAAATACCAAGGCCTGGGCCCTATTCTAGCCATGGGAAATGGCTAAGTGGCCATCCCTGAAGGGTGACCCTGAATGCTGTATTTTTTAAAAATCCCTCTAGGTGATTCAAATGAGCCTGCATGGGCTGCGAATCACTGTCTTAAGGACAATCTCTAGGAAACCACTTGGTCACATATTCAAGATATTCCTGATTATCTGCAGGCTCTCAAGAACTGTGCTGGGTATTTAGCAATGAATGTGACAATGTCCTTTGTCCCTTACATTGGAGGGGTGGGGGAGACATACATAAACAAAAAAGTAAACCACATAGTGCCATGTACTATGTGCTGTACAGAATACAAGCAAGGTGATGTAACAGAAAATAAATGGAGGAGAACCTGAGTGGTCAAAGAAGCTAACTCCAAGGAGATGACTTTTGAACTGTGAACTGAATGAGAAAAGGATTCTGCCAAAGCAACTAGAAAAAAGCATTCCCAAGCAGAGAAGCAGCAAGTGCAAAGGTCCTGAGGTGAGTGTGGCCAAGAGACTGAAAGGCCAATACCACTGAAGCAGAGTTCTTCAGGAAAACAGAGATGTTGCCACCTGTTCCCAAATTATCACACTTATGTTGCAAAGATAAATAAGGTATAAGGAAGCATTTGGGAAAGAAAAGCCCAATAAAAATATAAGGGGTGTGGGTGTACCGTTTCATTGTTATCTAACTTTTCTAATGTGATTCAGTGGCCCAGATACCAGAAGACAGCTGCACAACATCCCACTGGCTGAGCTCTGGAACCCAGGCACTGCACCATGATGCAATTTCAGGAGCCAGTTCAGACTTTTCTGAGAAGTCCTGGATAGATTTTTCAGGGATGCAGCCATGTTCCAGAAATCTCCTGTGACAAAACGCAGAGACAGTTTTCCCTTTATTAAACTCCACTCCTCTGATGCAAGAGATCAAGTTCAAAGTAAAAGTTTAAAGTCCTTAAAATACACCGAAGGAAGATGGGTTACCGTGCTGCTAAATTGGGCAATGGGCTACCCAGGGGCCCTCCTATCAGGGCAACCTGGTTGCTTGCCTTAGGCAACATCTTATACCTTCACCCAGAGAAGGGAATGAAGTCCACTTACATTGTCACTTTTTACTATCCCCAAGAAAAGTGGTCTGGAAGAAAAAGTTCTTTTCTTCTTTTTTTTTTTAACTAAAAATCTGTTTCACTAATGTTTTTAATCATCTTTAATTACATAAGCAATACATGCTAGTGTTTTCCTGATTATAAAACTAAAATATCATAGAAAAGGCAAATAATAGAGAAGGTAGTATCTTTCTGAACACTTCCCCAGCTCCTCAGAAGAAACTACTATTAACACACGTTTCTATACACTTATGTACTTGGATACCTGCCCATGCTGACTGCAAACATGGAGTGTCAGTAGGTAAAAGTTCACTTCATTGTGGAAAATTCTAACTGCGGGGTTCTATGTGGCTGTTTAGAAGAATGATGCAGCTCTAAACACACAATTAGAGCTTCAGGAGGCATTGCCAAGTTTCCTTAACGTTTTTGGACTTGATTTTGCAGTCATGTCTTAAGACTCAGGGAGACATGGCCAATTACATAGAGCAACTGGAAATAGAGGAAGTTGGGATAGACTAAAGCTCCAGACCTTCCAAAGGAGATGTGGTGGGAAACACACAGCTAGAGAGAAGGGTCAGTATGGCAAGCCAAGCATGGCATTCAAGGATGTACGGCAATCTCATCACAGTGTAGGCAAATTAGTAGTTACTGAAGTAGAGCAAGGGGAGGGGGCAATTCCAAGAGGTAGATGAGGCCCAGAGACAGAGAATTCAAGGGAGATGCTACTCTGACAGGATCAGCAATGGGCATCCCTGTTAGTGATTGCTGGGTTCCGGAGACTGGGTTGGAATTCAAGGTTGGGGCTACCAATCCTCAAAGGGAAGCTAGGAAGAACAAGGCAGAGCCACCATCCCTTGCTGCATTTATGTATATATGAACATATGCACATGTCATCAAATGTCTCATATGTGTTAAGCACTGTCCTAGGTGCTGCAGATACAGTACTTAATAGGACAGGCACAGTTCTTGCCATGGTATATACACACAAAATAATATTTCTAAGAAAGTGATAATTAAATAAGGACTTGGAGAGGGTCAAGTGCAGACTACGTGAAATGGGGTCATTGCAGTCCTTTCTGAGGAAGAGACATTGCGACAGATACCTGATTGAAGTGAGGGATAGAGCCAGATCGACATATTGAAGAAGAAACAGGGAATGCTTAAAAATAGGGATACTCAAATGGAATTGGAAAGAGATGGATTACTTCAGTTACCTTGCTTTATTCATTTGTTCATCTGTCAAGTATCTGTCAAGGTTTCACCATGTAGAGTCCCCCACTAGGACCTGGGAATACAATGATAAACAAGGCAGACCAGGTCCTGCCCTCATGGAGCTTATATTCTATGGATGAGAAAGAAATGACAGGCATAAGAAACATCATTTGCAAGGGCTAAAGGTATGACAGAACTTGTGTGTTGGGAGAACTGAAGGACGGCCGCTGGAGCTGGGATCTAGTGGGGTGGGTCTGGAAGGGGGACACGGGAGAGCAGAGAGCTTGATAGGAGTGGAGCCTCACAAGGTTTTATAAATCAGGACAAAGAGGTTACATAAATGTAAAACATAATGAGAAGACATTGAAGGCTTCCAGCAGGAGATGGGAAGAACGGATGACACGATCTAGTTTATAGTCTAAGAATATCACTCTTGTTAGATGCAGAGAAGGGATTTGAGAGAAGTAATATGGCCGCAAGGTTGCAAGTGTTGGAACAGTGTGACTTCAGTGATGGCTGTGGAGACAAAAGAAGATGGGATGTTTAAGAGTCTCCTCAGAGATGGACCTCAAAGCCTTGTTGATAAAATGGAGTAAAGGATGAAAGTGAGAGGTAACACGTTGAATCTGAGATGAGTGTCTGACAGAAGAATTGGGGACCTTTGTTCTGTATCTAACATGGACAAGGCTGGGAGGACTCAACTGACTTGCATACACCTCTTCTTCTGTTTCTCTGAATCACACCTCCCCCCCCCCCTTTAAACAGTGCCTTTTGCCTTTGCTAGCAAGCTCCACAGTAGCATACTACAGTCCCTTCAGATATTTTTTAAGTTAATGTTATTCTTTATCAGTAAGTAATATAATCACATGGTTCAAACACTTAAAATGACATAGGTCTTATGGAATAAAGTATATTTTGAGAGGCCTAGCTCCTAACCCTGTCCCCATTTACTCTGTTATCCACTCATTTTATCATTTTTAGATAGTCACTTGTATCAACTCTTGCTGTGCAACAAGCTTAGCGGCTTAAAACTACAATCTAGTTTGTGATTCTTTTGTGAGCTGAATAGTTCTTCTGGTCTCAGTGCTCTTGGCAGACTCTTCTGATTACGTTCCATGCTTCTAGGGTCAGTTGGCCACTTGGCTAGAATCTGGTATCTAGGTTGGTGTGCTGGTTGTACTGCATTTATTTAGCTTAACTGCAAGTACATTTTTGAGAGTTCCCTTCCATTTATGATTCTGGATTAGTGTAGACAACACCCTAACATTTGCATGATATCTGGCGGCAGAAGTGAAGCAGGAGTTGTTATGCCTGGAATGCTGGTGCAGAGTCCCAGGCACCTATGTAACTCATGAACTTTGTCGTCGGTCCACTTGCTCAGCCTCTGGCCATCGGGCAGCAATAAGACCCCGACTCCTGCAGCTCCCTCTGCTTCCCTGAGTCCCCAAGCTAACATTCAGCTCTACAGCAAGGGAATTAGATGCAACAGAAGACAGGCATGGGTTCCAGTTTGTCCGCAATCTCTCTTGCTTTGTGTTTACCTCCTGCCCTGCTGACCTTCCAAGGCTTCAGGAACAGCATTGGATGCACAAGCTGCAGCCTTCCATGGACTTCTTCACCAGCTCTCCTTTGTAATCTCTGGCTAATGACTTTGAATTACGCAAATCTAATCCCAATAACAAATCCTTTATTCTGTATCACTCTGCAGCTGATAAGCTGCCAGCTAGGTTATGGGGGTGAGAAGTGGGTAGACAGCTGGGTCATGTGTGTGTCATCATCCATCAGGCTAGCCTGGGCTTCTTCACATGGCAGTCAGAGGTTTCCAAGAGCAGCAAGACAAGGCAATTGCCAAAATTCTGCTCTCCTCACGTTGGCCAAAGCAGAGTACACAGCCAAGCCCAGCGGCAGTGTGACAAGGCTCTACCCAGACAGCGTGGATAAAGAGAAATGTGAGCATATGGGGCTGTTGCTGCAAATGATATGTCACCCCACTTTTGTAGGTTTCCTTTGTGTCCCTCCAGCATGTCCTTAAGGGAACACAAGCAAATAGGAACATATATGCCACTTTCCCCTTTTCTCACGCAAAACACAGACAATGTATAAATTGCTCGTTTTTGTTCATTTTTCACTTAACAACACATCTCTGCAGTTTATAACTTTCTATTCTTTTCTACAACCACATAGTATTTGTGTGAGTGTACTGCAGTTTACTGAATCAGTACTACACACATGAGACTTGCTAGGTCAACAGGTGGAGATCCAACTCTGACCTCTTAATGCTGGATATTGGGAAGGGCACGTGTGCACTACTGTCAGTGCAGTCATTCTCAAACTTGAGTGTACAAAACATGTGCTTTGGGGGCAAGGGGCGAAATAAAAATTTACATTCCCAGGTCCAGTTGCCCAGATCCTTTGAGAAATAGTTCCAGAGTGGGGTTTAAAATCTGTATTTTAAACAAGCACCCCAGATCATTAGGAAGCAATGGGATCTGTCTCACACAAAGAAGGAATGTTCCATATTGGTTACCGGGACGTATAGAATAGCAAGGGTTCACAAGAGGTAGATCTATTCTCTGGGGAAAAACAACCCATGGTTTAAGGCAAGTGTTACATTTGTTGATCCATTCCTCCTGTCTCTCTTGATCATGCCATTCCCCCATTGTGTGTTATGGAGTGGGAGTTGTTATGGTGATGGGATTGGAATTGGAAGGTGATTGAGGAAGATTGTGTAATTTGGAAAGAAGCCCAGCTGACATCCAAGTGGGCTCTGAGATACCAAGAGGTAGCGTGAGTTCAACAGTCTGCTAATACTCAAGCAAGCCAGACTGGGCTTTCTCTTTGCCATGTTTCCCCAACTACTCCAGGAAAACAACACAATTGGATGAGAGGAGTAGAACCCAGGAGTGGTAACAGAGCCTGAGAATGGGCATCCATTAGAAAGCCCAGTAAAAAGTGCAGAGTGAGTAATGAGATTCAGGAATGTGAGAGGGGTTCTGTTATTTAATCAAGGGCATTGAACGGAGTCAGACTGGCTTCCTCTGCTTCCAGCCACATGATCTCTCTGCCATAGTTAATCCTTCTCTGCTATATAATAGTTATTGCTGAGGTTCCTTTCTTGTGCACTCTTACAAAGCAACCACCTTTGCCTCTGAAACACTACCTCATGTCTGTTTAGTGTGGTGACTCCCTCCTTATCTGGCCAGTAAGTAGTTTTTGGCCCCTCAAAGGTCAGAAGGGAGTGGTAAAGATAGGTTTGAATGGAACAACATTGGCTGGTTTCCTGTTCTCTGAGCCTGGCAGAATCCATCTCTAAGGAGGAAGTTTCATAGACTTACAAGAAAGTTTCCAAGGGGTTGTTCTCTGCACAGATGCCTTGATCAGGGAAGATGTGGATACACATTGCGTTTGAGTGCTTGCCTCGCCTCCTTCCTTACCAAGATGTTCACCGCCAGATTCCTGCTGCTAGATCAGGGGTTGGGAAACTTTTTGGCTGAGAGAGCCATGAATGCCACATATTTTAAAATATAATTCTGTGAGCCATACAACAACCCGTGTATGTTATGCATTATCCAATAAAAATTTGGTGTTGTCCCAAAATCACAGGACAGCTGTGATTGGCTCCAGCCACCCGCAACCATGAACATGAGCGGTAGGAAATGAATGGATTGTAATACATGAGAATGTTTTATATTTTTAACGTTAGTACTATTTTTATTAAAGATTTGTCTGTGAGCCGGATACAGCCATCAAAAGAGCCACATCTGGCTTGTGAGCCATAGGTCCCTGTCCCCTGTGCTAGATCTTTCTGTACCTCAAAGATCAGAATCAACCCATCTGTCCCTCCCTCTCTTGGCTGATCCACATTTGATCCTTAGGAAATCCTCCTGCACCCCTTGCTACAACATGTCCTGGGAGTTCGGGCCAATCCCAACACAGTAGTTCTCTCCTGACTCCAGCACCAAAACATTGGGCAGCCCTCTCTGTCTTACACATTTCCCAGGCAGGGGACCGACTTGGTTTCTAACTGCATAGTGGTTTCCTCCAAGCTTCCTCACCAGCCTAGAGCTGAAGGAATAGTATAGATCATCTGCTACCTCTCCCTTTTTACAGTCTTGACCTGGATGAGGGGTCCAAGTTTATCTACCAGTTCTGCAGGACCGTTTACTTTGTCAATATGCAATTGGCAGTGTGGTACTTCTTTCTGGCATTTCCCAACAATCTTTTTTTGGGCTTGGTCAGAACTTCATTTTTAATGCCCAGTTACAGTTTTAACTGCTTTTGCTTTATTTCCTGGTATTCAGCCCCTTTGTTCTTGGGACCACTAAATGGACTATCTACAAAGAAAGCCATGGTCTTTTAAAAATATTAGATATCTGTTGTTCAAATTAACTCAAACTTTCTCCCATACTTGTACATCTTTTATTTCTTTGGAAGGAAACAAATTACATCGAAATATTTTTGCCTGATGGATAGGCCTATATAATTACCAAATTAGTTAACTCCTTTAACATTAAGGATATCTTGAGTGCTTCTTTTGTATTGTACTATGCTAGGCACACACACAAAAAAAATCAATACACAGCAGAAGTTCTACATCTGTTCCCCACCTTCTCAGTCATCTTTTTTTTTTTCTGTGCCTTAATTTTTTCCAACCCCCAGAGACAGTAAAGCTAGACTGGTAGAAGGGTATGGCTAATGAAATGCCAAAGCTTCCCTTCAATGTAGTATTAAACCCTGAGTAAACTGGCTCCAAGAATCTGTCTGTCTCATGTTCCCCAAAGACGGCTGCCCTCCTCACAGCTTTTGCTCCTCATCTCACAGGTGCTAGATCCCAGAGTGGAAGCCCTGCCACCCAGGAGTGTGTTCTACACCTGAAGTGAATTTCCATCTGCTCCTGACTCTTGAATCCTCTTGAATCTTCTCCTTGACTTTTCCACCTGGGTTCACATTTTGAACTTGGTCATTTTTTTATGGCATTAGGCCCTTTCAGCTTTATAATTGGGTGGCCTTTTTCATAGGTTCAATTGTTAATGCAAATTGGTCATTAATTCCCAAGTCTTAGAAAACGGACTTTTTCTATCTGGGGGTTGGGTTTTGTAAGGATCTTTTTCAAGAGCCTGAAAGATGACAGAATCCTTTTCTTGAAGTATTCACTTTCTCCATCAAGACAGGCTCTGTTGAGAGCTGGATCTCTCCCCATACTCTTCACTTTAGATGGGGTGGTGGGAGGGGAAAAAGAGGGTAAATTACTTTCCTGGAACCTGGGAGTCTAAGAAGTGACCTTAGATGTCTTCTCCCAGAGACTTCTGGGAAGATGTTGCAGCTGCCATTTTAGTTTTCTTACAGACAGTATCCTGTGTCTTTCTTCTTCCCTTTTTATAGCTTCAAGGAGTAAAATCAAATACATCTTCTTTATGACCATGCCAGGCTCTACATTTTGCTAAGCACTAAAGGTTTTCTTGGGTCTTAAAAGAAGTGTCAGGGGTTTTAATTCTATAAAAAAAAAAAGAAAGAACTGTCTGTTCCAAAGGCAGACCACATGGTTGCCACTTAAAAGTACAAGTTTATAGCAAATGGCTGAAACTTTCTAGTAATGCTGAAATGATTTTGTATAAGTGTATGGTTTCCAAATATGTTTCAAGATTCATTTGGGACTGATTAAGCTAATGTTACATCTTTTCAGTGTTATGAAAAAGATGACTTTCAATTGGAGAAAGATTTCAGCAGATCACTGAGGGAAAAACACCGACCTGGTCCTCTTCTCTCCCCCGGCATATAGGAGGAAAGGGCTTTGTTATTAGGGTACCTCAGGATACTCTGGGTGTCTAGTAAGTACCCAAAGAATAAAGAACATGCACCCTATAGAACTTCCTTTGGAGTTTAGAACTACTTTAGAATCAGAATATTGTTATCATTCTCATGACAACCTTGGAACTCTCAGAAGGCATGCTACCAATCGGCTCTGTAATCCCAGTAAGGTTATGCTTCATTGCATGACACAAATATACAAATGAAATTAAAAAGACTGGTCAGAGTCATCTGGAAATAGGTCAAGGGAGTAATCTTCAAGGCATAAACAGTCAACTGCTAAATGGGTGTTGTGAGGACAATGTGCCCTCGGGGGGGACCCTTGCATGCATTTGGACAACCCCATGCTGACAGGGAGGTCTCGAGAATGTTTTATGTACTGGCTACATTCCTGTGAATGCTAGCCTGAAGTCATTGATACATGATGGAGAGAGACACAGCTCACCCAAGATAAGATCCAAGAGACATAAAAGCAAAGCAGATACAGATAAAAGATAATTTATAAGTCTCTGGGTTGGTGCCCTCATTGGTTCAAGGAAAGGAGACAGGGCTGCAAAGGGAGGTCCAGGATTTCTGGAAGACATTTAGAGACTAATCCTATTGACTATATCTAATTGACTAGATCTAATCATCTCATTCCAACTTAATATGGTCATATAAATCATAAGGACCTGCTACTTTATGGATTCGTATAAAGTGTGTATATGTGTTTGTGAAGAAATTGATTATAAAAAATTGACTCACCCTATTATGGAGGAAAGTCCCAAGATCTACAGGGTGAGTTGACAAGCCAGGGACCTGAGAATGCCAATGGTTTGGTTTATTTCCTGTCTGAGAGCCAGCAGGCCTGAGACCTAGGAATAGCCAATGTTTTAGTCGGAGTCCAAAAGCAGAAAAACAAGCAAGTATTTTAGTTTGAATATATTCAGCCAGAAAAAATTCTATCTTACTCAGAAAAGGGTCAGTCTTTTTATTCTATGAAGGCCTTCAACTGATTGGATGAGGCTCACCTATATAGAGGAGGGCAATCTGATTTACTCAGTTCACCAATTTACTCAGTTCACCAAAACCACAATCATAGAAACACCCAGGAGAATGTTTGACCAAATCTCTGGCACCTTGAGTCCCAGTCAAGTTGGCGTATAAAATTGACCATGAAAACTTCAGCCCTTGTCAACTTGGCACCCACATGCATCTTCTTATACCATACTTAATTTCCAAATGAAGACAATAACAAGGTCATAATTCCACCTAATATGGTACAAATATCCTGTATACAACTGAAAATGGGACTTATCCCTTCCCCCAGAAGAGATAAGTCCAATAATAATATTTACCCTTCTTGTTGATAGCTTATAATGTAGACTCAATACATCTTATGTAACATGATAAGGAATAAGAGAAGGGAGAAATCGTGTGTGTGTATATACGGTGATTCTGCACTGTGCCTGCCGAACAGGAGCTCAAGCAAAAACAAAGATCCCAACACATAGCAATTGAGAACTTACACTCTATCTGGAGTGTGACACCTACACTCTTTCTAGTCATTGGAAGATGAGGTATATACTCATTTCAGACATGAGGACACAGATGCTCACAGAGATTAAGTGACTATTTCAGGGTCACACTGTAAATAAGTGGCAGAGCTTGGGTTTAAACCCAGGTCGGTCTGACCCCGTAACACAATCCATGTGCTAGGTCATCGGTAGTCTGGATAACTTGAAGGGTTGGGCATTTTCAGATTTGAGAGAATATGGGTCATCTTCTCTGAGCACAAATTTGAAACATCATTCTCCAAAGGGAACTGATTAGGCAACTGTGAATTTCTGGAGTTCAATCGATGACCAGACTCCCTTATTTACTTAATTTACCTTACGTGCATTTTTCGATTGTGTTATCAAGGATTTAAACATGCAAAGGTCTTTAAAAGCAATAACATCAAGAAAAAGTTCCCAGCCCACACTTACCCTTGTCAGCCTGAGCCCTAGCCTGAGGTAGGATGTGAGACAAAAAATATAATTAGCATCCACTCTTCCATAGACTCTCAGGACACAAAGTCTTACCCTGGTATTAATCAAGGCACATTTAGCACTAGCCAGTATACACAGCCCGAGGGCTCAGAGCTTCTCACTCTTCTCCACCCATCCCCTGGCTCAGACACACAATAGAGGTAAAAAGAGCTTTCAGGTAGAGCCCTGGTCCCATTAGCTCATTCCATGGCAAAGGCTCGGGAAAGTGTTTGGGATGGCAGGTTTTCCAACCCATGGGGAATCAAAATCCAGACAGACACCCAGAAAGCGTCCAAGCATTCTGTGGTGGGGAGGGTTCCAGCAGGCAGTTTCCTAGCTTGGTAATTGTTCATGTGCCACGTGGGGTGACTCGAGCTGAACTGGGACTCCGTCGCAGCAGCTGTACCACAATCTTCTCAGTCTAGACAGACAGAGCTGATGGGGCATACAGACAGAGCCCAGGCACAGGCAGACATCCTTCGCCTGTTAGTCCCCATGGCCATCATGTTTCTAAAGACTTGAAGTGCATAAAGTTACAAAGAAACCTAATTATATTAAAATTATCATCAAATATTAGAAAAATCAACTTTGTCATGCAGTAATATATGTGCTTAATATGTGTTTAATAGTCAATTAAATAATAAGATCTCATCTTAATAAACCAGGATTAAGTTTCAAGATCAAGAAAATTTATCTTAGTGAGCATAACTACACCCACTGTTTCTTGTTGATGGTCAAATTTTAACCATTTTACTCTCCTAATGATATAAAGTTCTGTTCTTTCACATTCATTCATTCATTCATGTATATATTCTACTAAAAACATGTTCTGAGCAAGGCACTATGTTTCGAAGGAGAGTCAGAAAATTACACTCATTGGATAAAGTTGGCTGTTTGTTTACATTTGGTCCCTAACTGCTTTCACACTCTGTCAGCAGTGTTGAACTACCATATGTGAGATGCCATAGCTTTCAAAGTAAAATATATTTACTATATAGCCCTTGACAGAAAAAGTTTGCCCACTCCTGAGCCAGGCAGAACCCTTACCCTCAACAGTTTTTCAGAGTACACAGGTGAAGAATGATAAATCCAGATTTCAGTACAATGTTATCAGCACAGCAACAAAAATATGTCTCAGGTGTAGAAATTGATTAGAGAAAGAAAGAAAGAGGAGTGTGGAAGGTCTCCTAGAAGAGCTAACATTTGATTCTGAAAGAATAGCAATTTTCCACAGAGACTGGCTTTTTGGGCAGAGGTATGTGCAAAAAACCTGATGGCATCAACAGTATGATGTCCCTGGAAATTATCATTACAAGTCACAGTCTGATATACAGAGCTCCAGAAGGGGATGAAAAGGCTGACTGAAGACCAAGGCAGGGTTCAGACACTAAAGCACTTACTTGGTGGGCCATGTGAAGGAACTCAAATACTCTTCCCTGGGTGTTGGTAAGGGCTGTCCAGTAGAATTGTCTGTGATGACGTAAGTGCTCTATAGCTTGCTGCCAATATGGTATCCACTCACAGCACGTGACTGAGCACTTGAAATGTGACTACTGCCACTGAGGCACTGAGTTTTCAATTTTTTCACTTTAATTAACTTAAATGTATTTTTTATGTTTAATTTTTATTTATTGATTTTAGAAAGAGAGCAAAAGAGAGAGAGATAGAGAGAGACAGAGGGAGAGAAAAGTCAATTTGTAGTTCTACTTATTCATTGGTTGACTCTTCTATGTGCCCTGACCCGAGATCAAACCTGCAACTTTGGTGTACCAGGACAATGCTCTGACCAACTGAGCTACCCAGCCAGCACAAACTTAAATATAAATAGCCACATTGCATCTAGCATTGATCTTTGTGTATAGTGTGAAGTGAAGGAGTCAAGTTTTGTCTGTTTGTTTTTTTTCCATATAGATAACCAATTGACCTAGAGACATTTATTGAAAAGATTCTCTTTGTGCTGCATGCAGGGTTACATTTGTTAGTGTGGTGACCATATACCTGTGGGTCTGGGACTGGAGCTTTCACTTCGTCTCATTTATTTAATTATCTACTCATGAATAATGTATATCTCTCTACTCAGTTAGGTCTCCTTTAATTTCTCTAAAAATATTTTGTAATTTTCTCTGTAGAGATTTCATACATCTGTTGTTAGATTCAGTTCCAGATAGTTGATGTCATTTGATGCTATCTCAAATGGCATATTTTTAAAATTTCATTGTTTCTGGAGTGTAGAAATATAATTAATTTTTATATAGTATTCAGTGACTTTGCTGAATTTACTTACTAATTCTGAACCTAGTAATTTTTAAAAGCAGGGTTTCATCTTCCCTCCAAGACGTTTTACAACTACATTATCTTAGGGGAAAAGAAGTCATCTGGATAACTAAAACATGAACAAATTCCTGATTTTAATTTTCTTCCTGCCATCATCAGCACAGTGGCTTGGCATTTGAATAAACCGCAACTGGATTTCAAGGATTCACTATTACAGATGTTCTCAATGCCCCTCAGAGTCAACAATTGTAACATCTCGTGTAATAATAAAACAGCTCTGACACAATTATAGTGTGACCTCAAATTATTAATAAATATGCCCATGCCTGCAGATATTCTTTCTTAATTTCAAGGGAAAACCACTTGACATAATCACAAAATTTAATGATAAATAAAGCAAAGAATGGTTTTTTGTTGTTTTGTTTTGCTTTTTTTAGTTTCTTAAAGAATTTCCTCAGTGGAGAACATTATCGAGTAAATGGCAATGACAGCTGGGGAAATTTCCTTCAGCCAGCTTGCTCTGTTAGACACTGTGTCCATCAAAGCAGAACGTCGTTAAGATCAAAGAGGTCTTGGAGATAATCCATTCTAATATAATCCTTTTTGTTTGTTTGAACAAATTAAATAAACCCAAATAGGTAGTGACTAGCTCAAAAGTATCCGAGTTGGTTAGTAGTTGGTCAGTGCTAGAACTACAAGCTAGATTTCTCCTTTTCTAATCCAGTGCCTTTCCATTAAACCACACTGTGTCCCATGCTCAGGACAAAGCTTTAAGTGAGGACCCACGGAATACTCCTGTTTGGGAGGTAAGTGGAGATTTTCACAACATATCATGAGAATGGGGAAAGAAGACTAACATTTGTTAGGCATCTCCCACATTCCAAGCATTAGTCAAGTTATTTTCCATTTGTTAGTTCATTTGGTCTGCTTAGGAATGCATAGAGTAACCTCTAGTCTCACTTTATCGATGAAGCAATGAGTCTCAGCAGTGTGAAGTGGCTTGCACAAGATCACATGTCCAGAAAACCATAACTCTAACCTTGAACTGCTTAACTCCAACCCTGTAAGTTTTTAATTTTTATTTCTTACTGTTCAGAAGAGGAGACATGGGAGTTTTAGATATAAAAGGTTTTATTTATTTATTTTTAAATACTGTCAAGAATAACCAGAATTATAACAGGTCATAAATTTCCCAGTATCCTTATTGCTAAAAATGACTCAGTCAGTTGGAGATTTTGAGAATTCTGGGTTTAGATGTTAACCCGTTAACCACCTCCATCACTGGATGGCCCATTCCCCTTGAGAATCCACAGGAGAATTTCTGAGACGTGTGGCAGGACTCCCAAATGACTGAGGACAACAAGATGGCAGCTAGTTAGATGAGTATGTTCTACTTAGATTCTTTATAACTTCATAGTTGTCCCATAAAACAAAGATTTAAAAACTATTTTGCTAAATGATTCCTCAGACAAAATTCCATCTTTAAGAAACATACCTACCCCCCTACTTGCATAAGGCACATTCTCATTAGGCATGCCTTAAATTAATAAATTAATAAGAGACTTCCATCAATAATCAGCTACAGAATTATGTAGAATTCTATGCATAGTGCCACACCATTCATTCTTTTACTCATTTACTCATTCACACATATATTACTTTAAGACATTTATAAACAAGAGCACTTATTATGAATTAGGCCCGTTATTAAGTGCTGGGAGTCCAGATGGACAAGACACAATCTTTGTTTTGTAATACTTGTGAATTCACACAGAGACATGCAAGCAAGTAATCACTAATGATGCAACTGATAGGTTCCCGAGAGAGGCATGTGCTGAAGGAACAGGGGCTAAGAACCAGTTCCATCTGCTTGTGGTAGGGAAAGGCAGTGTCAGGAAAAGTTCCACTAGAGAAGTAACCTTTAAATCGGGCCTTGAAAACAATAATTTCACTAATTTTTTCTTACATCTGTCTTTTGAATAGCTTCCTTGACCTATCCTTGCCACCCTCCCCCATCCACACGGTAGCTGTGTGATCTTTGCAAAATAATTCAGATTGGGTCCTCTTTACTCAAGCTTTCTAATGGCTTCTCAGTGAATCCAGAGTGAAATATAGACTCCTCAGATAGTCTTCAAGACCCTATACAATGTAGCTTTTGGCTGCTCCTCTTCTCTGTCCACTCCAGTCCCCTCTCCCCCATCACCCATGACCACATTTCAACTACACCTGTTTTCTTTCTGTTTATAGATGAGTTCTTACACAATCATACAAAAATTCATCTCTAGGCACTCAAAATGTGTATCATTGAAAAGAAACCTGACAACATAAAACTAAAAGTAAAAGAATGCTTCCTGCTTCTTGTCTTGAGTCCTTTGTACTTCCTGTTTTTCTACTGGGACCACTCTGCCCCAGATCTCTGTAAAGTTGCACCCTTCTCTTTATTAAGATTTCAGTTACTGCCTGACCAGGTGGTGGTGCAGTGGATAGAGCATCGGACTGGGATGCGGAAGGCCCAGGTTCGAGACCCCGAGGTCGCCAGCTTGAGCACAGGCTCATCTGGTTTGAGCAAAAGCTCACCAGCTTGAGCCCAAGGTCTCTGGCTTGAGCAAGGGGTTACTCAGTCTGCTGAAGACCCACGGTCAAGGCACACATGAGAAAGCAATCATTGAACAACTAAGGTATTGCAACACGCAACGAAAAACTAATGATTGATGCTTCTCATCTCTTCGTTCCTGTCTGTCTGTCCCTATCTATCCCTCTGTCTGACTCTCTCTCTGTCTCTGAAAAAAAAAAAAAAAGATTTCAGTTACTGAAGGGGCTTCCCTAATCAACTTCTTTAAAATACCCACCCACATGCCCCAAATACATACACACAGACTTCTACTTCACTACCCTGTAATAGGCCTTTCCCTGCCTAATTACTTTACTCAGTACCAGAATCATTGTATTTATTTGTTTTCTACACCCACGCATCTTTACAATTAGAATATAAGCTTCTTCAAGTTCAGAAATATGACTAATTCTCTTTGTTTTTTCTAGCACCTAGAATAGTGTTTGACAAATGATAAATCATCAACAATAAATGATCATGTGGAGAAGGGGAGAGCCTACAATAAGAGTTCTTAAAGACATTGTTCTTATTTATCTAATTATGTAATAAATTTATTGGTAGCATAAGCTTTAGGGAGACAAGTGCTAAAAATATGCAAAGCATTATGTAGCAAGCTCTTGAGCCTTTCTGTTTGAGATGACATCAGGTCACCGGAATGGTTGAGGAGATAGGAAACACATTTTCCCCATGTGGATCAGTAAAATTTTAAAGTAAATCTTGGCTTTTTGATTGTTTTCACTGAAGTGCTTTGATTTTAACAGCCAGTTGCCCAGCTTTCCTGTAAATCAGTTTACTACATGGGTATGGTGTGTCGGGGGAACTCTCAAAATGTAAATTGATTTTGTCATAGAATTTCAGCAGTCAATCTCTGTGAAGCAGTAAAAGCCATATTCATGGCTGAGGTGTCAGGGACTCCAACCATCACTCTGCTGTGCGCCTTGTAAACCTTAAAAGCCCTTTTACTAGCTTTAAATATAAAATGATGGTCTATTAATGCTCTTATATAATCCCCAAAGAAATCATAACTCACATGGTGAGCTGCCCCTCCAACTCTCTATAAGATTATTGCAGATTCTTCCCTAGTACTGGCCCTTTTCAGGTGCCCTGAGCTGTTTCTTATTCTGTTATGCCCCTATCCACAGGAAAAGAGGGTCTGGTTATCTCCCACAATCTATTCACTAGGTATCTCCATACTTACGGTTCAGGGGAACAACCTCAACATAAATTTTAGTTTGAAAAATATCTTTCCAGTGTGTATTTCCAGTCTCATTTGCAGCTTGGAGGTGGAAAGGAATGAATAGATAAAGCAGCTGATGAGAAAATTAAATGAACTCACCTATCTAACATGAATAGCAAAATCCTGATCATAGTGAGTGCTCAGCAAATGTTAACAATTAATTAGCTGTGGTTGCATCTATATCCTATCACTTAATTCACATGGTATTAAAGTCTAATTATGTGTCTGTATCCTATAAGACAGGAAACTGTAGGTTGGGGGATTGATTTCTGCAGTACCAGAAATTAGCAAGGTCAGAAATATATTAGTCATTTAATTCACACATCCTGAGCCTAAACAGAACACTGGCTTCTGGGTCCCACTCTATCTCTGATTAGCTGTGAAACACTGGGTGATTTTACTTAGCCTTACCAGGTCTCCCTGTCCTCATCTGTAAAAGGAAACAATTGGATTTTATGGTCTCTTATGACCCTTTCCAAGTCTGACATTCCATGGCTTTCTAAAGCAGGGCTAATGAGTATGTTAAGGAGGATTATTAGGAACTGTTACAGCCAAATTCCATTTTCTTTTGCCTGTTCTGACCATGTTCTCTACAATGATGAATTACCCAAGCTAATTGCCAAGCAATCCAAGTGATCGTTTTGCTATTATTAAGATTTTCATCCTAAATTTCAGAGTTTATTCCGACCCAAAAGATATGGTGAAAGGTGGAAGTGAAAATGAGCCAAATGTTACCGTGGTCACTTTGCCCTCCTCTACTTCCTTATAATCTGTGTGCGGTCCATGGAGGCCCAGGGTCTTAGTTAGCAAATAATTATTTAATAGTTTAAATAATAGACTGATTTTTTAATGGTTTAATTCAGTTCTGCAAATAATTGTTGCATGTCTACTGTGTGCTAGGTACTGGTTAGGATCTACTGACACAGATTAAATAAGAAAGTTCAAAATGTATTATAGCTAAAGACCAGCACAATTAATGCTTACTGACAACCATATGGAACACTTTTCATTTTTCAAGTAAAGACAGCTAGATTCAGAGGTCCAAAGCCAAACCAGTTAAGTCTTAAAATGAGTGAAACATAAGAAATATATAGATCTCTTAGGGTCCAGATAATTACATATATAATTAACACAGAGCTTTTAATTCAATAAATGTTATTTTCTTTCTCTCAAGTAAGCAGACACCTTAGAGTCATTCTGCATTTCTCTGCCACTCACTCCCAAGTAGTCAAGTCTGCCTTATTAATGTTGAATTTTAGCTTCTTCTCTGTATGTCAGTCTAAAACAACCTTTACAATTTTACTCTCTGTCTCCTGGCTTTAATCTCCTAAATTTCTTCCATTGCCAGTTTTGTCCCTAGTAATCTGCTCTCTGCATTGAAGCTGGAGTGGTTTCTCTGAGGTTCACATTTGTACCTTCCTTCAACCAGAGATAGTGAGGAAGGAACAGAGTCTTTAAATATTTAGAGATGTAGCAATCAATAGTTGGTTATCAAGTGCAGATGGAGAGACAAAGTTATGGAGAATGACTTACACATTACAACTTTATTAAAGAGATGGGTGGTGGTATCATCGTGAAAGAAAAGCAGGTTTGGTGGGGATGATGGTACAAGGAACATTCTGGTTCACTACCCAAGATTTCCCCACTTGCTGGAAGAGTGGTTGCTGATGGCTCATTCTGAGACTTTCCCAGGAATTGGGCATCGTCAGTTGCATCAATGTCCCTTGCTGAGCTCATACCTATGCCTGCACGCGAGTTCCTTTGGATCAAGTGATGGAGGATGGAAAATGTCATATTAGGTTCATGGTTGAGTCAATGCAGTATATGTGAGTGGAAGCCAAAAGTGATTGCTGCTGCATAATAGCTCACTCATGGGTGACCCTAAAAGATAGTGATGAAAAAAATCTCTCTCCAATGGGCAGAACTTTAGATGATGTACTTGATCATCTGCTTTGGGTGGAAAGCAAGGCAGATTGAGAAAAGGTTATTTATGGATTAATTGATAGTGATAATAGCTTGTCTGGTTGGTCCAACGCCTAGAAAAAGAATATATAAAAGATCAAAGACAATCCAGAGAAGTACATGGACTGTTTAGGAGAGTGAGCACAAAATGCAAATAATTTATACCATATGGGTGGAAGGACTGGCCTTGCATAGGAAGAGGACTCCTTCGTTCTCTAGAACAGAAGTTGAAAAACTTCCACCCACAGGCCAAAATGGCTCATAGCTCAAGGCCTAGACCTAAGAATAATCTTTACATTATTAAATGATTGAAAAATAATAAAAAAGAATAATATTTTTCTAATACATAGAAATTACACAAAGTTCAAATTCCAGTATCCATAAATAAAGTTTTATCAGCACACACCATGCCCGCTCACGTACATATTGCCCATGGCTGCTTTCCCATGGCTGCTGCAGAGGTGAGCTTGTGGCCAACCAAGCCTAAGGCCCTGTGCAGAAGAGCTTTGCCGATCAGGAAAGGTGTGGTCACAGGCATGTTGAGAGTATGTAGAATACTCACAAAATGGCAGCATAAGCATCCAGTTAGGCTGCTGGCAATCTCACAAAGTGTGGTCAGGAAGGGGCTCCCCAGGGGGCTGAGGGGCAGCAGTGAGTCCCTCTGAGTTAATAGCAACTGTAATAAAGAAGCCTCCAAGGCAGGAGAGTGTGAGAAGCGGTGTGTCCATCAGTGATAGTGATGAGGACTCAAATGAAGTATAAATTCCTGGGTGGTTTTACTCTGAAGGGAGCTTCAAACATAAGGGGGAAAAGTCAAATTCACATTCACTCTCTTTAGTTTTTTTTGTTTCTTTGCTTTTCATACTGGAAAAAGAATTTTTTTAAAATGATCTAATCTCTTGGTGAACACCATAAAAAAATAATGTTTCTCAGGCATTAAAGTCTGGGATGCTTCTAGGTTTACTGAATGAGAACTTACAGGATGTCTTGGAAACATTTATTTTGAACAAGTATCTTGAGAGACTTTGAGGTACATTAAAATTTGATATTTACTTGTAGACTAATCAACAAAATAATTCAAATAAACAAAAACCAAGCAACAATAGCAGCATACAGTGGTAAAAGAAATGACATTTCAATAAAATTTATTTGAACACGTACTACAGGTTGAAAGTTAATCTTACATCTATCAGTATTTTTAAAAATCTAGTCTATATGTGGAAAATCAGCATACAGCGTGGTGGAGAGGCAGTAAGTTTGAGTAGAATAGAAAAAAGGGAGGTTTTTTCTGATCTGATACCGCAGGTTAAAATCATCAGAAAGATCAAACAAAGCCAGCTGTGCGAAAACCTATCCAAAAAAAAAAGTGAAATGATTTTATCTCTTCACTGTGAGCCCAGCCACATTTTTGAATTCTGAAAATCAATTTGAAACCATGTCATATATTTTAACTGCAAGAAAAGTTACTTCCCCAAAAGGATTTATTTTGCATTGCCTACTCAATTTCTATACTTGACAGAAATAACTCTCCAATTATTTTGTAACTACCATGATTCATTGATGGCAGCTACTATGATGGGGAGAAAAAGAAACAAATAGTTATTTCTGCTTCTGAGTAAATTGGTATTTTGATATCTAAGAGACAAATTGCATAATAATGCTCCTTTTTAAGTTAACATTTCAGGGGGACATCATAGTCAGAATGAAGTGCTGCAGCCGACTATATATACAGTCTTCTTTGGTCAAAGTATGAAGCTCTTAGGGCTTTGAACACTTAGAGGGGAAACACAGTGTTGAAGCAATACATTCATCTTCAGCATCAAGGCAATTAACATTTTTCTATTCAATGAAGATTGTTTTGTTCAATTGGGTGCACAGATGTTTTCAGTGGATGAAACAGAATAGAAAGTGGGAGAAGCCAGAGAATTGGCAAAGATCAGGCTAAGGAAGGAGAATCTACAATGATTGACAATCTGAAAGCGATTAAAACTGGCTTTCCTAATTTGAAGAGCATGGGCATTCCTAATTGCACAATAGTGATTAGAATCTGACCTTAGCTGGACAGCAGTTCTCAGAAAATCCTGGGACAAAGTTAATAGCAAATAGGCAAAAGTACAAAGAAGGCATGTGCTGAGGGCACAGAGGACAATAAAAGCTTCTCTTGCTATTTACCTTGCATTAGCCATGCTTACCTTGGTTATACTAGATCTCTATTCTTAAAAAAAAAAGAAAAGGATAAAATATGCCTTTTTGTGAACAGATGGAAAATTAACAGATGATAAAAACAGGTAACCTCTAACTGATTTGCCACATGCCAGGCATTGTGCTAAGAGCTTGACGTATATTGTCTCATTCACTTCTGTCACAGTTCTATGAGGTCAGTACTATTGTTACATCTATTTTTTTTTCTAGGTAACAGATCAGTGGTTTAGAGAATTTAAGAAGTGGTTCCAAGTTCATACTGGCTAACTATAGCAGAGCTAGACTTTAAACTGAGGTCTGTTTGATTTCAACAGGCATATGAAAAAGTGCTCTGTGGGAAACAGGCTGTAAACTGGCAAGGTCTTTATAGCCTAGTTTAAGACTAAGCCTTTCCCACTCTTTTAATACTAAGATCTCTTAACACTAAGATCTCTTAATACTAAGATCTTTTCAACACTAAGCTTTTCCTCACACCCTTGCTGGTTGCATGATGTAAAGTGGTGCACTCTTATGAGGAATTTAATTTATGCCTCAGATGAGTGGCTTTGTATCAGAGACTTCCCTATTTGTATATTGGCTTCAAGACTTTAATTGTCTATGATATATAATAAAGCAAAAACTGGGGGCTCGCTCTCTCTGATCTTGCCATCAGCACTGAAGAGGCCTCCCGGTCCCATCCTCTTTTCTAATTTTTGTGGACAAATTTGTTGTCCCTCAATAATTTGTCCTAAATTAGAGAAAGGCAAGGACTACTGCACCTTTTCAGGAGCTATATAAAGTCCCGATTCTTTTAAAGAATATTCTAATTGTTGCAAAATGGTCAGCAGTGTCTTAATCTGGATGAGCAATAAGAATATCATCCATATAATGGATTATGTATGCCTTAGGGCACTGCCTTGTACTGGAGAGATAGCTTGAGCAACATATTTTTGGCACAAGGTAGGACTGTTAGCCATACCTTGAGACAAAACTCTCCACTGGTTTTGCTCCATGGGAGCCTGGAAATTAAATGAAGAAACACTGAATGCAAAAATGCTTGCAATCATGAGGGCTTAAAGGAATAGTGAAAAAAAAAAAAAAAAAAAAAAAAAAAAAAAGCAATCCTTCAAGTCAATAATTACAAGGTGAAAATTCCATGGAATGGCAGTAGGAGAGGGGAGTCCTGGCTGGAGAGGACCTATAATTTCCATAGTCTTATTTATTGCTCTCAAATCTTGTAGCCTCTAGTTTCCTGATTTATTTATTTATTTATTCATTTTTTTAGAGAGGAGAGGGAGAGACAGAGAGAGAGAGAGAGAGAGAGAGAGAGAGGAGAGACAGAGAGAGAGAAGTGGGGGAGGAGCTGGAAGCATCAACTCCCATATGTGCCTTGACCAGGCAAGCCCAGGGTTTCGAACCAGTGACCTCAGCATTTCCAGGTCGACGCTTTACCCACTGCGCCACCACAGGTCCGGCCCTCCTGATTTCTTTTTAATAACAAATATAGGTGTATTCCATGGGCTATTAGAAGGTTCAGTGTGCCCAAGCTATAACTGCTCTTGTACCAATCGAGC
Source organism: Saccopteryx leptura (assembly GCF_036850995.1). Classification (NCBI taxonomy): domain Eukaryota; kingdom Metazoa; phylum Chordata; class Mammalia; order Chiroptera; family Emballonuridae; genus Saccopteryx; species Saccopteryx leptura. The sequence continues at coordinate 295,328,411 of NC_089503.1, forward strand.
AGCTGCCTTAAATTTCTCCTGAGAAAGGGGCCATTGGTCTACTTATACAGGATTATCTGATTTCCAAGTAATTGGGTATGCATAATGCATTATTGGGGTAGCAGGAGCTACCAAGGTCCCTATCCTAAAATTTGATATCCTAATCCATGCCTTCTGGTATTGGGTGCCATTTCTATGGAGGTGAGAATTCTCCGTTGTTCTTTCCCTAATCCTTTAGTGGGCAAAAATCCCTGATCAAGCATTTGAGTACTGACTAAACTATTAGGACTGTAAGGCCAGGAGCCACCATTGTGGCCATTCACATGCAGGTTCCCATTGGATTCAGGCAGACTATAAAGAAATGGCGGAGTCGGGGGATTGTGGGCCATTCTGTTTATTGGTGTCTCACCAAGACAGACAAACCACAAAAGAAGACAAGGGAAACACAGAAAACCAGCTTTTCCCATGAAGGGCAAGGGATCAGGGAAGCCCCTGCAATCGTGATAGCAGGAACTGAGAGAGCAAGCTCCTGGTCTGTCCCATTTTATAGTGTAGAAAACCAAAAACCCTTAATCCAATATACAAATAAGGTAGTCTCTGATACAAAGTCACTTTTCTGAGGCATAATTGGGTTCCTCATGAGCAGGGGCCCCCAAACTTTTTACACAGGGGGCCAGTTCACTATCCCTCAGACCGTTGGAGGGCCAGACTATAAAAAAAACTATGAACAAATCCCTACGTACACTGCACATATCTTATTTTAAAGTAAAAAAACAAAACGGGAACAAATACAATATTTAAAATAAAGAACAAGTAAATTTAATAAACAAACTGACCAGTATTTCAATGGGAACTATGCTCCTCTCACTGACCACCAATGAAAGAGGTGCCCCTTCCAGAAGTGCAGCGGGGGCCAGATAAATGGCCTCGGGGGGCCGCATGCGGCCCGCGGGCCATAGTTTGGGGACCCTGCTCATGAGAGTGCACCACCCAGATCATGCAATCAGTCAGAGGTGTGGGGAAAAGTTTAGTCTTAAAACTAAGCCTTAGGCCACAATGACCTGGCCTGCTTACAGCCTGTCCCCCACACCCAATACAAATCACAAACGAGCAAACATATATATCATATTTACAAACTTATTTAACCAACAAGGACTGACAAGCAATGCTCCCATATTTTTTAAACCATCTCTACCCCACAAATTAACTGGCAATCCAGGGAGCACAAAAGGCTGAAAAGTCCAGAATGACCTTCTTTATCTTCCCATTGTAAAAAGCTAGAGCTTTATTGAGGGGATTTACTCTGCCCTATACCTTGTAATTCTGTGGCTGCTGCATAAGTGGGCCAGGAAGGAGGCCAATGTAGCTTAGCAATAACAAATACATCAGCTCTATTATCTAAAAGTCCTTTAAATTTATGCCCTTGTATTGTTAGTTCCATTTCAGGGCATTCCTGACCTATTTTTTGAATCCAATAGGCAGCATCAGTGGAGCCAAATCCTCTATTCTCCCAGCGTCCCTTTTGCAGGGTTTGGCCCTGTCTTAAAAAAGGTAAAAGGATTAACTGAGCAATTTTCATGTCAGGGGAGATAGTGACTATATTCCTCAGAGTGTGAGCCATTACTTTAATTTCCCCTGTATAATCCGAATCTATTACTCCAGGGAGAACAAAAAATTCTCTCATAATTAAACTACTTCTGTCTGATAAGAGTCCTATGGTGTTACGGGGAAGTGGACCAAAAATTCCAGTGGGTATAGCTTGAAGTCCCATCTGTGGAGTTAATACGAATTGGGAGATGGTACTGAGGTACAGTCCTGCACTGCCTGTTTTTGCCCGGGATAGCTGGACAATGTTTGGCCTGCTGGGATCAGAATTTGCTGAGGAAACACTGACATTGCCCTTATTGTTTGATGGGGCTGGGGAGGGCCCCATTGTCCATTTCCCTGAATTACCTGCCCTTCGGCAGTATAGTTAGACTCACACTCATTCGCCCAATGTTTCCCTCTCTTACAGCGTGGGCAGAGGTCCGGAGTTTGAGGAGCTGGCTGCCTTTGAAGAGGAGGCTGAGATGGGGAGTAGGGCGACTTTTAGCAAAATGTTCCACACCCCCGCATTGGAAACAAGGTCCATGAGCAGCAGTACTTTCCTGACCTTCCTTTTTTCGTTTGTTTTGCTTTTTATCAAAATACCCTGGAATTCTTGCCTTAACGTCTGTGGCAAAAGCAAGACCTTGTATGTATAAAGTCCCAACATCGGCACATATTCTGATGTAGTCTTCCATATCCCTCTTCTTGCAGTGAGGCCAAAGTGCAGCCTGACAAGCCAAATTAGCATTTTCATATTCTAACTGCTTTATTAAAATCTTTCCTACATTTTTATCCTCTACTATTCTTTTGACTGCTTGAATTAGCTGTGAAAAAAATTCTTGAAATCACTCGTCTGCGCCTTGTCTAATTTTACCAAATTCTTTTGTTTTGGCCCCTGGAGTAGGCAGGCCTTTTCATGCCTTTGTGGCTATCTGATTAATTATATTATAAGTAATTAGTTGATACTCTAATGGAGTTGCCATATGGGCATATTGTCCTTCTCCAGGTTAACATATCTATAGTAACAGCAACCTCCTCTTGCTGATTTTTCTCATCCTGCTCCATGGCCTTTTCATGAAAGTCTGACTTCTACAGCAAATAATCACCCCCAGAGAGACAAGCACGAGCAATCATCTTTCAGTCTTTTGGAGGAAGAGCCTTTGCACTATTAGTATCTAATAAACCAAGTGTAAAAGGGGCAGTAGGCCCATACTAAGCACAAGCAAGTTTAAGTTCTTTCAGAGTTTTAAAAGGTACAGGTTTATGCTCTTGCACTACTTTCCCCTTATTGTCCTGTCTTTCTACAACAGGAAATCAGGTAAAGCCATTTATTGTTTCCCCTATAATTTGACTCTGGTCTATAGATTGTTGAAGGGAGGATTTTCCAGATCTTGAGCTATGGACTCTGGAATCAGCCCGAGAAGGGTACAGAGGAGCAGAGGGTTGAAGGTAGGAAGGAGCTGAGGACGGTGGAGACCCCATGGTTAAGGCAGCCATAGCTGCAAAATTCTTATCCCCCAAGTCATCTTCAGACTCCAAGTTGTTCTCATATTCACATCCCTCTGTTTCCAGCTCACCCTGATACTCTTAAGACAATGATTCATCCTCATATGGAAACATTTCTACAAACATTCCCTTACTTTTGACCCTAACTGTCCCATAATTTATTACTCCTGACTATACTCTCCCCAAAAACTTTCTTTACTCACTGTGCACACTTGGGGAGTTTCATCACCTGCTTCTAGTTTAGTTTTCTCGTACCCAGGTCCCTGTTTGGATGCCACTTGCCGTGAACCAGTGTGGCTAGTAATTCCAGGTCCTGAGGGAGAACGGCGCAGAATTAAGAAAACAGACTCACTGAGAAAAGAAGATGGGATCGGGAGGCCTCTTCAATGCTGATGGCAAGAACAGAGAGAGAAAGCCCCCAGTCTTTGCTTTACTATATAGCAGTAATGGGCAATCTTTTGAGCTTGTGTCAAAATTCGCCAAAAAACCAAGCATAACTCAGGTGGTATGTCACTTTGAGAAAAAAATCATAATTTCATGATATTTATAGTTTAAATAACAAAAATGTATAATTGTAATATATAATTGTATTTAATAAATCAAAAACTAATTATTTAACTTACCTGCTTAGTGACTTCTTTGTTCATCTGTCAGTCAGTTTCTTTTGTTGGTCTTGATATTATTTAACTTGTGTGGGGTGCTGTGAACTAAGATAAGTGAGGGGGAGGGGGAATTCTTTAACAAACCTGCCTATTAGTGACTTTTTTGGTGCTGAATTTCATTGGCTAAATCTTCAATTGAAGGTTGGTATTTTGTACACTTCAAGCCCAAATAAGCTCTACTAACTTCATCTGTCAATCTGTTTCTTTCATTGGTTTTGATATTATTTAACACTGAGAATAAGGTCTCACAAAAATATGTAGAGGGGAAAATTGTGAGTAAAGCCATTGCTATATTTTTCAGGGTGCTAAAAGTGTCTGGTAATCAGTTCTAGGCACTCCAAATTTCCTGTTCATAGTGGCACTCCTCTTGATTCTCCAAGCAGCACCTTTCCAGATTCTCAAGCTTTGACCTCAAGTCGACAAACACCTGAGCTCAGATGCTGTCTTGAAATTCTGCAAGTTGCATCTTATGTAAATTAAGATGGCTGCCGCTATTTCTAATGGCGGGAAACAGCACCCATAGCACAGGCCCTCCTCTCTCCCAGCCTCCCCCTCACTTATTTCAGTAATGATGGTCAATTAGAAATCCACGACACCCCAGAACAGTAGATTGGATGATGGTTGCTGTGGTTATGTGGTTGCTGGTAATGGCGATCTCAGGGCCCTCAGAGATGTGTCCCCTGTGGCATTCCGCTGCTCCCTGCTCCGCCGGCCGGAAGTGAGGTCAAAGATCCCCTAACGCCCTAATCGGAAGTCCCAGAACTAAATGCTATGTGCTGGAGTTCTGTTGTTTTGGCCTACAGGCCTCCGGCACAGAGTGTCTACACTACAGCAAATGTTTTATCCTCAGCCACTGCACCTGGCCGTGCAGGAGCTGAGGATGAAACTCCTTCTTGGCATGCGGCCCCATAGTTCTCTGGTATGCGGCCGTGTGCGGCCGCTTGTCATCGAAAATGGTTACACATGTCAGTGCTGACACACGTGCCATAGGTTCTCCATCACAGTTATATAACGTAGACAATTAAAGCTTTTAAGCCAATATACAAATAGGGAAGTCTCTGATACAAAGCCGCTCATCTGAGGCATAAATGGGATTCCTCATAAGAATGTACCACCCCACATCATGCCACAGTCAAGGGTGTGGGAAAAAGCTTAGTGTTGAAAAGATCTTAGTATTAAAAAATCTTAGTATTAAAAAGATCTTAGTGTTAAGAGATCTTAGTGTTAAGAGATCTTAGTATTAAAAGAGGGGAAAAGGCTTAGTCTTAAACTAAGCCTTAGGCTATAATGACCTTGCCAGTTTACAGCCTGTTTCCCACAGTGCTCAACATCACTACTCAGAGAAATGCAAATTAAAACCACAATGAGATATCACCTTACACCTCTCAGAATGGCTTTCATTAACAAACCAACAAACAAGCACAAGTGAGGGTGTGGAGAGTAGAGAACCCTTCTGCTGTGCTGGTGGGAATGCAGACTAGAGCACAGCCACTGTGGAAAACAGTATGGCCTTTCCTCAAATAATTAAAAATGGAACTGCCTTATGACTCAGCTATCCTATTCATAGGAATAGATCCAAGAATCCCAAAACACTGATTCAAAAGAAGATATGCACCCCCAGAGCTGCTTCTTTAAAACAGTAGCCCAGGTCATTATTGACTATCTCAGAAATGCTCTAAAATCCACAGCAGAGTTAATATAAACCTTTGGACCCTTAAATCCTCTCCTCCAATTTCCCATTTGATACATACAGGAAAATCTCATGTGCCCAATATTTTATTACCCATTCTACAGATGAATGTGTTCTATAATTAGATCTATAGAAATGTTCTCATCAGCACTAAATTTGTCAGAAGACAATGAAATAATGTCTTCAAAGTAATGAGGGAAATGATCTGAGAAGAAATCTTTATATTTAGCTAAATTATCATTCAAGAGTATGGGTAAAACAAAGGATTCTTGCATGTGAAAAGATGTACTAGTCACATACCTTAACAGAAAGATTTACTAAAAGCTATAATGCAGCAGTAAGAAAGTGAACCTAGAAAGGAGAGGGAAACAAAAACAATGGTAAGGAATGAAATAAATATTGACCACAAAATAATGATACATTGCTTATTTTGGGGAGAGGGGAGGTTGGTAAGAAATGTTAAAAATCTAGTGGAAATATGTATTTTTAAATGAATAGCTAATTTTTCTAATATCATTTATTAACTAAGTTATGTTTTTTATAGAACTGAAATATTATTTTCATCATATATTAAATTCCTATATATATATATATATATATATATATATATATATATATATATATATATATACAATTTATTTTGAACTTCCTGTTATCTTCCCAGTAAGTTATTTGCTGGGTTAGAATTAACACAAGAGCTTAGTGGGAACTCATTTTTTGCATGTGGAAGTCAAAGAAAAAGTCATACTCAAGCAAAGAGCTAAAGGCTGAGTAGGAATCGGCCAGAAAAATGGAGAAAGAAAAATGAAGAAAGTTGCAGAAAGGCAGGCACACGAAAATGCTTAGAGGTGAGAAAGGGCATGGCTGATCTGCAATAGGTCAGTGGGGCTGGAGGTTGGGGGTGAAAGGTGGGGACAGACAGAGAAGCAAAGGGCCCTAAAATAATAGATCAAATGAGGCAAAGAGTAGAGAGCAGTCTATAACTGAAGTCTAGGCTTAGGAGTAAACGTTTTTACAGAATAAAGATTTCCCAGGCTGACCAAGCTAAGCTCTGGATAAAGTAAAAAAGGTGGTTGTATCTAAGCAATGAAAGATACTAGAGTCTTGGCAACTTGTGGTCAGTCCAAAGCAGGGGAATGGGTTGAAGCATTGGTGTAAGGGGCCAGAGAAAGAACAGCCAGTTGGCCAGTTGAGAACATCTGCTCACAACTATAATGGGAACAAAAGGAGGAGGAGCACACACACACCCAGGAGCTGCCTGCCAAATAGTCATCAGTGTGGGATTCTCTTGTTCCTGCTCGTACTCTCCTGATCAAACACACTGCAGCAACACGATGTGCTCTCTAGGGCAGAGAAAGGTTTTAGCAATTGGGGACCGGGGTGGGGAAGAATGGAAACATCTGTTCTGTTTCAAGTCTGTGAAGACACTTGAAAAGTAATCTTCTAATGGCTTGGGGAAAACATCTGGGCCACACACCCCAGACCACCAGTGGTGCGGTAAATGGAGAAAGATTGGGGGACTTAACAGGGAAAGAGGAAGAATGGATGCAGCATCAGCTGTAGGGTAAAGAGGAATGATGTAGGCTTGGGGAGAGTGGCAGGGCCCCTCTGGACAGTTCAGTCACTTAGGGACTCTTTCATGCAAGGACCAAAAGGCAGATGAAATTCTTGCCCACGGAGCTCACTGAAAAGGTTCACTTGGTCCATGCCACTTGGAAAACCATCCTCAACCCTTCTACCTTCAGCATACAAAAACATCAAGTGGTGAACAACTACCATGAGAAGGGGAGAATTAAGCTAAAGGCCTCACTCACTTTTAGAAAGCTGTGTGTGGACAGGAAAGAAAATAGCCAGAACAATTTTTGAGATGAATAGACAGGGCTCCTAGATGTTGGCATGTTTCTCATACATAAGTCTCCATCTCCAATTAAACCATTTATCTGGGAGAATCAACTTCAATTACATAAAGTGGATTAGAACATCATAGGTTGGCCCTGGCTGGTTGGCTCAGCAGTAGAGCATCAGCCCTGTGTGTGGAAGTCCCAGGTTTTCTACAGCTTGTCTACCAACAAGTATATTAACAGGTTTCTCTCCTTTGTTTAGGACTGTACAAGGCACTGAAGCCAATGACGAGAAATAACTTTTAGTTATTTGGAGTTGTATAGAGTTTTTCAACTTCCAAAATCTAGAAGTTGTGGAAAATGACACATGGAGGAGTAAAATTACTTTCAAGGATGGCATCATTGGTAAGAGAGTAGATACTAGAAAGGTTAGGTTTTATGACTTTAATTCTTATTTTTTTCCCCATAAGCTCATGTTTTCTTGCCTAGGTGAAGAAGCAAAATAACAACAACAAAACCCTTTTTTGTTGGAAAGGTAAGATGGTCAAGCAGGGAATAGCTAAGTCAGAAACAAAGTGTTCATTTCAAGCCATGTATCTATTCACCACTGCAAAGAGAGAGAGAGAGAGACCAGTGGCCAGACCAAATGGGAGGAAAAGTTCTCTTTGGAGAAAGGAACCTGGATAAGGGGTGTGGGGCTGATCTGTCCCTGCATTCTAATAAGCCCTAATTTAGAGACATCTTTGTGCTCCTGTGTCTCACTCCTGAAAGTCCAAGGTAGAACAATAAGGCACCTCTACACGCCTGAGGTCTACTGCAGTTGTAGAATGTAAGGGCTGCAAAAAAAATATTCTTAGGGCGAGTGAAAGGCACAGACACAGTTGCTTGGTCTTGTGTAATCACTGAGGCAAGATACTATATTAGGTTCTTTTCATCTTCGTAACAACCTTCCAAGGTGTTATCTCTCTCACTTTATGAAAGAGAAAACTGAGGCTCATACATTGACTGAGTAGGGAGGAAACGCTAGAAATTTCCAACCTTCTCATGTCACAGATGCTTTGTGTGCTTGGGGTCCATGGCTGGGCTGAGTTTTGCTGGAGTTCATTGCATATGGCTTATTATTAAAGAATAATATTACAGAAGTGTGAGTGTTAATCTACCATGTAACCCATGTTTCTCTGTCAAACAGTTTATATATGATAAATCAGATTAAAATGAACCAATATAGGGCAACAGAAGCAAACAAGTTCCATATGAAAGGGTAGCCTAGTATATATCTGAACATGATTAAATATTGCTCTGTTCCTTGTAGCTGGTGGTACAGATAGTTGGGAATGCAAGGATCTGGAATCAGAGCTGTCACCGGAGAGGAGTGAGGGTAAGAGAACAGGTATAAGTATAGGAGCTGTGAGGGAGTTCAGTTTGAAGGAATAGCAACAGATAATAGGTGGTGGGTCAGTAAAGCAATGGGCATCAGACACAGCATGTCTTGACCCATGCAAGGAACATATTGAACAGGGATGTTGGGAACAATACTTGAACTTGTTTTACTAAAAGATGGGACTTATGCCTAAGCATCCACAGCTTCAAAGGAGACACATTTGGAGCAGAAAGGAAGGAGAAAGAGCAGAATACAAGAGTGAGCAGACAGGCAGACAGGCAGAGGCAGCTCGCACCCAGAGAACAGAGGCCACCCACCCACAGTGATTCTAGCTCTTGGGAGGCAATGGGCAATAATTCAAACCTTGCAGTGTGGATAGGTTAGCAAGAGAGAGTCTCACACAGGAGAACAAAATAGGAATGTGATTCCCAAGAGAAAAGTATAAGCCCACCTCTTCACCTGAATTTAACCATTCCTAAAAACTTATTGGATTGTAAATTGTTCAGAGAGTGGAAGTTTATGGTCCCATTATTTAAAAAAAATAGTAAAAATAATACATTTGTGTCCTTCTTTAAAACCCCCCAAAATATTCCAAAATGTCACTAAGCAGCCATATTGCAGTCTATTAAGAATTTCTGCACAAATAATCCTTAAAAAAAAAAAAAAAATCCAGTAAGTGCTTTAGGATCTTCAGAATCTATAAGCTTGAGTTTTAAAAATTCTGACTTGAAGAGCAAGTTTTGATTTGTCAAAAAAAGATGATTTTTTTTTTTTTTTTTACAAATGATAAAATAGTTTTTTCAAGGTTATCCCTGAATGAAGGAAACAAATAAAAATTCTATTGTAACCCAAGGATTTCCAGTGTCCCTTTGACCACAGTTGGAGAACCACTGTCCTCAGTGATTGAAGAGGTGAGGACACACAAAACTGCTTTTTGTCAACATTAGGATGCATGAGGCTTGAGATCTGTACCAGAGAGTACAATACGCCAATGAGGGGATCAGAGAATTTTCCATCTGTTGTTTTCAGTTTTCTTACCTTCACCACTCTCCACTCCCATCAATGTTGAGGAGTTCTGATGATTGTCAGGTATCAGATGCAAGTTCCTTTTAAAAGGAACTAGAACTTGCTCCCCTGGCAGGACTAAGAGGTTACATTAAATTTTTTGAAAAATTTTAATTGAATTTACTGAGGTGACATTGGTTAATATAATCATACAGGTTTCAGGTGTACAACTCCATAACATATCATCTGTATACATCATCTGAACACTGTGTGTTCACCACCAAGTCAAGTCTCCTTCCATCACTATCTATCTCCTCTCTACCCTCCTCCACCTCCCCAATACTTCTTTCCCTCCTGCAATCTCTACACTGTTCCCTCTGTAAATCTTGTTTTCTTTGCTTAATCGCTTCACCTTTTTTACCCAGCCACCCAAACCCTATTCCCTCTGACAGCTGTCAGTTTGTTGTCTATGAGTCTGTTTCTATTTTGTTTGTTTATTTTGTTCATTAGATTCCACATATAAGTGAAATCATATGGTACTTGTCTTTCTCTGCCTGGCTTATCCCATTTAGCATAATAATCTCCAGGTCCATCCATGATGTTGCAGAAAGAAAGATCTCCTTTTTTTTACAGCTGAGTAGTATTCCATTGTATAAATATGACACAGCTTCTTTTTTTATCTATTCATCTACTGATGGGCATTTGGGCTACTTTCAAATCTTAGCTTTTGTAAATAATGCTGCAGTGAACATAGGGGTGTATATATTCTTTCATATTAGTGTTTCGGGTTTTTTTTTTTTTTTTTTTTTATAATGAGAGAGTCAGAGAGAGAGACAGATAGGGACAGACAGGAAGGGAGAGAGATGAGAGCATCAATTTTTTGTTGCGGCACCTTAATTGTTCATTGATTGCTTTGTCATATGTGCCTTAACCGGGGGACTCTAGCCAAGCCAGTGACCCCTTGCTCAAACCAGCAACCGTTGGGCTCAAACCAGTGATCATGGGGTCATAACTATGATTCCACACTCAAGCCAGCGACCCCACGCTCAAGGTGGTGAACCCAGAGTCAAGCTAGTGACCTTGGGGTTTCAAAACTGGGTCCTCCGTGTTCTACGCCAATGCTCTATCCACTGTGCCACCTCCTTGTCAGGCAGTATTTCAGGTTTCTTCTGATATATTCCCCAAGTGGAATGACTTGGTCATAAGGCAGTTCCATTTTTAATTTTTTGAGGTAACTTCATACTACTTTCCACAGTGACTGCATCAATCTGCATTCCCACCAAGAGTTCATGAAGCTTTCCTTTTCTTCACATCCTATGCCAACACTCATTTGTTGATTTATTGATGATGGCCATTCTGACAGGTCTGAGCTCATTGAGGTTTTAATTTGCATTTCTCTGATGATAAGTGACATTGAGCATTTTTCATATGTCTATTGACCGTCTGTATGTCTTCTCTGGAGAAGTCTCTATTCAGGTCCTTTGCCCATTTCTTAATTGGGGTTGTTGTTGAGTTTTATAAGCTCCTTGTAAAGTTTGGATATTAAGCCCTTAGCTGATGTATCAGCAAATATGTTCTCACATTCAATGGGTTGTTTTTTATTTTGTTGATGGTTTTTTTTGTTGTGATAAAAACTTTTTAGTTTGATGTAGTCCCATTTATTTGTTTTTTTCCTTTTATTTTCCTTGCCTGAGGTGATATAGCAGCAAAATACTGCTACAAGGCATACCTGAGATTCTAGGCATGTCTAATTCTAGTCTGATACCCTCCTTTCCTTGTGTCTGTTCTACTCTTCCACCTTCATATCTAACTATGCCCTAGCTTAGAAAATTAAGTGCTCAATAACTGGTAATTCTCATTATTAGAATGCCTCAAAAGCATTTACAACTCCAAACTCCTTGGTTGTTGAAATAAGGTTTCCTCAATCATACCTTCCACCCTCTTGGACCTTAAATCCCATTTTTCTTTTTTTCCATCCCCCTTTTCTTTCCCCACACATTTATCTTAAGACATATTAATGTCATATCACTCTTTAATTAAGATAGGACTTTCACCATTTGTGCCCTTGGGTAGTAGGCAGCTTCGGTCTAGAATGCCATTCCCAACCCTCCTGATATCTTTCACTTGGCCAACTCCTACTCATTCTTCATGACACTGCTCATGTGTTGTTTTCTTTCTGAAGTCTTCTGTGGCTTTTTAACCCAAAGTTTGTCACCACTTACGGTGTTCCCAAAGCACTATGTTCATACTTTTATCCTAACACTTTCTACATTATATTGTAAGTAATCAGCTTACCATAAGTTCCAAGAAGACAGGGATGTGTCTTGTTCATTACTGTGTTTCCTAGTCCCTTGTGCCTGGTAATACAGAGCAGTCAATATGAATTGCTTGACTGAATAAATAGATATCTTGATTGCTGAGATAGTGCTGATGTGGAATTCCATTAAGCTCATAAGAACCAGTGTTTCAATATTCATCTTGGAACTGATTTCTTGGACCACCATCCAGAAGAATTATTTTCCATGGAACTCCAAGATCTTCTTTTATTCATCCATACTTCTTTCATTTCTTTGAGACTCTGACAAGACTAAGGGTACTTGGGGCATACAATCTCCTCCTCCAAGAGAAATGTTTTCTTGGCCTCTCATGAATTCCTCAGGGATAAGTTCTCAAGAACTATAAAATGCTCTGATAACAGATACCAGATCGGTCATCAGCTAATTATTCAACTGTCCATCATTCAAGCTGTCCTGTTTTCATACTTTCTCCCCCAGTCCTCAGTAGCACGTGTATGTATGTATGCCTGTGTATATGTATGAGTGTTTTAATTGTCATTTGATAGCTCTGTTAAATTTCCATCATCAAAGTTCAAAGCACAAAGATGAAATCTATGTATTCAGAGTAGTTTAATCATTCCTGAAGAGTTTATTTCAAGCCCCCTTCCCCAAATAGACACAAGATAAATAAACACACAAAAACATCACTGCCTATTTTAGTTTTAAAATGTTTCTAATTTTTGGTTGGTCTAGCTTACCTCTTATCTAAGTATTTATGAAGTGCCTAATATTTCAATACCCCAGGCACTCAGACAAAACTATTATATTCCTTCTCACTCTTGCCAAAGAAACTGTATATCTACTCCTAGTTAGGCAATACCCATACACAACAGTGTGCTTTTTACATACAGCCATAGACTCATATGCTGATTCTTATCTGTACTTTCAAAACTACTCCAACAGAACTGACAAAACACTTAAAGAGGACAAAGAGATGATAGTGACATCAAATAAACTTTTCACCTCCTATCAAATCCCATGATTAGAGCTCATTTCAAATATCAGGGTTCCTTATCAATGAGACATTCATTACAATACTTGATTCATCAGTTCTTTTTTTAGAATATTTGATTCATCAGTTCTTTTTTTTGTGACAGAGACAAAGAGAGGGACAGATAGAAACAGACAGACAGGAAGGGAGAGAGATGAGAAGCATCAATTCTTCATCGCGGCACCTTAGTTATTCATTGATTGCTTTCTCATATGTGCCTTGACCAGGGGGCTAAAACAGATGGAATGACCTCTTGCTCAAGCCAGCGACCTTGGACTCAAGTTGATGAGCCTTGCTCAAACCAGATGAGCATGTGCTCAAGCCAGCGACCTCTGTGTTTGGAACCTGGGTCTTCCGTGTTCCAGTTCGATGTTCTATCTACTGCGCCACCACCTGGTCAGGTGATTCATCAGTTCTTTAAAGGCATATTTATTAAGTACTGTACCTCTTTTGTGTCAGGCATGCTGCAGGCACTGGAAATACAAAATTAAATCAAGTCATCAAGATCCTTAAGGAATTCAGTCCAGCTGGAAAAAGTGGCAAGGAAAGAGGCAGTTACACTTGCTGAGGCAAGTTCTGTAATTGAGGGGGTGCTCATAATACCACAGAAACATAGAAAGGTGAACCTAAGCCGGCTCCCCAGGTGAGTTGAGGAAAACTGGAGAGTAAAGAAATTCAATTTTCTAATATAGTACAATGACCAGAAATGGAATCAAGACAACTATACTATGGGAGAGGAAGAGCTTAATGACAGGAAAGAAATCCCTGCTGGTAGCTTTTCCATCTCCTCAGCCTTTGTTCAAATGTTACTTTTTATATGAGTCCTTCTGTGACCACCATCCTTCATTCTGAAATTCTGCATCACAATCACCTTTGATAGCCCCTTACCCTATCACACATTTTTTATATGAAATAATTCTCACTTTCTGCTGTATTTTATCACCTGCTTTTATGTTAGGTTTAAGGTCAGTCTTCTGCCTTCCTACCACCCCACAGCTAGAAAGAATATAAGTTCCACACAGAAAAGATGTATTCATTCAATGGCATATTCCAAGTATCTAGAACAGTTTATGGCACAAGTAGTCATTCAATAATGAACCTTAGGGGTGTTGGTTCTATCTTTCCTTTTAGTTCTGTTTGATTTTGCTGCATATATTTTAAAGCTCTGTTATTTGGTGTGTGTACATTTAAGATTGTTATGTCTTCTTGGCAAATTGACCCTTCTTTCATTCTGTAATGTCCCTTTTTATCACCATTTTCTTTATTTAATTCTACTTAGTCTGATATTAGCATAGTCATTTCAGCTCTCTTTCTATTAGTGTTTGCATAGTATATATTTTCTATCCTTTTACTTTTAATATATTTACATTATTATATTTAAAGTGAATTTCTTGTGGATAACATATAGTTGTGCCTTTTTATTAAATCTATTTTTATCCTATAATTTAGATTTAATGCAATTTATTTATATGGTTGGATTTGTGTCTTCTGTTTTATTGTTTCCTGTTAGTCCCGTCTAGATTATTTTAGTTTTTTGATTCCATTTTCCTTCTTTTTTCATTTGAATATATTAAAATTATTTTATCTTAACTACTCTACCAGCTTCCTAAATATGTCCCTTTGTATTATTTTTTTAGTGGTTATTCTGTAGATTATAATATTCATGCATAAACTTTCACGGTATGCTTAGAGTTAATATTTTACAACTTCATATAAAACATATGAGACTTACAACCAAATTCATCTTAATCTCTTCTTTCATTTATAGTTGTCACATGTATTACATCTAAATATATTGAAAATTCTTTCAGATAGTGTTACAAATTTTGCTTTCAACAGTCATACCACGTTTTAAAGAATTTTAAGATGAGGAAAAATGTGTATTATTTTTACTAAGCTATTTGCCATTTCTGTTTCTCTTTCTTCATTCCTGAAGTTTCAAGTTTCTAGTATAATTTTCCTTTCTGAAAAACTTACTTTAGCATTTATTTTAGAGTAGGTCTTCTGGTGACTAATTCTCTCAGTTTTTCCTCGTCTGAGAAAGCTTTTATTATGTTTTCATTCCTGAAGGATATTTTTGCTGGATATCAAATTCTGGGTTGATAGTTCTTTTCTTTCAGCACTTTAAAGATGTTGTTCCACTCTCTTCTAATTTTTGTGGTTTCTCATGAAAATGTCACAGTTATTTAAATTCTTGTTCTCTGAACCTTTGTATTTTAAAGCTACTAAATATTGAGGTGGTTTGCTACACAGCAACAGATAATGAAAAGACCCTCAAACTCTATATTCAGGTCACAGTGAACTTTCCCTGGTTCTATGAAAATAATTCACTTTCTGTCTTCTGGAACTTTTCACATGTCATTCCCTCTTGATGGGAACTATATCCCCACACACATAGGAATTCCATTGCACTCTGCCAAATACACCATATTACCTACTCATCATTCAGGTTAACTATTTCTTCCTCCAAAAGGAGGTTTCTTGAAACTCTCCCCTACCCCATGCTTCATAAATCTAGATTAAGAGCCCTTCTTACCTGATATAATAACAAACTGTGCTTTACATATCATAGCTCTTAAAATGAAATGAAACATGTATCAAGCACTTACTACATACTAGGCCTTGTTTTAAATGTTCTGCAAGAATCTATAAAGCAATTCTATTATTGTCCCTATTTTCCCAATGAAGAGACTGAAGAACAGAATGTCTAATTTACCTGCCCATAATCATGGAGTATAGTTAATTAGTGGTTGATCCAGCATTTGACCCAGACAGTCTGACTTCAGAACTCTGTCCTTAGCCACTATTTTAAGCTGCTTCCAACTTACCCTACTGCATTATAGTAACCTTCACACTATATATGTTCTGTATAGCAAATAAGAGTCTAAGCTTTGTAAAAAAAAGAACTATCTCTATTCAGTGTTGCTTATTTTGGGTATCCCTGATGCTTAACCTAATCCATGATATATATGTAGATAGCAATCAGTAAATATTAACTGCATGGAATCAAAACACTATTTTATTTATCATGTTCTGTGTATATATACTTGGAGATTCTTTTATCTATCTATCTTTAGATTCAGAAGCAGTTAACATGTCTTATGGATCAAAAAAGTTACAGAGGTGCTACTTAGGGAATCCAGGAATTTAACATCAGTGAGACATAAATAAACATAAGTGCAGAAAAATAAGGATAAGAACTTTTGGAATCACTTCCCCATCAAAGGTTATAAAACTCACTAGCAATTCAAGGAATGGGATTTAAAATAAGAATATATCATTTTTGTTCTACCAAATGATCAAATTGAGATTAATAGTATACAATGGTAGCAAGAGTACAGTAAAATAACACTAGTATTATCATGCTTGTAGAGATTCAAATTAGTATATTTGTATCTACAGTCATTAAAAATATTTATACAATGGAGACTCTAATTTATTTTATAGGAATCTATTTCTAAAGAAATAATGAGAAGTATGGACAAAGGCTTAGGTGACTATGTTAGTTACAATACTAAAAAAAATTCAGAATCAACCAAAATTATATAGTTATTAAATTTTTGTTTAGAAAGACAGAGACATGTTTACCATATACATGCATACAAAAAGTCTGAAAGAAAATATTCTAAAATGTCAACACCAGTTAACTCTGGGTGATGGAATTATGAGTGATTTGAATTTTCATTTTTGTACTTCCATGTATTTTTCAGCTTTTTAACCATTGGCATGTATTTTTCTTTAATCAGATGAAAACAATAAATGTTACCAAAAAACTGCAAACTAAGTTTGCAGCTGACCACAAGGCCCATCATAAATAAACAAGCTGGAGCAAGCCATTTCAAGAAAACAGACACAATAACTGACAGGGTGGTGGGAAAACATACAAGCCAAAGGCCCTTCTCTTTCAGTAAAGTGAAGATTATGTTGCTAAAGACACCCTGGGAAAGCAGTGCAAACATCAAGGAACACAAGGATCCAAGAGTTGTTGGAATGAGAACATATAGGTTTACATCTGCCTATTAAATATGTCTTGGAGGAAACTTTAAAGCAAATAAATCTCAGCTCTCCAGTGGTCTAAGTGAACTGCCAATCCACAGCCAGAGCTAATTCAAGCTTTGGATCCTGGACTTGAAGGTTCTTAGTGAGAAGGGAATTGGAGACCTCAAAACTTAATTCACAGCCCACACCTCTTCATGTGCACTTTGTTTGACCAGCACTCTACTGAGGGCCTGCTTGGATCCTAGCATCAGGCTGTTGACCTTCTTCCCTAATGTTCTGATTGTGTCTTGTCACCAGACATTTAGGAGATGATGCAAGACCTATTTCTAACTCACTGTTCTTGCCTTTGAATAGTCCTGAAGGAAAACAACATGTTTGCATACATTAAAGCCTAATGAATGCATAAAGAAATGTTATAAATTTATTTCTTCTTGGTTCTGTAATGCAATCTGACTATGCTATAGATATACTTCTTTACAGCTATATTGTAAGAACGATGTCAACTGTAATAAACAGATGTTAGATATTTAGACCTCTTTATTTTCTCATAATATCAAGCTGAGTTATGGGCAATACTTTAGTCAACTGATAGGAGATTATAAATAAATATTCACTAATTTATTGACTTATTGATGGTTTTCCATTTTCTACAAATGGGATGACAAATACATTCATTGAACTGGAATTGTCATTTCTCCTCCAACACTGTGAGTGGCCATAAAAAAGTCATCCACAGTATTTTCTCTGAAATAAAAAAGAGATTTTATAAAGTCCCCAAAATGATATTCCAAGTAGACACTACCAATGTATTGGCACACAGATGGAAGTCTATTTACCATCCATTCTACAGGACAAAGTGCAAACTTCTTAAACCCTGACAATCTTGCCAAATTGTGTTTCCCATTATAAGACCACACCCCTTATGCCTCCCTTTTTAGCCTCAAGAAATCACCACACTTTCTTGTCTCAGTCTCCAAGTTAAATCAATCTTCCTTTTCTGTAGTTAGCAGTTTGCTCTTAGTTCAGTTGTACCATTTATTTAATTCAACCTTGGAGTTTTCATCTTATCCATGATAGCATCCATATTTGAGAATCAGAATTCTTTTCTTTAACATCAAAAAGTTTCATAGATTCCCTCATTTTAGAAAGCAGAGACTATATTTGTTTTAACCCTACCTATAATACACAATGCCTGTCCACATGGTAAGTGCTTAGTAAATATTTATTAATGAGAAAATGATATATATTAATCAAAAAGTATATAGTAACCAAAAACTACTATGAATTAGTATTTTTATCATGAATTTCTGTTTTATAAATTAGATCAATACCTACATATTTTTTTTTAAAAAAATAACCATATTTAAAGTTATAAATTGTCTCTTTGGGGTGGTTTATTGGTTATTAAATACTTAAGCCTGACCAGGCGGTGGCACAGTGGATAGAGCGTTGGACTGGGATGCCGAGGACCCAGGTTCAAGACCCCGAGGTCACCAGCTTGAGCACGGCTCATCTGGTTTGAGCAAATCTCACCAGCTTGGACCCAAGGTCACTGGCTCAAGCAAGGGATTACTCGGTCTGCTGAAGGCCTGCGGTCAAGGCACATATGAGAAAGCAATCAATGAACAACTAAGGTGTCGCAATGTGCAACAAAAAACTAATGATTGATGCTTCTCATCTCTCTGTTCCTGTCTGTCTGTCCCTGTCTATCCCTCTCTCTGACTCACTCTCTGTCTCTGTAAAAAACAAAACAAAACAAAAAAACTTAAGATTGCCTGACCAGGTGGAGGCGCAGTGGATAGAGTGTCAGACTGGGACATGGAAGACCCAGGTTCGAGACCTCGAGGTCGTCAGCTTGAGCATGAGCTCATCTGGTTTGAGGAAGGCTCACCAGCTTGGACTCAAGGTCACTGGCTTGAACAAGGGGTCACTGGTTTGGCTGAAGCCCCCTGGTCAAGGCACATATGAGAAAACAATCAATGAACAACTAAGGTGCCACAATGAAGAATTGATGCTTCTCATCTCTCTCCCTTCCTGTCTATCTATTCCTCTGTCTGAAAAAAAAAAAAAGAAAGAAAAAAAAATGCTTAATATAGTTGAATGTACCTATGTCATTCAGAGATTACTAACATCTAAAGACTTTGAAGACTTGATACTAAACTTAGGCTGCACATAATTTCAAGTTTCTTTGATGATTCAGAAGGCACTTCATGAGCAAGCAATACTCTAGGGCCATCATTATGCATCAATAACTCTTCCCAGCAATAATTGTTAATAGAAGTTTCTGGTAGTTAAAGGCCATATTAACAAGCTGTTCCTGCCTTTGGAGCCCATGAGTATGCAGACTGCCAGCCACAGACGGAATGAAGTATTTCTTGATTCTACTGCTTTTACAGCTTTCCCAGTAGAGTAATTCAAAGTCTAATTGCATTTGGGGGAATTTCAATTGGTGTCCAACATGAACAGTTTCTACATTCACCTCCAAATAATAAGATGTCAATGATTCATCATATTACAATTGGCATTGCACAGCAATCTCCCAGGCTCTACTTTTTGTGACTATGTGTGGCCTTAAAAAATCACTTAACTTCTTTCTTGTGCAGTTCCTTTAATTTTAAATTATTTGTGATTATTACTATAATAATAATTATCATAATCATCTCATTACTTTTTTATGGGGAAGATCATAGTATCTACCTCATGGTATTTTTGTGTTACACATATCTAAATATTTTGCAACAATAGTTGTTCAAATAGAATATAACAATTATTATTATTGTAATGTTTTATATTCTCTGCCTACCACTGAATAAAACTCTTGACCAAAAAGCATCATCTCTTACCTACCCAGGAACCCTTATTTATTCAGTCAGTTTATTCATTTAAGTGCCTACTATTTTTTAGTCTCTGAGTCAGGCATCAGAAAAATAAATTAAAAGAGACTTGGCATCTGAGCTAGAAAAATTCACAGTCTAAGGAGGGAGTGAGTTATGAAACCATGTGATATGTACATACCTACTAACAGGAACAAGGCTAAATTGACCAGGCTCAGAGAGGACTTTCTTCAGAAATGATACTTGTGTCAGGTCTTAACAAAAAAACAGTGGACAAAGGGGATGATGAGCAGTTACTGGCATTTCAGATAGAAGCAACACTTAAATAAAAAACAGAGAGGCAAGAAAGAGCATGGGGTTGCTGAGGGGAATGTGGACTTCAGATGGTTTGAAATTTTTGGAATATGAAGTATAAGACAAGCAGTGGTAAAAATAAGATGGGAGTGGTAAGCAAGGTCTAGACCACAGAGGAAATTTCAGATCACGAGCCACTGAAGGCTTGAAAGCAAATAGACATGAATCATAAAAGTCACAGTTCCTACTATGTCATTGTCAGAGTTCTCACTTTAGAAGGGTTCTCAGGACGGCCTAAGTTAGCACCATGCACTTTGCTCAAGGCTGGGGACATGGGAAACAGCTTTCTCTTGAACTAATGAGTGCTAGCAGTAAGTCTTTGGGAGTGAATTTGGTTTGGGTTAAAACTTTTAAGAATGGAGAATTCCAGAAATATTCTTTTAACATGGAATGCCTCCCTCTTTTCTTCAGTTAAGTCCAAAAGCTGGTCAAACAAGTAAGCATGTAGCTAGCTAGCTCTCTTCAGAAGTCCGAAAGAGATGCCTTGTTTTATAGAGGCGGTGAGTGAAGACCTGGCCTTCGTCTACCCATCTCATTTGTACTTAAAGCCATGAGAATTTTCCTTCAATTTAAGTAGTGGTCAGTGAAGAGCCCAGGGTCTGTGCTTACAGATTACCAAGAGTGTTATGCTCACAGGTGCCTCAGAGCCCACGACCCACGGCTTGTAACCTTGTATTCCAGGAAATTCAGCATCCCCACAGCTCAACCAACTTTGGACATAAATGTCCCAAAATCAGCAAATAAATGCTGTACTGTGGCCAAGGCAACAGCAGCTGCTTCTGAGAATATAATGAGGTAATGAAGGGACACAAAATGTTTTGCTAAATTTTTTCTACAGGAAACTGGAATAACAATGAATTAAAACTCCAATGCTGGATTTCTTTATGGTTAATAATCCTTAACAAATGTTATATACACCCTGTAATTATGCAAAGTAATGTGGAGAAGTGAGTTTTTGATCTACGTAATTTTAGCCAAAACAATTTTTAAAAAATACATTCACCTAAAATATTTGAAAGATTGAGGAGAAACACATTTACTATTTGCATTTTCTGAAATTCTTCATATCATCAGAGTGTATATACACAATTCTGAATTGCATTTATCAAAGAAATACTGCTTTAATTAAAAACCTTGACATTTGATGTGAGGAATGGACTTCTTCAATACAGTCCAAGATTTTTTTTTTTTTAAAGAAAACAGCTTCAGAAAAATCAACAGGAAAGGAAACATGATAGGAAATGCTTTTAACTTTACTGTCATTCTTGAGTCTGTACAGATCTCTCCATTTCCATGAAGTAAAATCAGTCTCCCTCCAATTCAAAGCAAATTCAAAACTGATTGATCACATTTAAATCCTATTTCATCTGGAAGAATGTAAGCAATGTGCCTGCCAGGACAGCAATAACGACTTTGGTCACTTGGGCCTCGAGTAAGGAAGTTATCCAAGATTGAACAAGAATGGGGTCTTTGAAGGCAGCCTCAGTGGAGCCCATCACAATGTGTTAAGAATCTCAGAAGCATTTTCCCAGAAGAAGCCAAGGCACAAATATATTTGAATTTTCAGAAAACAGATAAATCCAACTGAGTGACATCAGGTCAAAGAATATAAGGATGAAAGCCAGAATGTCAGCCATTCTTCTCCTCCTTCTCAATGTCTTGAGTCATTCACCCACCCCAACATTTAGGAAAATGTCAAGGCATTAAGAACACAGGCCATCTACAGACAGTTGTCTGGGTACTGGGGAGGTATCACAATAATCCAAAATACTCACTCAGAAATACAAACAAGAGGGAAAGGGGGCAGGGAAAGGTAGAAGAGGGTAAAAGGGGATAAATGGTGATGGAAGGTGACTTGACTTGAGATGATGAATATAATATACAGGTGTTGTATTAGAGAATTGTACACCTGAAACCTATATAATTTTATTAACCAACATCACCCCAATAAAGTCAATAAAAACTTTTTAAAATCTTTTAAAAATTATTTTTATTTATTTATTCATTTTAGAGAAGACAAAGAGAGAGAGAGAGAGAAGGGGGGAGGAGCAGGAAGCATCAACTTGCATATGTGATTTGACTAGGCAAGCCCAGGGTTTTGAACTGATGACCTCAGCATTCCAGGTCAATGCTTGATCCACTAGGCCACCACAAGTCAGGCCAACTTTTTAAAATCTTACAAGCAAAAATTTGTTAACTTGTTTACAATGTGGGTTATTAAGTTGAGAAATTTTCTTCTTAAGCAAAGAAAATCAGAAGAAGAAGAAGAACAACAACAACAACAACAACAACAACAGCAACTACACAGACATACACTAGTCCAGACGATATTGTTTTAACTTTTTTAAAGCTTGTTAATGGATTACACTATGGTATAATTCTTTTTCCACAGTCTATAGTGACAATCAGATTGGGCTTCCAGATATCTGGCAGCTCCACAGTTTTCTTCACACCAAATCTCAATACTAAATTTATTAAAGTGATACTCTATTTGTCTCCTGTATTTGAGTTTCTCCAATCATACTGGAAGGCCCTAGAAGGCAGAGACTGGAGTGCTATTATTTACTTGTCTCTTCAATAGCAAAGTACTTACTTGTGTTTGAATGTATGTGCTTGATGAAAATTATATGTGAGTTGGTTGATATACATAAAACAGGTTTGTTTATGACATGACCTAATATATTGTTTATAATATGGCCTGACCAGACAAAGTTATTAAAAAGACAAAGGATTTAACCATGGCTTTTGTTACTAAGGGACTGGTATTTTGTGGGTAACAATATACCCCCAGTGAAGAAGAAACTTGGCCAGGGTCACTGTAGCTCCAATTCCTAATATAGTTCATGCCATACTCTTAGATTATTACAGAAATACCTAGAGCTCAGAGCTCAACTTTAAACAAGTAAGTACAGGACCCTTTTCTTCTCCAAAGAGATGATTTATATTTTCTATCTGTCAGTTTTGGCACATTTTATTATGAGAATGCAAGTTCTGAAATCCCAAAAGAGGCCCAGAAGATCACTAAACTAATCGACAAATCAGAGCTGGCTTTGGTACATACAAGGGGATACAGCCTGGGGAATTTTGTAAAACTTGAATATATGGAGTAAGCAGCTCTGGTGATTTTGAAGAGGCCAAGGGAAACAAATGAGGCTTTATTTTGGGTTATATAAAATGAGACCACGTTAGAGACATAAATCACCGGGGGAAACATTTCAAATCCAAGGTAAACCATGGCTAAATGTTCTCTGTCTGAACGGTTTACCCTCCAGGAGATCTGAACTTACCCAAGGTCAAATGGAGACCAAGGTCAGAGGCAGAACCTGGAATAGAACACTTAATTCCCAATTGGCAGGCTACAGCTCCAGGCCCTGTCTGAGTATTACACCCAAGGCTAAAACAAGCATTGTATCAGAAATCTGTAGTAAACCTTGAGTAGAATGAAACCAGTTCATTAAAATCATGGGAATCCCATCTTTGAATAATTGACCTATAGGATTTGATGTGCTACAGACACAGTAACAAGATGTGATCATGTGGTGTGTGGTATGTGTGGCACCCCTGGAGAGGTCTCTGATGCAAATTCCCAAGGAACAAGCAAGGCATCTATAGGTTTAGGGAAAACCATAGTTTAAGATACTCTTCAAAAGACTGGAGCCAAGCAGATCTTCATGCTGGTATATGAAGCGTGAACACTAAACAAAATAAAATGGACATGATTTCTGAGTAACTGAGAGGGAATTGGATTCAATGCTGTGACCATACATTACTCAAAGCTGAAAATGACCAATGCTACTGAAAAATAAATAGAATAAAAATAAAACACCTTGGAAATTGCCTGCATCAAATGAATCTTGCTGGTCTTGACAGGGCCTATCTCAACTCTGTGACCCTCTGGGCTACTCAGAAGAATCTGTCCTCTTAGCCACTTGCTTAAAAGGGAACAGGGAGAGAAATTCTGCCTTTACTAGGAGAGGGAGCTTAGAGATGGAGTAGGAAAGGCACGCAGTCTAATCAAATATAAAGGAGGTGAAGGGGGACCCTTCCTGGATTGAAGACAACTCATCATTCAAGTTACCTCTTAAGTAGGATTATCTCTACAAGTAGCCTTTACCAAACTGCTCTAAGAAACTCTCATTCTATGGTCAAATAAGTTTGGGAAATTCTAACAGCTATTTTCTTCTCTTAATGGCTCATAATACACATCAGTATATTAAAGGCACTGAGAAATCCTGCAGTATGGAGACCCTTAACTGCATTTAAAGTGGCAGAACCGGGATTTGAACCTGGTCTATCTTTGCAGCTTATGCTCTTATTCACTATGCCATACTGATCCATTGTAAATGAATATTTTTCTTAATTTTGGAAAGCTTAAATAACATACAAAAATAGAAAATAATGAAATAAACACATCCATGTACCCACTATCACCAATTAGCAAATGTTAATATTTTGCCATGTTTGCTTCTCATTTATACGTAAATGGAAACATTGCTGATAAAATCAAAGTCCCCTTTACTCTCCTTGTCAGTCTCCCTACATTCTCCTCAGAGCAAACACTATGCTAAAATTGGTATGTATCATTTTAGTTCACATTTTTCTATTTTTTTTAACACATATATGTTATATATATATGTATTTCTGAAAAAGATAGAGTCTGGCATAAATATGTATAGAGATAAATAGTATCTGGTATCTATTTATCTACATATAGAATATCTAAGTAAATAGTATTTAACATTTTATTTTTTAAATGCTACATAAATGTTATCATGCTACATGTGTCACTCTAAAAGTTTTCTTACTCAATATCCCATTTCTGAGAGCCAAACTATTATTTTAATTGTTGTATAACATTTCATCTTATGAAGAAAACACAGTTTATTTATTCATTCTCTTACAGATGAACATTAAGTTGCTTCCAAATTTTGCTATTACCAAACAATGCCGCAATCAAAAATTTTTTTCACGTGTCCTTATGCACCTGTAGAGAGATTCCCTCAGGTATATACCTAGAAGTAGAGTTGCTAGGTCATGGAATTTGCAGGTTTTCAACCTTACAGGGTATTGCCAAATTATTTTCCAATGATCTTCTCATCCTTACTCTGTTTAGGCTACACACTGTCCCAAAGCACAAGGCACCAAGAGAAAAGTAACAGGATTTTGCAAAAAGAGTGTCAGCAAACAGTGTTCTAAGCTCTGACTGTGGCTCTATGGTAGTCACTGAAAATTTTTGATTCTTAGTTTCCTCAACTGTAGAATAAGAATAATAACACTTTTCTGAGCTTATCCCCTGGGCTTTGGTGAACAAACAAAATTGTGATATTCACTGAGTTTTCTAAACTAGGAAGTATTATATTATGTTAATTATTTTTGTGAATACACACACACACACACACACATAAATCATTCACCTTCATTCATCAAAAACTGAGTGTCTACTGTGTAACAGGCACCAGATGAGGACTCAGCTCATTCTCATGCTGGTTAATAGCTATATTTAATTTTTTTCCAATTATTAAATGCCATGATGCTAAGTACTTTATGGGCAACTCCTGGTTGTTTATGATTCCAACATTCATTTGTCAATTGGTTGTTTGAAATTCAAAACAAATTTTTTAAAAGGACACTATGATTAAGTGATCTAGGTCCAAGCGGTCTTATAAATTGTCTAAGTGTAAAGGAACCTACATGTTATAAAGTATCAGCTATTTATAACAGAAGTTGAGCAAAAATAATTTAGTGTATGTTATGTAATGTATTCTCCCTAACAATCTGGAGATGTAAAGTTTTAATAATTTCATTTCACAAAGAGAGAGTTTGAGTTACAGAAACAGTTAACTAACTTGCCTGAGGTCACACAACTAGAAAACAGTAGAGTCGGAATTTGAATCCAGGAGTAATGATACATGTTCTTTCTACTCTTTACACATACATATGTGCTACTTCATCACTTATGAAACTGAGTCTATAGGAAAATGAATGTCAATAAATGGCAAGAAAAGGTGGCGGTAGCTCTAAGAATGCTTATACCCTGGCCAGAGCCACCTTAGCCTCCCACTAACATGCGAACAGTCAATGTGGCCTGTCAAGTATTAGTTCTCCTTCCAGAAAACATTGGTAGAGAGAAGGAACTGTAAAGAGAAAACATATCTTCCTGAGATTGGAGGCCGAACTGTTTCCCAATTCTGTCACAGCAGCGTGACCATTCTTGCAATGACTAATATCTGTATCGTTTTCTATATCTTACATACTGAGGTATCTGTAAAATGAAGAAAGATGTAAGGAAATCTTGATGGATGATGTTTGGGATCTTAGAGACTGCTTTTCCATCCTTTCTTTCCTTTCCAAATAAGAGGCTCATAAATCAGAGGAAATGTCTACACTATACAAATTACTGTAAACCTGAAGTTATGGGAGAGTGATTAAAATTAATCATGGAACTCAATAAATCCCTTCACGGGAAAAGTTTCTTTCTATCAAACTCAATCAGGCTCTTCTAATTTCAGAATTATTTTAAATAGTTAGAACTTTTTTTGACACAGTTAGAAATGCTACTAATCATAACAAGTAATAAGAAGTTCATATTCACATTAGCAACAAAATCTCTAAACTACCTATGAAGAAACACAAAAACAACAAAAAGTATATACCAAGTGTTCCTTAAGAACATTGTCTGGTTTTGATATCATTGTTAAGATAGCTTTACAGCATGACTATGGTGGCACAGTGGATAAAGCGTCTACCTGGAACACTGAGGTCACTGGTTCAAAACCCTGACTTCCCTGGTCAAGGCACATATGGGAGTTGATGTTTCCTGCTCCTCCCCCCTTCTCTTTCTCTCTTTCTCTCTCCTCTCTAAAGTGAATAAATAAAATCTTAAAAAAAGCAAAACAAAACAATTTAAAAAAAAAGATAGCTTTACAAAACATGTCAGGTGTTTTCCCACCTTTTTTGGTATTGTTTGTAACAGTTTGTATAAGATGGAAATTATCTGTTCCTTGAAAGTTTGCTGGAACTCACTCATAAAGTTATCTGGGTCTGATGCCTTTTCTTAGAAAAAATCTTTGGCTTCTCTTTCTACTTTTTTATGTTCACTGACCTATATTGTTGAGTTCATCTGATAACTTATATTTTCCTTAAAATCATCTGCTTATTAGGTTTCAAATACCTTAGTATAAAGTTGTTCCTTAAAATTTTCATAATTAAAAGAAATTGTTGCCTGACCAGGTGGTGGCGCAGTGGATAGAGCATTGGACTGGGACATGGAGGACCCAGGTTCGAAACCCTGAGGTCGCCACCTTGAGCACAGGCTCATCTGGTTTGAGCAAAGCTCACCAGTTTGAACCCAAGGTCTCTGGCTTGAGCAAGGGGACACTCAGTCTGCTGTAGCCCCAAGGTCAAAGCACATGTGAGAAAGCAATCGATGAACAACTAAGGTGCCACAAGGAAGAATTGATGCTTCTCATCTCTCCCTTCTTATCTGTTTGTCCCTATCTATCCCTCTCTCTGTCTCTCTCTGTCTCTGTCACACACAAAAAAGAATTTGTTACACATGTTTGTTTGTTTCTGTATTTATTTCAGATTCTGTTTATTTGTGTTTTCTTTGCTTCTTATTTTTTTTTTCTAGAGTATTGTTTCTTTTGCAGGACTTTTCAAAGAACCAGCTTTTGAGTTTATTAATCAACTCTAACTTTTGGTATTTGTGCATTTTTAAAATTATATTTTGCTTTTATCTCCACTTGTTGGTTTGTTCTTCAGCTCTACCCAGCATGTTATTTCCTACATTGAATGAATTTCTGTTTTCTTTGTGTATATGCAAACACACATACAAACGTATATGTATGTACATATACACATTCACAAATAATTCCTCTCAAGTCTGTAATAGTTTTTTTAAATAAATTTTTATTAATTTTAATGGGGTGACATCAATAAATCGGGGTACATATATTCAAAGAAAACATGTTCAGGTTATCTTGTCATTCAATTATTTTGCATACCCATCAACCAAAGTCAGATTGTCCTCTGTCACCTTCTATCTTTGTTTTCTTTGTGCCCCTCCCCCTCCCCCTTTCCCTCCTTCCCTCCCCCCGCCCCCCGTAACCACCACACTCTTGTCCATGTCTCTTAGTCTCGTTTTTATGTCCCATCAATATGGAATCCTGCAGTTCTTGTTTTTTTCTGATTTACTTATTTCACTCCGTATAATGTTATCAAGATCCCACCATTTTGTTGTAAATGATCCGATGTCATCATTTCTTATAGCTGAATAGTATACCGTGGTGTATATGTGCCACATCTTCTTTATTCAGTCTTCTATTTTTTTTTTTTACAGTGATTAAAGCCTTTAAGCAAACTCTTGGCCAATGTAATAGTTTTTTAATAAATATTTACCTGTTTCTATTTTATAATCCCTGCTCTTATCTAATAATTTCTTCCTTCATCTTTTTAAAAATCTTAAATTGTTAATTTAAAGTCCTTTTCTGATTTGTGTACTAACTTTATTTTCTGAGATGAAAGTGATTTTAGGCTTGTTGATCCCTGCTGTAGTGTAGTTGTTTCTCATGGGTTTAGTGATGTTTGGTTGTGAGTTCATCTTCTGCAACAGAATTTTCATCCCTGTGTCCTGAGCTTACGTGGTTTTCTAGGTTAGGTTCTTCCCAGTAAGTGACCTACTATAAAAGTAGTCTTAATTTAGTGCTCTGGCCCCTGCTATCCATTTCTTTTATAGATTGCCCTATAAACCAAGAAAATGTGTTTTATTTTTTTCTGTGCTCAAATAACAATTTTTATTATTTCAATATTTAAATATATTTTTAGTTCATTTTTGTAGGTTTGAATTGAGAAGAAAAGATTTTAGTGTATGCTGATTCAATATTACTTGTATTTCTAATTGTCTTTGTTTTGTCTAGTTCAATATGATAGTACTTATCAAGGAAAGGTTCATGATAGGTGGATCTTTATTGTGTCAAAAATAATTATTGGGACTCTAAACAGGTGGCTCATTGGATAAAGCAACATCCCAGTGCACTGAGGTCACAGGTTTGATCCCTGGTCAAGGCATGTAGGAGAAACAATCAATGAGTACACAATTAAGTGAAACAGCGAGTTGATGCTTCTCTCTGTTCCTCTTTCTTTCATTCTTTCTCTCTTTCTCCCTCTCTCAAAACAAGGGAAAATTTTTTTAATTATTTGTAATAGATATTGCCTTTCCTTGAACTTCAACTTGAAATTAAAATTACAATCTGTTTTCTTTTTTTATTAAATTTGCAATACCTACCATGGCTAATATTGCTTTTAAACTTTCAAAATATGATATATATGTTCCTGATCAAGAAACAAATGATTAGATTTTTACAATCTAGATTGAGAATTGTCTTTTAATAAAGTAAATTTGTCCATGGATGCTTTGGTTAAAACTGGTATACAGAACCTGTAATTATCTTAATTTATATATATATTGTATATATATATGAATATATAACATAAGATCTATATGATCTGTAATAATATTACACTGTATTCTTTGGAAGTTTTCTTGTTATTTCTATAAATTGCCACATATAAGATTTTCAAAAGCATTTTAGTAAATTTTATTTTGGTTAAGAGTAAAATAGAATCTTTTTAATACTTTAACTTTTCCCCATTCTTCTTTCATTTCATAATCTAGTTTATATAATTCTGGATTTTAAATTCAAGTTACATATAATATAATAATAATGTTCATATTCTATTTATAATTTTAGAAAAAAATTAAAATTTACATTGATTTCTGTAGTCATACTTAAAATGATTCGGTCTTATCTACTTTCACTGGCTTTAATGCTCATGCCCAAAACATTTAAACTGTTACTTTGCCAGGCTTGATCATTTTGTTTGCTTTGTTTTTCAGTAGGTTAAACAATGTCTTCAGATACAAATTTTAAAAAGGGTACATAGTTAGTCTATATTCTCTCTCTGTATATATATATACAGAGAGAGAGAGATACAGCTTATTTTTTCAGTACATTTATATATGTGTGTGTATACATACATATATATGTGTATATATACATATATATATCTGTCTTGTTTATAATTTTATTTAATAGACGGTTATATTTGTAGAGCAAATTAATTCAATAACACTTTATTACTTTCCCATGTGAAAGAGTAAGATAACATGACTGGATATAAAGTTCTTGGTTAATAGTTGTTTTTCTCTTCCTTAAAATTCTGTACATATATAATTTATTGCTATGAAAAAGATGAGCCTACATTTTCCCCATTATTGCTTATTCTTCCTGGATATTACTTTATCCTCCTAGTTCAAAAATCTTACCTGGATAAACATAAGTTTAATCATATTTTCACTGATTTTCTCCTGGAATGAGTGAGCCTTAAATCTTTAAGCATGCTTCAATTCATTTCAGTTAAGATGGCTTTGTCTTATATATTTAATTAAAACTTGATTCTATCTATGGATTTTTTTGTTTGTTTTTGTTTTGCTTTGTTTTAGAAGAACAACTTAATTTCTTATTGGTTCTCTGTTTTTAGCTTCCACATTTGTCATCTTCTCTTTCAATTTCTAAATTTCTCTGAACATTTTTTTCTGCACTCTAGGAGGGCAGATTTATCTTGCATCACTCAGATTTATCTTGTATCATTTATTGGATTTTGTACAGCATCAATTGTATTGTCTACTGCTACCGACATGTACTCTAAGGTTGTTATTGATTACAGTTTCAACATCTTTATCTCACCACTTCCTTTTTAAAATCTCCTTCAATACTCTTTTTTCCTTTTTTTCTTATCATACCCCATCATATTTCATTGTATCCTGCTAATTTCCATATAGTACATTTTAATTGCTGCCTGGTCTTAGAGAGATTTTCAATTGTATGTGTCTGCATATAGCCTGGTTTAGGTCAACCAGTTTCAAGCATAACAGCAAGAATGGCCAACCAGGACAGCAATATTTAAAGTGTGGTCCATAGATGGGTACAAACTACAATTATTTGTTATTACTCAGTGGTAAGTATGCTTACCTTGAAATTGGTGTCAGTGTACAATGAAATAAGTCTTTGTTCTCTGATACTTTGATCTCATCGTATTTATTTAAAACTCAATTTCTGTCATCTACTGTTATTAGAGTTCTTTATTTCAGCATCTGCATCTAACAGACACACACACACACACACACATGCACAAAAATGCTCTACATTTTGACAGCACCTGTGGTTCTGGGGGAAGAGTATGAACCTACTAAGATTACATAGGCGATAAGGGACATAGAAGGAAGATGAAGATTGAAGATTGCCAGTACTCAATCAAACATCAGTAGGGGCTCTTGTTCTTTTTCTGTCATCTTCAAAACAGGACTTGGTGGCTGACTG
Organism: Saccopteryx leptura; assembly: GCF_036850995.1. Taxonomy (NCBI): domain Eukaryota; kingdom Metazoa; phylum Chordata; class Mammalia; order Chiroptera; family Emballonuridae; genus Saccopteryx; species Saccopteryx leptura. The sequence goes on from NC_089503.1 coordinate 295,359,954, forward strand.
GATATTAAGGAGAAAAGAAAGGGAATATTTTTATTTATTTATTTATTTATTTATTTATTTATTTTTCTGTATTTTTCTGAAGCCGGAAACAGGGAGAGACAGACAGACTCCCGCATGCGCCCGACCAGGATCCACCCCGCACGCCCACCAGGGGGCGATGCTCTGCCCCTCCGGGGCATTGCTCCATTGCGACCAGAGCCACTCCAGCACCTGGGGCAGAAGCTGAGGAGCCATCCCCAGCACCTGGGCCATCTTTGCTCCAGTGGAACCTCGGCTGCGGGAGGGGAAGAGAGAGACAGAGAGGAAAGAGAGGGGGAGGGGTGGAGAAGCAGATGGGCGCTTCTCCTATGTGCCCTGGCCGAGAATCGAACCCAGGACTTCTGCATGCCAGGCCGACGCTCTACCACTGAGCCAATCAGCCAGGGCAAGAAAGGGAATATTTTAAGATGATTCCCAAGTTTCTCCTTTGAATGACTGTGAAGATGGTGAAGGTGGCATTTATTAAAGGAGGGGCATGTTTGGCTGGGAAGGGAATGACTTAGGTTACCAATGAAATACTGTTAAAACATTTCAGTAAAAATTTCTAGTAGGCAGATATTTGTACAGTCTGGGACTATGAACTGAACATTTCAATTTTACCATTATGGGTAATAACAGAAACCATGGCCATGAGTGAAACCATCTTGAGTAGAATGAGAGAGGAGGACCAGGAATAACCCTAAGAAAACCATACAAGGGTCAGATAGGGAGGGAGCAACAAGGAAAATGGACAAAGATGTAGCTAGACATAAACAGATAGGAAAACTATCAGGAGAGTATATCATGGAAGCCAAAGGAAGAAAATGCTTCAAGGAAAAGGGAATAGCCCACAGGGACAAATGCCATTCAGAAGCTAAGACAAGCAAGTATCAAAAATCAACCCTCTTGAGGGGGAGGGAGGATGTATTCAGGGCAATACTAGAATCTATGTAAACACAATCAATTAAAATTTAAAAAAAAAGAAAATCAACTCTTTTGATTTTGGAACTAGGTTGACTACCAGCCTAAATTTTCAATGTTATTTCGTGAGTTGTTCCTAAACCCTTTAATTAATATGTATTTTTGTGGAATATCAAGAAATTCTGCAGTTGAAGCTGTTCTTCAGGTGACTTTCAAAACAGAAGTCTATACTAGTACTGGTTTCTTGTTTTATTTTGTTTTTAGATTTCATGCAGTCCTTCTTTTTTTGGTCAAGGACCATTTGGTTGCAAATAATAGTATCCCATTTAAATTAGGGTAAGCCAAGAATGGAATGTTTTTAAAATAATACAAGTGTAATTCATAGACCCCAAAGTCAGGAAGTCTAGTGAGGCCTCATGGGAGACTGGAATGAGGAACTGGAAAGTTGTCAGGGACCAAGATACTATTTTTCTGTGTCTATCTTTCTCCAGACTCTGTGGTCTCTCATCTCTGTTTTTCTTTGTTCATTTTTTTTTTAATTTATCCCTTTCTGCAGTTCAGATCTCTATTTTTCCATAAACATAAAAGGAGATGTCCCCCAAGGCAGTTCTGCAGATGCCTTCTCTTTCAGCACAATCTGAGACTGCAGAATTTCTGGGTTCCTATGCCAATTTTCAAAGAGAAAGAAACTGATTGGCCAAGTTTATATCTTGTGGCCACCCTGGTCTGGTCTACTGTGAACAAGGCAAATCATGCATTCTTTCCCCATTCTGAGAATAAGAGAGCTGACTCTAAGAAAGAGGTGTAGACTGATAACTGAACTGACTGCTGCATCTTCCTTGTCTCACCTAGTTCCCTTTTCTGCTCATCTTATTGCTTTCACAATTCATCTTGTATTTCCATTTCAGAATGTTCTCCTCTCAAAATTCTCTGCCATTATCTTTTAAAATCCCATGTCTATTTGTATCTTATTAAAAAGTCTCTGGTTCCCATTAAAAATCATTTTTGAAGATAATGATGTTCATCTTTCAATCTTCAGAAATGTGTTTCTTTTTTCTGCCATGAATTTTCATAGGTCTACAGGGTTGCTCTTTTACAAAGTATGTATATCTTTATACTCCTTGAAGGTTTCTCTTTTCTTCTTCCGAAAGGAGGAAAGATCTAATAATTGATGACTATTAATAATAGAATAATATGTGGCTTGCATTTATCCCTATTCACATGGTTTGGAAGAATGCCCCTGTCAAAATACTAAAGAAAGGATTTGGGAGGGGCACAAATTAAGGTGAATAAGCTTTGCTCAAACATCATCATCTATTGGACCTTCTTCAGCTGTTGCTCTAATAGACAGAGAGATGAATTTCTCCCCCCTGCTGTCTTTCCCCCTTATTTTCTAAACTAATCAAGGACAGAAGACTCTATGGTCCTCAACAGATGCTCTATTATAAATTTCAGAAAATCAAAATTCTTAAGATATTTTTATCATTAATCTGTCAGAGCTTCACGTAGTATATTGTAAATGATAAATAAAGTTAAATTTGCCTCTTTTTAAAATGCAAGTCATTTACCTGACAGCCTATAGTTCTTTAATGTGCCCTGGATGCAGAGAGAGAATTCACTTAGCTTGGAATTTCAAGTCCTTAATAAATTGGCCCCCACTGCTCCCACTCTCTCAAGAGAAGCCTTAGCTATAATATATCCTTGTAGGCCTCCTAATGGGTCATATCCATCTACCTGCAATTCCGCTATAGGCAATGCACTTTCACATTCCCATGTCTGTATCACCTGCGTCATTCCCTCTGCCTCAAATCCTTCTCCCTTCCTCCTTCTGTCTGCCTGGTAAACTCTCATTGAGCCTGCCAACCTCAGTTTCATCATAACCTCTAACATTTGGGACAACTGTCAAAATTATAACCCCACTGTCACTTCTCTCACAACACCTTCACCTATGTCTCTGTTAATGTAACTTATGAGAATCTCTTTTTGGTGTATATTTGTTTGTTTCCTAACTTGACTGGGAGCTATTTGGAAACCGAGATGAGATATTTTTCATTTTTGTGTATCTAGCTTCTACTTGGAACCAGGTAAGAATTATACAAATGTTTGATGAACAAATCAATTCATGTCTAGATATTAAGCTTCAAGATATAGAAACAAAAATACCTTGGTTGGAAAAATAACCCAAAGTCACTAGTTAAATATTGATTAATTGACTAGCCAACTGTTCAGTGTTTCATGATCAATTAATCTTTAAGAAGCTTGAGTAGTTATAGAGTCTCTTAATTCTAATTCAAAATAACACATCTGGATCTTTGAAACACCACCAGCTGTTAATTATGTGTTCAGAGACAGGGAGGTAAATAAAATATGCATGTTTTGGCAAAGCTCTTCAGCCTTCCCTTTGTCACATGAACCAAGAGAAAAATAGATCTTTCTGGTAGCTTATGAAGAAAATACTAATGAGCACTACTTTCATTTGTATAACATTTTGAAGCTTACAAAGTGTTCTCACATCCAATATAATCTTTAAAACAATCCCGTGAGTTAATTAAAGTATCATAAGTTTACCTTTAAGGCTCAAGAGGTAAAATAATATACCCAGAGATAAATCTGCCAGAAGGCAATAAAAGAAGTAGCCAAATTCAAATCTTAAACACCTATGTTTAATACAGGTGCTCATTTCATTTAATCAGTTAGCAGAGAAACCTAAGCAACAAATACACTCAACAACTTCATTCCCAGACAACAATATTATCAGTAACAATTTATTTGGTTTTCAATATATATGCTATTCAGAAGGTTCCACATCCTTTCATTTGCTTTATACAACAGTTCTGCCTGTAGATTGAACAAATAATATTATGCCTGTTTAGATGGTAAGAATTCTGAGCTCCACTGGGACTACGTGACTTTCCCTGGTTCCTTCAAAGTTAATCAGTGACAGACCTAATTCTTGATTTTTTAATCTATCTATTCCCTTTGTTACCCAATATCTTCATATAAATAAGAAGTTCCACAGTTATTAGTTAACTCATGAAAAACCAAGAAAGATAAGTAGAAATGATTAGCTCATGTCTAGACAGCTCTAGACTTGTCCCAATGGCAGTAAAGCCCTATGATGCAGTCAGTCCCTTCTGTACACTCCCTCGAGGGAGTGTCCAAAATAGATGTGTCTCATCCCTGATTATTCAGAGTAGCTTCATGTCTAGTATCGGATGTATTTCCACATAAATGGGAAATCTTATACCATTGGTCTAGGTAAATTTAAATGGCTTGTTTTTAAGGAGATGTATTTTGAGCTTTCTGAATTTATACATTTTTTCTCAATTGAACTTTGAGCCTGGGATTTTGGTTATTTCTTTTCTTTCTCCTGAGCAAATGTACTCCCCCCAATTTACATGCTTATGCCTATGTTTGCATATACAAAACACAAACAAATAGGTACATGACTTTGCCTAATCATCCTTTGTATACACAAACTTTATTTGGACATACGTATGCATCTTTTGATTATACTCTTGTTCCCCAACAAGAGGACACATACAGACACATAAAATACACATATAATGCTTTGGATAATGTCTCTCCTTCTGCTCATACTCTACCCTACACCCCTTTAATTAAACATACATGTATACTTGTGCCAAGTTTCACAATGATTAAGAGTCCTGTCAACTTTCAGGTCCTGAATGAGCTTGATAAATGTTTTGAATTTCACCTTAGGGACTGTGATTGTAGCTTGGGCAAAAAAGAAGTAGAGCTTTTCAGAATCTAGAGTAGGGGAATAAAGCAGCATCCTAAGAATGGAAGACAGAGGCTTCCTTATCAACAAAGGCAGAAGCTATGAAATAGTCCCAATCAAGGTCATCTATCCACAAAAGTCTTCCTGACTCAATTGTCATAATACTTTAGAGAAATTTTCCAATGAGCTGAGCTTGGACATCGTTAGGGTCCTCTTTCAGCCCAGAAAAAGACCACATAGAACAGAGGGGAGACCACTGAACACTGGAGACAGACACCTAAGTTTGCAGCCTAGACCAGCCTAGATCAGTTTCTTCGTGTGTAAAAAGAAGATAATACCCCGACTTAGTGTTGTAGTAAGAATTAAATGAAATATGACAACGTATGTAAAGCACCCATCAGGGTCTCTGACACATAGTAGACTCTCAATTAATGATAGGACAAATAATGTTATACTATACTCTAGAGAACACAAGATGTTACACAAAAGTCAAGTTGTCTAAGGGTACTAATGAGGTAGTTTATAAAGAAATGGCATTTCAGCTGAATTCCTCATTGTAACATTTTAAAAAATTAAGAAGAAAAAACAAAATTTGGATTGTTGATAAAAATTAGTCAAGGATTTGGAAATCCTTCACATGAGGCTTTGATTTCCAAACAGTTAGAAGAAAAGATTTTTGCTTTGCTGGGAGAAATTCAACCTAACCATGTAAGTTAAAAAAAAATTCCCAGATTTCCCAGCAAAGATAACAAATGGGTACCAGGAATTTGAAGATATGATCTCTTTTCTAAAAAGGTAGTAACCTGAAGCCAGGTGATGGTGGAAAGATGATTCACAAGGCAAATCTGAGAGTGGCAACAAATAGTCAGTGTGACTATACCCTCAGAATGCATGTCCTCGGTAGTTTTTATGTTGTCTGTAGAAAAATAAAAAAGATGTCTCAAAGGTCAGTATATAACTTCAATGACCTACACATCCAACCACTAGGCCATGAGTTCTCTGTGCTAGAGTGAAAAATAAATTGGACTTGGAGTCAGATGCTTGAAGGAACTTATACAAGACTTAGTTTCCCCAACTATACAATGGGTTTTATACCTGACCTGTGGTGGCGCAGTGGATCGAGCTTCGACCTGGAATGCTCAGGTTGCTGGTTCAAAAACCTGGGCATGCCCAGTCAAGGCACATATGGGAGTTGATGCTTCCTGCTCCTCCCCCTTTCTATTTCTATCTCTCTCTTTCTGTCTCTCTTCTCTAAAATGAATAAATAAATAAAAATAATTTTAAAAAAATGGGTTTTACATTAGTACTCATCTAGTACCTTAGTATAAGGCTTAAATGAGATACTGCATATAAAGTGCTTAGAACAAGGCTAAGAAACCCTAGTAATGCTAGTTGCTATTATTTTCACCCACCTCATAAGTTTATTGTAAGGGTAAAATAAATACATATAAAATATTTTCAATTTTACAAAGCATATTTAATATCAACTAGATATCTTTTGAGTGGGCGGAGGTGCCTCTAACTCAAATGTTCACTTTTTATCCAAACAGGCCTCTATAACATTATTTATTTTAATTTATGTTTTTGCATCTAAGAAATTAGAATGATGGGCATGCTCCTTCTTCTTCTACTCTTCAGTCCCCTCCTGTCATAATCGCCGGGCTCTACGGTGCTTCATTAAAGAGAACCACGTCCATCCCATCTCCACAAAATGTCAAAATGAAACATGATTTTAACCAGAAACTGCTTACCAGAGATATTTGCAAAATATTTGTGCTCATCTGTCAGGCTTTTTGGCCAAATATGGTCATTCAACAAAGTTCTAATAAAACATGAAATAAACCTTTTCATAAAACATTAAATAAAGCTGTAAAAGTTAAATAGCTAGTAATAGGCAACCATATAAAAACATGCAGCCCAGCGCTCGACCATTAACTTTCATTAGGGCTTGGAGGGAAACCTTGGCCATCCTTCTAAACTGCCCAACTCACGGTGTGGAATTGAATCAAGGGGATTGTTCTCAAGATCCTCTTTACGTTGAAGAAAAGGGATTTCAAAAATGTTTCAAGTAACTTTGAATGTAAGATGATCAGGGCTCTCTTACTGAGGTTAAATTAATTTACAAAGAGACTTATTACATCTCTTGGAATTCTGGCATTAGGTTTTAGAAGAGAATGGAATTATTTTGCTTATTTCTCTAAGTATGATGTTAAACGAGAAGTGTGTATTATTTTTGGCCGCCCAGCACCTAGTTCTTATTTTCAACAGTGCCCTCTATCATTTCAGGGAGATTCCACTGCATGGATTGTTGGGATCTTGAGATTCACCCAAAAAATAGACCTTAATCTTCCCCAGACAAGGATGGAGCATGTGACCAAACTATGCTGATTCTATCCTGCCTCCCGGGACTACTGTGAATCTTATCAAAGTGACAGCAACAGGAGGAGACAGGAAATAAAGAGTGGTGCCCACTGGTCATCTCATCCCCGAGGGGCATCCTGGTGGGCCTGTTCAATAGTTCCTGATGCCCAACCCCAGAGACTTCTTCCGATTTCTCTACTCCAGGGGTCCCCAAACTACAGCCTGCGGGCCACATGTGGCCCCCTGAGGCCATTTATCCAGCCCCCACCGCACTTCCGGAAGGAAGGGGCACCTCTTTCATTGGTGGTCAGTGAGAGGAGCATAGTTCCCATTGAAATACTGGTCAGTTTGTTGATTTAAATTTACTTGTTCTTTATTTTAAATATTGTATTTGTTCCCATTTTGTTTTTTTACTTTAAAGTAAGATATGTGCAGTGTGCATAGGGATTTGTTCATAGTTTTTTTGTTTTTTTTGTCCGGCCCTCCAACGGTCTGAGGGACAGTGAACTGGCCCCCTGTGTAAAAAGTTTGGGGACCCCTGCCTACTCATTAGAGGCTAACTCTGTAGCCCTCTCTTTGATGTCATAAGTACCTTAGAGTCTCCTAATAAATTTCCTTTCTTCTCAAGGGTTTTAGAGCTGTTTACTATTGCTTACACCAAAGGATCCTCATTGCTATAGATTATCAAGTAAGAATTGTCATTAATTTCTATTTATTTTTAAGAAAAGCAACATACATAGTACAGGAAAGCACCATCGAGAGTAAGAATCCCAAATTGATATTGGACTGCCTCACCATTCTCCCCATCCAAAAAAAAAAAATTAAGTTTTATTTATTACAAATTGCATCTAAAAGAAATGAAATCAAATGGCAGTAAAAATTACAGAAAGAATTTTTTTTAAAAAGCATAAAATGCCTATCAAAAAATTTTGTAGAAGAGGTATAGACAAAAAGTTTCTATTCCATACAAAATGATTTTAAATCCCCTAAAACTGAGAACTTTATATGAATATTTGTCTAATGGCCTGAGAGGCACTGAGAAGAAATGGAATACATGTGAGTTTAAACCTTATAGATTACAGTCGGTGGCTCCAAACTGTTTGAGGTTAAGAGGGTTTACGATTTATAAAAGACTAGTATTGTTAGCCCTTGCATGAAACAGCTACATCTCACAGGCTCATGTACCAGGAGCAGCTCCCTGGAGCCAGAATGATATACAAAATGGGATGCCAGCTTCTATACTTTGTTCAATTCCCTTTGCCTTTCAGGCCAAGTTATCTTAAGTGGAAAAAAAAATCAGTTAGAAACTTGGGAAGTAAACTGGTATTTAATACAATTCCATCACGTTCTTTTCTTTCCCCTGAAGCCTTACTCACTGAAGAAGTCTTCATTAAGTAAGCAGGGAATTGATCTCAATGCATATATGATGGATTAAATATCTGACAGCCTGTTTGCATGCCAACCTCACCTGCCCGTGAGCCAGAATGGAGCACCAGCCTGTAACTAGGCTGAGGACAGCTTGAAGCCATCACCTCCAAAGAATGGCTGCTGTCTTTTTAAAACTTTCAGAGGTTCCCATTGTAGATTTCCTTCCAGTTTCCAGTGGTATGAGAGACACCGCCAGTATAAATCTTGTTGTCACAAAAGAACAAGTTATAGTATATATTCAACCACACACACAAAAAAAACTTTCAAATAACATTAACTTAAACCCACAAAACCGAAGAGAGTCAGAAGCAAAGCTGAAACTCTGTCCTTAAGTCACCCCCATTGTGTTTAGATCTTGAAAAATACCAAACTCATCACAAGGATCGCCAGGGCTGTCTTCCAAATATTGAGACAATAAGTCAAATTGGTTTGAAAGAAAGAAAGAGAGAGAGAGAAAAGGAAAGGAAGAAACAAGAAAAGTGAGGAGGGAAGGAGGGAAGGAAGGAAGGAAGGAAGGGAGGGAGGGAGGGAGGGAGGGAGGAAGGAAGGAAGGAAGGAAGGAAGGAAGGAAGGAAGGAAGGAAGGAAGGAAGGAAGGAAGGAAGGAAGGAAGGGGAAGGGGAAGGGGAAGGGGAAGGAGAAGGGAAGGGAAGGGAAGGGAAAGGAAGGAGGGAGGGAGGGAGGGAGGGAGGGAGGGAGGGAGGGAGGGAGGGAGGGAGGGAGGGAGGGAGAGAGAGAGAGAGAGAGAGAGAGAGAAAGAAAGAAAGAAAGAAAGAAAGAAAGAAAGAAAGAAAGAAAGAAAGAAAGAAAGAAAGAAAGGAAAGAAAGAAAGAAAGAAAGAAAGAAAGAAAGAAAGAAAGAAAGAAAGAAAGAAAGAAAGAAAGAAAGAAAGAAAGAAAGAAGAAAATCTTATAGTTCAAGTCAGGTTGACAATGAAAATACAAACCAGTCACCTTTTATAAACTTTCATCTCAGAGTGAGGACCTTGCTCTATCCCCAGGGAGTACCAGATGCTGAAAGAAAAGGAAGACAAAGGTTGATGCAACCTGGAAATTTCTTACCAAGCATTATAGATTCTAAGCAAAAATTTTTATAAACCATGTTTTACTATTATTTGGCATAACAATGCATATACTCTCTTTATTGATTCATAAATACATTTTTGAATTATTTTCTTTTTTTCCATGGTCTCTTGATCTGACTTATTAGGACACCTAGCTATCCTCGGGAATCCAAAGAACTACTAGCATTATCAAATATGAAACAGCAATACTGTCTGTAAGACAGTAAAGCTTAATGGTTAAGGGCCTGAGTTTTATAGCCAGAGAGACCTGGATTCAAACCTAACCCAGCAGTCACTTTCCAACTGTGTGCTCTGGGGCAGGGAACTCTCCTCTCTGAACAGTAGTGGGTACTTTACCTAGAAAATAAACAAACACCCACCTTACAGGGTTGTCATAGAGGATTCAATGAGATATTTGTAAAGCCCTTTGCCAGAGACATGATAAACCTTGCGTAAATACCTACATCAGTGAGCATCAAACACTTCTAAAAAGGAAAAATAAGACGAGGACTCTTTAAGATCAAGATAGGAGTATGTTGAAGGTTTCTAGAGGCAGAAAGAATTTGCTTTCATCACATGGAAAGTAAATTTCACAGAGGGAAATGTTTGAAAAACTGAATCATTCATTCCACAAATATGTCAACTATGTGCCAGGCATTGGGGAATCTGAAGATGAACAAGATAGAAAAGGTCCCTGCCCTCCAGAAAATAACAGTCTAGAGGGTATGCAGACACAGAAACGGGCAATTAGAGTCTGAGTCTGGTCAGGGTGCCATCTCTTCCACACAGGGCCTTGGTGCCCCCCAACCCCACCGGAAACCACACCAGGGTCCCTCTCTGAACTCACACCCTACCTCCTACCAATTCAAAGACAGGACTTAAAATGAGAGCCATAGGAACTTCCTAAGAGGAGTAAACTGCTTCTGGCCAGTGACTGAGACTTAGAACTTGAACTATCCTAGCCTGTTGTTATGAACTGAATGTCATGAGCTGAATTGTGTTCCCTCAAAATTTCTGTGCTGAAGTTCTAAGCCCAGGGCCACAGAATCTGCCTGTACTTGAAGAAAGAGACTTTTACACAGGTGATTAAGTTAAAATGAGGCCATTTCTGTGGGCTCTAATCCAATCTGACCGGTTGGCTCAGAAGAAGACGAAATTTGGACACACACACATCAGGGATAAACACATGCACAAAAGGCCAATTAGGACCCAGGGGGGAAGGCGACCAGCTCCAAGCCAGGGAGAGAGGCCTTAGGAAGAACCAAACCTGCCAACACCTTGATCTTGGACCTCTAGCCTGCAGAATTGTGAGAAAAAAAATTTCTGATATTTAAGCCCTCAGTCTGTGCTGTTTTGTATGGCAGCCCAAGCAGACAAATGCAGATGCTTTCCTTAATAAAGCAGGGAAGACAACAAAGGAACAGGAGCCTCTGTGCCCACGAGGAGACAGAAGTGCATTGGGTGAATGACAGAGGGTGTTGATGCTGACTTCAAAGGCACATGCTGCCCAGTGAAATGGGCCATCTCTCCAAAAAAAGTTTTGCTTGATAAGGGTCTTGCCCAACATCAACTTTACCCCCTCAAGCACCTACTCACACGTAAGTACCACCATTAGTTGCACATTTTCTTAGTCGAGTGAGCACAGCCAGGAACTGCACAGATTAGTGCGGGGCATTATAAGAATAATGGCTTATATTGAGCACATACTACATGGCAGTCACTGTTCTCAGCACTTTACATGTATTAACAAATTTAATGGTTGCACAAACTATGTATTAGTTTCCCAGGGCCACCATAACAAATTACTACAAAGTGGGTGGCTTAAAGCAATGGAAATTTATTGTCACAGTACTGAATTCCAGAGGCTAGGCTAAAGGCTAGCAGGCTAAGATCAAGGTGTTAGCAGACCCATGTTCCTTCTGAAATCTGTAGGGGGGAATCCCTCCTTGCCTCTTCCAGCCCCTAGTGGTAGCCAACAATGCTATGTGCACTTGACTTTGAACTGTAACACTCTAATTTCTGCTTCCATTGTCACATGGTGACCACCCTCTCGTGTTTCTGCTTTCTTATAAGGACACTAATCATAGAGTTCAGGCCCACCTTAATACACCATGACCTAATCTTAATTTAACCAGTTACATAAGCAAAGACATGATTTCCAAATAAGGGTACATTCTCAGGTTCCAGTGGCCATGAATTTTGGAGGACACTATTCCAGCCAGTAGATAGGTACTGTTATGGCTATGTCCATTTTAGAGATGGAAAAACCTGGACACAGAGGTAAAATAACTTTTCAAGTTTGCCCAGATAATCAGTGACAGAGCCAAGGTCTAGCTCCAAAGCCCACGTCCTTAACTGCTATACTATGCTACCTCTCAAAATGAACTTCCTTAGTGAATGAATAAAGTAGTCACATGTGGTCAAAAGCCAGCATGTTTGATTATGCTTTCCTAACTTCTTCCTCACAAGTAACATCCCTGCTTTGCTTATATTTTCTCTCTTCTCAGGTTCACTCTCCATGTGACCATCAGATATATCTTTTCAAAACACAGGTCTGATCATTTTAAAACAATTCTTAAAAATACAAATTTGTCACTTAGCAGGGCAACCAATATCCTTTACCAACTTGACTAAAAGCTTCACATGTGCTGCAGTTGTATCCATTTTTGCTCACCTTCACAGCAAACACAAGTCCCTAATGCACAATAAGCCTTCAAAAATCATTAAACGAATGGGGGAATGAATGAATGAATGAGAATGATCTGGGCCATTTCCAATCTCAATTCCTGCTGCTTCACTTAAAACGGTTCCCCACCTCTTATCTCTCCTCACTGTCCATTTGTATTTTTAGTGTTGTACTCAATGCTTGGCAGCTCATATCATGAATTAAACTGATGCCCCTCTGTGCCTTTGCTTATGCTGTGCACTATGCCAGGTGTATCCTAATCACTCTTCATGGCCCAGCTCAAGCCTCCCTTCCTCAATGTGTATATTTATACGATGCACACACATACACATCTCATATACATATATTGCTTTCAGACACAAGCGTACCACAGAACTTTGTGATGTCACCAATATTGCATTTTGTTTGCTCTATGACATCTAGTTGTGAAAGGTTTCTTTTCCTGACTCCAATCCTGAGAGGCCTTTGGAGGAGGGGGCTGTGCCTTCTCTATTGTGCATCATCAGCATCCTGCACAGTGCTCATCAGAGAGTGGACTCCTGATACATATTGCCTGGATAAGTGACTAAATAAATAGTCTAACGCCAATGTGTACATAAACACAGCCTTTATCTCTATTTTGATTAAGGCTTGACAGTGCATCTATGGGATCCAATTCCTAAATGATGAGGCAGCTTCTTGGCTCTCAAACCTATCCAAGTGCAGATGTCATCCAGCTAAGAGAAAGCTAAAGTCAAGCCTTGGTTCAGAAGCATACATCCTAGGGGCAGGCACGAAATCCAGTGGAGGCCCCTGCCACTCCTTAAATCCCTATTTGTCTATGTGATGGGTAAGTGAGGCAAAGGGATGAAGAAAATGACAGCCTGTAAAAGCATTGAGGATTGCTTTCACATAATTGGTATAGTTTTATACCTTTGTTGTTTTTAAATCACATCTGGAGATCATTTCAAAATCAATAAGCCAATTTACTCACTTCCTATTAATATTATTATGGGAGACCATGTGGCATAAAGGTTGAGACCGTGGGCTTTGGAATCAGAGACATGGACCACATTCTATTGTCCTCCATCTTTAGTGTATAATGACACATATATGCATGTATGTCTCTCCCTTAGCCACACATCCTCCCCTTTCTACCTCACCATTCCATGTCAATGATCTCCTTCACAGTAAGACTGTATACTGAGTTATTTACATATATTTACACATATGTTCCACTTCCTCACCTCAGATTCTCTCCAGAGCCCTAGTTACCTAGTTAAACTTCTGTCCCCTCACACTGAGATCACTCAGCAAATTCAACACTATCCTCCAGGATGTCACCTCCCTGTCCTTACCTTATTTGACTTTTCAGAAACAATACACACATCAGGATGATCCCCGTCGTTGGAATCATTTCTCTCCTCTCTTATCTATTGTTAACCTACTTTCTCTGACTTGTACCCTCTCCCCATCATCTCCCAGGAGACTCCTTCTCATCCTGTATGATTCCTCTTCCTCCCTCTGACCTAAAAATCCTGGTGCAACTCAGGACTCAGGCCATGCTTTCTTTATCTTTCTATCTGTCTCTCTGCCACTGGATCCTGTCCAGTCTTACTGCCATATGTATGCTGATGACTCTGACTATCCTGACTTTGTCCATGGACTTCTTCTTCTCTAACAGTCTTCTTGCCAGAGAAAGGCAGTGTAGAATAAAGGTCATCATGGGCCTCATCAGCCAGAGGGCCTGAATTTGAATCCTCACTCTGGCACTTACTTGCTTCAGAACTTTGAGAAATTTATGAAACATGCTTCTTCATCTATGAAACAGGAATAATGCCTTACAGGATTCTTTTGAAGATTAAATGAGTTGATATATTTAAGGAATGTATACCAGCCCCAAGAACATGGTATGCACTCACTAAAAAATAGCAATTATTATGACCATTTCTAGTAATAGAAGCATCTTCTCTTTGGTATCAAAAAGGCTTCTCAATGTCTATGTTCTTAAAATAGAACTCTACTATGAAAACTCATTTCTACTCAAGTCTTCTCACTTCCCTATTATATTGATTTATCTTATTTTCTTCATATAACTTATTATCTGAAATTTTCTTATTAAGGTCTTTAATTGTTCCTATCTGTCTCATCCCCAGCTAGAAAGCTAAGATTTAAGCTTCAGGGGAGCAGGGCTGTGCCTGTCTTGTTCACTGCCATAATTCTACTACCTTAAACAGTAACTTGTATTAACTTATAGTAAGTACTAAACACACAGCTGCTTAGTAAATGAATGGACGAGTGAGCGAAGAAGTTGACTTTGATCTGGAACCCACATCCAGCACTTACTGTTATGGGTCATAAAAAAATAGTTTACCTTTATAAGCCTTACATGACTCACATGTTAAATGGAATAGAAATGCTTCTTTATAGGATTACTGGGAGAGTTAAGTGCATTTAACATGCTCAGTGCAGTGACTGCCCCAAAGTAAGGTTTCATTCTATGGTCATAAAAAAAATGAAAATATTTATTCCTATGAATCACAGAATGGTCTTACAGAGGAACTGTAATCTTCAGTGTAAGCCAATATATTGCCAGAAACTAAAAAAAAATGTTGTATGTAAAATCATGGTCATTTAGAATTGGAAAGAACCTTCAAAAAGAACCAATTTTTATCTTTCACATTCAACACATGTGCAAACTGATGTCTGGACAACTGGGTGATTTGTTTAAGATCATAGAATTGACTAGAGCTAGAATTGGAATTTGGGTTCCCTAACCCCAAGTCCACTAGGCATGACACATTGCTTTATCTTTTCCCAATGATTTAATTTGATAAATAATCTACATGAAAGTACCTCACACATGAAATTCAGGTTGAATTGCTTTTCCTATAAGAATATATTATAATTATTTGATGGCAAGATGTGAAAAGATGTGCATACACATGCCCAGTATTTATCTCTCCCATCATGTCTTCATTCATTTCTTGGTCTCCTGTTATAGGTTTAATGCTGTCCTTGATGTCAAAGAAAACAAGTAGAAGACAGTCCCAACTGTCCAGTTCTGTACACAGACTAGTGAGAAAGACATATATTTATGTTAGTAACTCAACAATCCACTTGGTTACTCAACAAAGATATCTTGAGTCCCTGTTCTGTGGCAGACACTTTGCTAGTTTCCAGAAATGCAACAGTGATTTAGGGTGAGCCCAGGCTACCATAACAATAAAAATCCAAATTATTCAGTGGAGAATTTGAAGATGATTGAAGTGAACTTCTTTCCCATGTAACAGTCTGAGGTAAGGCTCAGGCTGGTGGGTAGCTCTACTCCACTTGGTCACTTGGAAATCTAGGTTTCTTCACTGACCATCTGCCAGCCCATGAAAACACCAAAGTAAGGATGCCCATCCTCTGTATAGTGGGCACTGGGTCACAACTGGTTCCAGCTGGCAAGAAGAGGAAGAAAAAATAAAAGTGACATCCATCATTTGTGTCCACATTCTATTTGTAGAACCATAACATGTGACCACATACAACCACAAAGGAGGCTGGGAAATGCAGGTAGCAGGGCAGCCAAGTGCTTGGCTATTATCCTATCACTCTGGGGAAGAGGAGAACGGGTTTGAATAGACAGACAGCTAGTCATCAGGCCCTCCGTGAGCCAAGTCTTCACAGCATTTGCCCCTTTATGTGCTCACTATCTAGAGGAGAGATGGAAAATAAGCAAATCCTTATGAACTATGGTAAATATCATGAAGGCAAAGAATAAGGGGCCAGGAGAGTATAGAATGGGGAGACTGACCTGGTCAAATCCAGACCATTCAAAAAGCAGGAACAGCCCAGGGTAAGGACTGGCAACAGTTAGGTGTGGGGGGAGGCAGTTTAGAAGCTCAGACTCTGGAGTCAGACTTCTGGGCTTGAGTCTTAGCTGTAGAATTTACCAGCTGTATACAGGGGGTCCTCAGGTTACAATCCAGTTCTAATTCTATGAGATAACCTGAATTTTGGTGTAAGTTGAAACACACCCTAACCTAACGCAAGCAGAACACTTGCACTTTTAAAATGGCGTAGGTAAGCATACTGGGGGACACCAACTCCCTCACTCATATGCCATGTTACTGTGTATTCTTCCACCACGTGCAACCGAACAATTTCGTCCATTTAGTCTGTAAGTACTATACTAACTGCATAAGCCGAAACACTCATATCTCAATTTTTTTTTAGTTTTTATAAGAGCGAGTGTTATAAACTCAAAACATTGTATGTCAAGATTGTCCTAACCCAAGGACCTCTTGTAATCTGGAATGAGTTCTTTAACTTCTTTATGCCTTAAGTAAAATAATAATTATTATGTTTATAGTAACTATCATCACTACTCTATCATAGTTTTCTTTGTTATGAAGATTAATTGTGCTACATTACAGCATGAACTAGGGCTTTGGTGAAACATGCATCACGAGCTCAGGAGGTTATCAAGTAGTAATTGCGGTGGATGATCTAGTGGTGGTTACTTAGGATTTTCTAGGTAAAGGCACAGGTACTGATTATGCCTAGTAATTCAAGACTTGCTATGTTTCTACCTTTCAATCTGTGAAAAGGAACAGGCTTGATACAGTGTGACCAGTATATCGCATAAGGGGAAATGTGAAGCCAGGAAACCTCCGAGCTGTTCCATTGCCACAGGTACAAATCATGTGATTTGTACATTCTGCATTTGCACAGGAAGTATCAAGGGGTGGCAGACAGAAACTTCGATCTATGTGCTCAGGCAAATATTCTCATTCCTTTGTGTGGCTTTTCCCTTTGTGCTTTAAAAGTCAGCTAATTTCAGGAGTAATCCCCATTACACTATGCAGCGGAGTTATTCAACCAGGTCATTTGAGGATCTCCTCTCATCCTTGGCACTCCAAAGGTTCTAGGCTCTTAAGTAGCAGCAACCTGAACTGAGGGGACCCTTTCAGTCATCAGACACTATAGAGATTGATTAGCTCTGAATTGTTTTATTCTCTGTTCAGTGGTCCCCTCAGGCCATGGGATTGTGAAGTGACTCTGAAGAGTCCTGAGTTTATTCTTGGCCTCCTCTGCAACTGTTCGTCCCCTCTGGGATCCAACCACTTCCTTGGAGCACTGCCAGGGAGTGATGACAAGGAGAAGGACGTTGGTTACTGCTCACAGAAACCACAAACCTCTGCCTTCTTCCTACTGTCTGAGAATTATTTTTTTAGTCTGGGAAGAATCTCACTCTTTACAGTTTCATCAGGGCCAGAAACTCTCTCTCAAATTCTCTGGGCAGTAACCCTAGAAAATTTACTGACTGGCATGGAATTCTGTACACAGAGACCAGGCAAGGTGGTTATTTGCATCCTTTGTGCTCTGCCATATACCTGACAGACAAGGGAGCAAGAGCCCATGGCTTGCTTAACTGGGGACAAGAAGAAAGACAGACAGGTGGGAAATTGTCTCGCTACAATTAACACAGTTTCTGTGCAACCCAGGAGCCAGTGGTCTCAGAATCTCTTCTAAAATCACTCAGAGATGGTCCTTTCTCTGCCCCAAGACAAGACAAACTCCAGCAGCAGCTGGGTACCAGAAAAGAAGCGTGGAAGCCCCCAGACTTCGTGTGTGTGAGTGGGTGTGTGTGTTTTAGTTTACGTTTATTTGTTTCCATTACCCAGTTGACTTAGTTATCAAGGATTAAAATTCTGGAGTTTTCACATTGCATCAGGATAGCTGTCACTCTTTTTTAAAATAAAAATGGATTCTCATT
Organism: Saccopteryx leptura; assembly: GCF_036850995.1. Lineage (NCBI taxonomy): Eukaryota > Metazoa > Chordata > Mammalia > Chiroptera > Emballonuridae > Saccopteryx > Saccopteryx leptura. The sequence goes on from NC_089503.1 coordinate 295,377,918, forward strand.
ATGCTGAACCTGTATTCCCAAATGGCAACACTGGAGCTGAGTAGTAGCACCCCTTCAGTTCAAGCTGGAGTCCTCTGGTTTCCCACACAACCCAACACCCCTAACTCCCTAACCCCTGGGTGAGGTGCCAAATGTCAGGTGTCATAATAATTGTGATGTCAGTTTCTAACTGTAGAGTTAAGAAGAAAATAACTACTTTATGGACTCGTGTTTCATGTAGTAAAATGGAAGATATAAACAAGAGGGCAATTTTGCTTTAAGAAAGGTGGGAGTCAGGACATTTCCATGTGAAAATGAAAAGTATTCTGGTACGTTCAATATGCAAATGAAGTGTGTCTGGGTCTAAGAGTTCAATTTAAGAATCAGGTTGCCAGATAAAATATAGTGCATGAGTTAAATTTTAATCTCAGGTAAATAATAAATTTCATTTTAGTGTATGTCTTGAATATTGCACATATATTAGACATACTTATTCTAAATCAATCCATCAATCAATCAATCATGTTTTTTTCTAAATTTAAATGTAACTGGGCCTCCTGAGCATTGGGGGGTTCTGTTTGCTCATGTGTTTGTTAAATTCACCAACCCAACGTAGGAAGCCATTAGAAAAAAAAATCTCTTTCTTCACTCATTTAGAAGAGCATATGTTTATGTTGTCTAAGAACGTAACAGTGGAAGAGATACTCCTGGTTACAGGGGTAAGAGTCCCTCCAGCAAGTCACATAATTAGAAGAAAAGTAGAAGAGAAGGAAGTAAACAATCTATAACCTAAAAGAAACCGATCATTTGTAAGTTTATTTAAACCTTATTTGTTCCTATTTATTGCATTCGTTCATTCACTCATTCATCCATTCAACAAACACATGTGGACTTGGCATTCAGAGGGCTTCTAGGTTCTTCTGAAGAGTGACAAATTCTGAACACATATTATTCAATACATAACACTGTTCTGTCTTTTTTGCCCTCAAATGCTTTCTTCCAACTTTGAAGGATGCCTCGGTGCTAAACAGTCCTACAATTCTCTGCTGACCCTTTCCTGGGCTTTTCTTCCCCCACCACAGAGAAGATACAAGCACAGCTCACTTTGAAGACTCTTGGGTTGGCTCTGGGAGGGAGTGGGTTTGGATGGGCTGTGTGGCATGAGCTGCAGAAGATGAGGAATGAGCACACTGATGTGATCCCATATTAGTCAGGAAAATTCTAGGAAACTGTTCCCAAAGCGAGGTGGTAAGAGGATTTTTTCTCCTCTATTAGACTTATATAACTCATAAAATAACAGTCTGCCATTTTAGAATAGTTGGTATTGGCATGCTGTTATCGTGAAAATTACATAAAACTATTCTTTTTAGAAAATATTACTTCAGGTTTTAGGTTCAAGCTTTATGCCAATTGGTTTACACAATTATCGCCTTTTTTCTTAGAAATAAGGGTAAAACCTCAGAACATGCCACAGCAGAAAAGCTATTTCTGTCACTGGCTAACAATCGAAGGACATCCATAAACCTTTGAAAATGGATATCCCTCAGGAAACTCTATTTGACAAAAGTCACAGGGAAGTTATTAACTAGAGTTAAGTCACTGGCAAGAGGTATTATTAATGATCTCATCAAAATTTTAAGTGCATTTAACTATCACATTGCAAGCCTTATTATTGATGATTCAGAGAATATTAAATTATCGTACAGTAGTTACTTGGCTGGAGATCAAATAAAAAAAGAGATGAAAAGCTCAAGTTCTAGGTAATTCCATAATTCTTTATGCTCCATACAATTTAAAAAGTTTGAATCATTAGCCTTTCTGTTCCTCTTTTCCCCAAATCTATCAATTGCTAATAAAATTGGTTGCTTTTAATTGTTTATTGTCTCCTGTTTTTCTTCCAAATGCTGACGCAGGAACCATGAAAATCAGAGAAATCCTCCAAGCCTTGGTTTTCCAAAAGCAGTTCAGGAAACTCAGTTTATTTTCAGATTGGAGGAGACACTTCCAAGTACACTGTGCATTTCCTTGCCATCCCTCAAAGATGTTTTCCACTAGGGAAAGGCATTCTCTTTCCCACTTGATTCTCTCTCTCGGAGGTTTTGTCCCAACTTTCAGATGACACCAGTACAAATCCCACGTTTCACCTTTGCTCATGTCCTCCAACAATGCTAGAGCTTGAGAAAGTGCTGAGGTTGAGTAATAAAATTCTATATGCATCTAGAAAACCTTTTCAGAAATTTTATAAGGCTTTTCCTAAATTATAAGTTTATCTGGTTACTTAAGACAATGTTCTCCTTACTTTGGAGCTCCAAGTTTAGCAAACATTTATTGAGTTTTTATTATCCATATAGTACTGTGCTAAGGAGCTGAAGAGGAAAAGGTAAATGTGAGATGGCTCCTAGTGTTCAAGAAACCTTAGACATAAAACAGGCTGTTGAATGCCATGCAGTAAGGGCAATGCAAGTGGTATGCCAAGAAGTCAAGGAAGCGGAGAAGTGGTGCTCCTAACCCAGAGTGGAAGGAATGACGGAAAGTGCAAGTGATGTGTCCTGAGGAGGTGATGTCCTCTCCAAACCTTGAAGAATAAGTAGGAATTAAGAAGGAAGAAAACCTGCACTCTTCAGTGTCTACAAAATACAGGTGCTGCACACATGATGTTTCTATGCAATCCTTTTACTTACCCTTGGAAATGGTGCTTGATTCTCCTATTCCTAGGTAAGGAAACTAAGCCTTAAAGAGAGTATATAACTTGAGTCAACTTGTAATTGGCAGGCTGCTGCCATTTCTGCTGTTAACTTCTTATTTTTTCTCCCCAGATCTACCATTTTTCTCTCTGAAAAACTTATACACATCTCACTCCACACACAGACCGGGGAAACCACTTTCTATGGTTTGTCTCACCAGTGTTCTAAGGACTGTGGATGGCTGTAGAACATCAAGTGTGTGAGACAGAAGACCCCTGCAAGCTCAGGCACCTCTCTCTTTCAGAATGTCTGGCATTCAACACATTCTTTGGCACTTTATTAAACCATGCATCCCTTGCTAAATGGCACAGTAATTTGTAATGAGATGAAGGATTTTTTTTCCTTTTAAAGTAGCTGGACAAAGGATTCTTTCAGAGGAACGACCACTATTGATGGGGAAATGTCTGAGTAACCATCCTTGGACAGGTAGTTTCTGAGAGGCATACACGTAAGCTGATGTTAAAGCTTCCAAGAAGAGGGTTTCAAAAATTTATGCAAGACAAAGAGAATTTAGTTGCTCCTGAAATAGTGGAGAAGGAAATGTAAGGGAAGGGAAGGGGGAGTGTGGGCAAGAGAGATGAGAGAAATACAAGGTGTGCTGTAACTCATCTCTGGTTCCCAACTTCCCTGCTAAATTGCTTGTCACACTAAGTGCTCAGGGAGAAGCCTAGACTTCTTGTGAAAGCCAGTGAAGGAGCAGCTTCCCTATGCAGAAGCCCAAGCAAAGGGGGTCTTCAACAATTAGCCATAGTTCCCAATGAGACAGAGAAATATGTTTGATCCATCACAATATTTTTCTCCTATTGTCATTGTTGTTTTTAACCTGAATGAATTTGACAACATTGAAAAATACAGATCTAACTTTTAAAAATACACAGATTTTCAGCTTTTCTTTAAGAAGAGTAAACAATGTGGCAACTCTGGGTCCAGAATACCACAGGGAAGCAAGTGATGGGAGTTGGGTAATGTCGCCCAGTTAGACGAGGCACACACACTCCAGTTGCCAGAGTCTCCACAACTGTCTATTAACTCTGTAACTAAGGGAACCTAACCAGTTTCCCTAATTTACATGATCTATCTGGCCCCAGTAGGTTTTGGAGTTTGTGACCCCTGCAGTAACATTAATACAACCATCACAGATCTCTTGGCAGTAGGAATTAGTGTTGCAGCTAACTTCTTCTTGAAGACAAGGGTAGTTTCATCATGCTTTGTTTCTACAGCTGGAGGAAAAAGCCAAGAACTATCAATTATTAATTATTAAAAAGGTGCTGTAAGTATTTTGAATCTTCTAATCCTTACAAAAACCCTGTAGGTAAGTACCACAATTATTTATATTTTACAAAAAAAGCCAGTAAGACTCAAAAAGGTTAAATAACTTGACCAAATCCAGTCTTTCCTATATGAGAATTAGGAAATGGATCTGGAACTTCAAAGACTCCCCTCTTTCCTCTCTCTTAGCTCTTCTCTGAACTGTGAGATCCACATGTCTTTTGTGTTCTTCCATGTAGCCCCTGGCCAATCACCTACTGGATGAACCGTGGTGCCCTTTATTGAAGTAACGAACAACAAATAGTGAAAAATGCTCTGGTCATGCTCAAGTCCTTTGGCTCTCAGTCAACTGGTGTTGGAGAGTTTGCAAATGCTGGTACTATCTCCAAGGACTCCATCCTTTTAGTCTATGGTATGCACTTCTGTGTCCATGTTTTTCCTTAACATACACTATAGTTCAAATAATGGCAGACAGAGAGAGGACAAAGAGCTTGTGATGAGATTTGGGAAGGGTAGAGAGGGGAACCAGCCTTCGGAAGTCTCAGCTTTGGAAATAGTACTGAGCAACAACGGTTGGGCAAAATGGAAGAAGAAGAGGAAGAGGAAGAGGAAGAGGAAGAGGGAGAAGAAGAAGAAGGAGAAGAAGAAGAAGGAGAAGAAGAAGAAGAAGAAGAAGAAGAAGAAGAAGAAGAAGAAGAAGAAGAAGAAGAAGAAGAAGAAGGAAGAGGAAGAGGAGGAGGAGGGAGAGGAAGAGGAAAAAGAAGAAGAAGAAGAAGAAGAAGAAGAAGAAGAAGAAGAAGAAGAAGAAGAAGAAGAAGAAGAAGAAGAAGAAGAAGAAAGGGAAAAGCAGAAAGAGGGAAAAGACTACTAGATCAGAGTAGGGATAAAAACTAGATGAAAAAGATAAAAAGTGGAAAATAAGAAAAAGGAAGAGAAAGAAATAGAAGTGTGTACAAGTAACTGACGATCATTCTCTACATAATACAAAAGTTTCTGCTGGGGAAACAAGAAAGAGCTTGTAAGACGGATGGAGAGCTTTCCCCTCAGTCTCAGGCTCTCTCTCCTGATGTCTTCACCTCACGGTGCTGCGTAAATCCTTTCCTTGCCTCATTGAACATACCTAACTCCCAAGGGTATTCTGTCCCTCTTTCTAGCCCAGGACTGAATAAATCTTCTCTTCTTTGCCCTTTTGTTACCTGAGACAAGCTTTAACTTTTTAAATTAACTTTACTAATAACCAAGGGGGAACAGAAAAAAATATATATGAAAGTGTGGCAAAATGGCTAAATGTGCCTCTAAAACAGTCTAAGCTTAATTTAAGTTAGCCAAATCTAATATGCAAGGTGCCTAATTCAAGCTGAATTTTTTCACTTACTCAAATAATATTTACTGATTGCCTATTAGGTGTCATGCATTGTTCTAGGTTCTGAGTATAAATCAATGAACAAGACAGAAATCCCTACCCAGAATCCTCTCTCTTGTCATATTTTAACAGGGCATCCTCTATGACCAATTCAACATATATTCTCTGCCTATACCTGCTTACAATACTTTGTTTGCAAGTGACTGAAACCCTATTCATACCAGCTTAAGCAATGTTGGGAACTTTTTTGCTCATTAAAATGCTGGCTTTAGGTGTGGCTAGATTCAACACTTCAATGTTTTTTGAAGGAGTCTTTTCTTTTCTTTTTTTTTTTGAAGGAGTCTTTTCTTTCTCCCTCTCAGTTCTCTCCTTTTTTTTGGCTTCATTTTCAGATGGGCATTCTTCATATGGTGGCAAAATGGTTGCTGTCAGTCCTAAACCTACTGTGTCCTTACAGTGTCTGTCCCTAAAAGAAAGAGAAAATATCTTTATTGATAATGTCAATAAAAATCCAGTGCAAATTTCTGATTGGTCAGGCTTAGGTCATGTCATTATCCTTAAATACAGTCAAATTCCAGTTTTACACTGTCCTAAGTTAAACATACAGTGGCAGTTCCAAACAAGAAGCCAAAAACAACAGTTGTTTCACAGTAGATATCCACATAGATATCCTTATTTCCTCAATTAATTAGGATCTAAGAATCAGACATTGTTGAGCATCACATTGGGAAATCAAAGGAAAAAGGTTGTATTCTTAAACAATACTAGGTTTAAAGAGCCATCCCATGAAGAATAAGCTCACTCACCCAGCTTCAATCTCACCTTCTCAACTTTTCAAGGTCTCTTTCATGTCTTCTTCATCTTTGCATCTCCTAAAGAATACTGCATAGCAATATGTCTACAACAGGCACTCCAAAAGGATGGCTGAATTGCCCAGATGAATGCAGGAGGTGGGGGAGAGGAGAGGGAAGGAGAGGAGAGGAAAGGACAGCAAGGGAGAGGAGGGGAGGGAAAGGGAGTGGGGAGAAGAGAGGAAAAAGGAACTGGAGAGGAGAAAGGCAGTAGGAAGATATGGGGAAAGGAGAAAGAAAGAAAAGGAAGGAGAACAGAAGTGCAATGCAGTGTTCAGAGACTATACCCTGAAGTCAAATATCCTGATGTTCAAATCCCACATTGCCATTACCTTGAGAACATGGGTAAGACTTCAAAGACTCTGAGCCTTAATTTCATCATAGTATAATGAGCATAACAATACTTTCCTTACTGGGGTCATAAAAATTATGTGCAATGACGGTTGTAAAGCTCTTCAGCTCAATCAGCTCCTGGTACATGACATTCATTTAATGATAACTTCTAAGGTTATCCTTATTTTACACTTAATGTTACTGTATGGCAGCAGGGTTATAGGGAGGGGCAAAACGAGGCCCCCCAGAGCCTCAGATGGCTTTCAGAGGCCATGAACAGCTCTGTGCAGAGGTTCAAAATATGTTTCTGGAAAAAAAAAAGTCTGCAACCAAAAAACTCAGACCATTTCTAGAATTCAATCCAAACCAAACCTTCTTGAAGGTCATAACGTGTTCTGAGGTTTCATTCCACTATTTTTCACTTATACAGTCCTCGGCCCTGCCAGGGCTGAGCTAGGATTTAAGCTCAACGTAGCCAAATACCACAAGGGGGGGGGAGCCCAAGCCCTTTGCCCTAAATGTATTTCCAACCCAACAGAGAACTAAAAGCCCTGGAAAGCTGCAGGCAGCCTGCGATCCCAGCAGCCTCCTCTTTACAGTGGACTCTGAGCATCATCCTGTGGGTCTTAGGGTGCTGACCACAGCCCCCTGCTTCCACTGTTACCTCCATGGCCACAGAACCAGAGAGGACTGCTGGCAGTCCTTGCATTCTGGTGATCCAACCACAGGCTTGGTGAGAAAGGAAGGCTGCCAGAAGTGGGATAAACGATCCGATTTTTCCAGAAAGTATCTGTCCTCCAGCAAGGCCAATGTTGAATGCAGTCACAGAGCTGATCCATACCCACTTTCTCTATAGAAAAAAGTACTGTATTCAGTAAACTGAATGTTTCGATTCTTGCAAAAATAAGAGGGAAAGTATGGAAGATAAGATGTGATGGCTCATTTAAAAAACTTGGTAAGAAAATTGCTTATGGAAAATAAGACAAAGAGAGGAGGGGGAGAATTAGGGATAGAGGAATGGAAGGAAAAAAGAGGGAGGGAGGGAAAGGGAGAGGGAGAGAGAGAGAGATCAGAACACTGACACCTGTTAAGTGAAACGAAATACAGTGTGTTGTCTTTTAACACCTTGTGCTTTCCAGTGACTCCTGTGGATTTTGCTGGAAATGTGGAGAATACTTGTAGGAAGAATAGATTCTAGAAAACAGCCTTTTTGCACTTAACATGAAAGGAAGGAAAGATGACCTGAAATACAGGGATCTCTTACTAAGATGGGTAATAGCTATTGATTCCAACAAAGTTTATATCACTGATAAAATTGTGTATGAGAGAGAGAGAGAGAGAGAGAGAGAGAGAAAGAGAGAGAGAGAGAGAGAGAGAGAACATTTTTTGAAGTCTACCATTTACTGGCTGTATGACTTTGGGAAAATATATGTAGCTTCACTTTGCTCATTTAAAAAGTGGGCATAAAGTAGAATCAAGTGATAAAGATGGAATGTGCCCAAATATGTAATGTGCATGGTGCCAGAGACATCATGATCTTCAATAACTAACAAAAAAAACCCCTGTTATTAGCAATATTATTCTCAAAGAGGTCTAGAACTCCAAAAGATACAGAGCACTGATCTGGGCCAATTCCAGTTCCAACAGTCTGTGTACCTTCCTACCCCAAGTTCCCTACCTGCTCTCAGCCCGATGTCCTTCCCACTAACATAGAGGAGGGAGAAGACAAACTGCATGCTCTTCTCCTCTCCAGTTTTTGTCTTTCACCTCTTTCTTCAAAACCCACATACATATGTGCACACCCTTGACCAAGTGCAGTGATTGCAAGAAACAGTAATTTTGTGTCTGTGCTAAGTACTGGGATCAAAAACATGAGGAAGGTCCCTACAGTGAGACAGCATTAGGACAAGAGCGTTACAGTCATAGTCCACAGAAGTGATTCTGAGAGTTGGTGAAAGGGCTTGGAAAACCACAGATCACTGGCATTTACCCCTAAAGCTGAATTCAGTGTCTAGAAAAGATATCAGTACACTCATGTGTCTAGAAACATTATGTATAATAGCCAAGAGGTAGAAGCAATCTAAGTGTCCATTGATGGATGATGAACGAATAAATACAATGTGATACAGCACACATGCATGTGTGTGTGCATGCACACACACATGCTGAAATATTAACCTTAAAAGATGGGAAATTCTGACACATGCTACAAAGTGGTTGAAACTTGAGGAGATGATGCTATGTGAAATAAGCCAATCAAAAGACAAGCATTGCATGATTCCATGTATGTGAGGCACTTAGAGTTGTCGGATTTATAGAGACAGAGAATAGAATGGTGGCTGCCAGGGGCAGAAGTTGTTTAATGTGTATATAGTGTCAGTTTTCTAACATGAAAATAGTTCTGGAGATTGTTTAGACAACAATGTAAATATACTTATCACTACTGGGCTGTACACTGAAGAATAATTAAGGTGGTATATTGTATGTTATGTGTACATTTTACCATAATTTAAAAAACCAAACATACATCACTGGGCCCCACCCTCCAAGCTCGGAGTGGGATCCAAGAATTTGCATTGCAAACAAGCTCCCAGAAGCTACTGCTGCTCTACGTTGGGGATCACACTGAGAACCAATGCTCTAAAAATCAGAAGCATTACCCCAGGCAACACTATAGCCACTGCTGGGAGCTGGTACCTTAGAACTGAGAGCTAATATATATAATGGGACTACAGTGGAAGTTCTCTGTGTTTCTAGTCCAGATGCTGAGTTGGCCCACAGGCTCCTGAGACACTGGGTAAGAAGGATAGAGGCAGCCAGCTAATGTTTCTAACACAACTGTTTTTCTTGGCACTTAGCCTGGAAGCCCTTCAGGAGCAGGAACTATCTTAAGCTTCCCCAGACATCTTGATTCTTACATCAGGTTTTTTATACAGTACATGCTAATCAATATTCATCTATTCAATCAGAGAAGGTCACTATCTGCAAACTGGGCCACACAAGGCAAATGCACTAGCTCAATAAGTATTTATGGAGCACCAACTTGGTACAGGCAATTTCAAACAGATCTAACTCCAGCTTTTTTATTATTATTATTACCACTATTATTGTGCATAAAGACCCAGAGCAGTGCTGAGCACATAATGAATTCTCCATGAGTGCAATTTTCCTCCCAGCATCCTGTTTACCAAAGGGCTATTCCAACCTTCACTGTCTTTTTCCAGGTTCTTAGCCCTCTTCTCCTTTTTGGGCAAATAATTTTTGCTAATACTTCTTAAAGATTATTATGAAATTCCTCAGTCTTCTACCCCACTCCCACAACTACAAATATACTTGTTTCTCTAAGTATTCTTGTCTTCTTCCCTCCTGTTTTAAAAGGAGAAATGTCCTTTAAGGCTAATCCTTCCACCCGTCCTTCCTCCTTTGGTCTACTTAGGCACTTAAAACCATCAACCATGCCCTCCTGCCTTCTAACCCTTAAGTATCTCTCTCTCTCCTCTGATTCTCTCACCTCAGAAAATAAATTTATTCACTAAAGAAATGAGCAAACAAGCCAACAAAATGCCCCCTTTCTACCCTCCATCTCTATATGGTTCCTGCTCTAACTCTCTCTCTCCTTTCCCAGGCAAGTTCTTGGAAATCTAGGCCACCTCTTGCTGATTTCATTTCCTCCTTCCCTCACCCACAGCAGCCTGGCTTCCAGCCACCTCTCTACTCACTCTGTTGTTGTCAAGGTCATGTTGACCTCTGTAGTTACAGACCCAATGGTAGCTCCACATGCCTCACCCTATTTGACCTTCCTAATTAAGGCATTTGGTACTCCTCCTTCCAACTTCCTCTTCCATGGACTCTATCCCTATTTCCAACTGTCTCCAATGTTCCTCTTCTTGTTCCCTGCTACTTCAAAATCTGTGTCTAAACTGAACTCTGTCTTTTCCTCCAAACTGAACTGTCCTATTCCATCTCTTATTTTTGACAAGGGCACCGCCATTTATCAGCTCACCCAAATCAGAACCTTAGAAGTCATCCTCAGTTTTTCTTTCTTTATTCTCCACATTCAATTGTTCACTGAATTATCTATATTCCCTTAACAGCCTTAGGATTTATTTATGTCACTTCTTTTCACTATTGCTGCCTCTTTTATTTTTCAGAATATTACAATTATCTGAAATACTTTAATAGTCTCCTGAGTGGTGGAAACATCTCCCATCCCTCTTAACAACAAACAATCCACCTTGGAGTAGACAGCAGTAGAGCACAGTGGTTAAGGCAACAAATGGCCTCTGTTTTCCACCTGCGTGATACTAAGCAAGTGATCAGTCTCCTCCATGCCTCAGTTTTTTCAACCGTAAAGTAGAGATGATAACCTTCCCTTCAGGGTTCGTACGATATCAAAAGACTTTCAGACACTTAGAACAGAGCCCCTCGCAAAGAGTTAATGTTCATTAGTTATTGTTAGTGTTACTATTATTTACTGCTGCCAGAGTAAACTTCAGTTGTCACTTCCTCATTTTGAGATGAATCTATTCCTCAACATGCAGAGAAGGTTCTCTGGGTTGTGTTCCCTTCCTGCTCCTTCATCTCCATCTCTTATGATTCATACTCCACACAGATTTCCACTCCGGTCCTATGGTGAAGACCATGCACTCTTATATTCCTGAAACATTATCTCCCTGGGTCTGGTATGCTTCTTAGACACAATAAAACTCCTCTTCACTTCTCAAATGCCTTATATTGTCTGAGAAATCATGTTATTTTTCTACCATCTCCAGTCAAAAAAAAAACACAACAACAACACTGATTTCCATATATTACTTCCATATCTTGCATATACTTCCATGTAAATATACATCCATTACGCTGCATTGCATTTGTATATCGGCATGTTTGTCTCTCTTTCTAGGATATAAGTTCTTAAGGACAGAAACTATCTTATCGGCCTCCAGGTAGACATACTGGCATATAATGTGCCTGACAATATTGACACTTTGTATTCCTGTGGAAAGAGGAGAAGGGGGCTTTTCCCTCTCCTCTTGAAGTTCAGTTGTCTTTGTCTCTGCTTTGACCAAAAGAGTGTGGGGCAAGCCACATTTGGCACTTTCAAGCCTAGACCTTAAGAGAACTGGCAGCTTCTGCTCACCCGCTCCCCTTTAAAAACCAGCCCAACCACTCTGAGACCATCATGCTACAAAGGTGCAAGGACTGTGAACAGCCACAGGGGGCCGTCTCCTCCCCATTGTCATCATTGCCACCATCTGGGGAAAACCTAGCCATGGTTCAGAACCAGTCTGTTTGCTCCTTCAGGTAGGTAAACTGACTTTACCTGGAAATGTCACAATATCAGCACTGAAGGTTTCATATCCCAGGAATCCCTTCAGTCCCAGGAAAACCAGGACAGTTATTCACCCTGACTTCTGAATGCCTACCACTGTTAGTCTGCTCTCCTGAATATCTGTTGCCCCCCAAGGTCTCTATGTTGGAAAAAGACACAAATTACCTCCAAGACCAGCTTCCTCATAGTCCAGAGAATCGCTCTCTCATCTAGTTCTCCAACCCTGCCTAGCCACATGGTACAGTAGAGCTTGCCAAAGGTTATACAATGAACACAACTAATACAATGAAGACTATTCCAAAGTTATGTAACAGAAACTCCCTCTAATTATTCAATTCCCAGTGAAATGAAAGCCCAACAGTTAAACCCCAAATGCAGTCCCTTTTTAAAACTCAAAGTATAAAAAGTTAAATACTTAAAATCAAAAATCCTCTCCTCTCCAATTTCTGTCTTTGCTCAGTCTCAGCCAGATGGCATTTGGGCTCCTTCCACATCTCCTGTGCTATCTCTCTCCAGAAAAAAAAAAAAGCTCCTCTACCTCCTGAGATGTAAAACTTCTGCTCGGCCACCTCCCCCCTCCCCCGAGCCACTACCCACCACATAAAACCTCAAACCCTCCACAGGCAAGAGCACTACAACTCTGAAGGCCTGGCACGGTCTCCTTAGCACTCACCACATAGGCAGTTTAGACCTACAGTGTGGTGTCAGCCATGAACCGTCACAGGGACGTGGTGCAACCTAGGAGAACAGGGTTGAGAGAAAAAGGAAATAGACTGAGGCAGGAACTTGAAAGGTAGTTCTTTCACCCAACTCAAGAAATGATGAAAGGAATGATGCCAGGGTTAGGGTTAGGGGTCGTATCCCAGTTTGTGACTCACCAATTCCAATGTCCAGGTAAAAAGATTTCATTCATTTCCTGTTCTTGGAGGTCCATGATATTTCTCCTTATATTAGAACTTGTTTCTGTGAAATTTCGTTGCCTACAACCAGAGGACCTTGATTTAAAAAACACCATTCATAAAAAATTGCTTACTGGGAAAAGTACTTTGTCCTACAGCAAAAATCCTATCCATTTGGTTCCCTGAATTATCATCTTACACAGATTGGAACCTATCAATAAAACACACATTAAATACAATGTGAAAATGAGTTCTGAGTACATAACTGAGTAGATAAAAAACATGAGCAGAATTTTTAAATTTTTAATGATAACATTGCATTGTTACTCATTTATCAACTTTTTAAACTATTAACACTGTGAGATCTCTAATAGCATTTCTATTTTAGGGGAAAGCTTTCATAGACATGTATCATGGCATGATTTAAGATTTATGGAATTCCAGAATGCTCAGAAACACATCTACCCAGAAATATAGCCCCGATTATAGTTCCCCAACTGCAAACATGTGAAGTAGATGAATATACAACAGATGGACCAAAGGACATTAGATGTCTTTTAAAAATAAAATAAAGCCCTAGATGCTTCGAGGATGACAGAGGAGAGAGAATCTCATATTTGAGTGGGGGTAGGAGAGTTGGATCACATATCCAGGCTGCTTGTCCCCCACATTCACTGTCCCCGTGAACATTTCTCACTGAGAACAACGGGCACGGTGTGCCAGCCTGCGAAGAGGAGGGGGCGCTTCTCCCCCGGTCCACTTTCTGGTCCAAGTGTGGACACATGAGCCTTTGCTCATAGTCTGTACTACAGCTTGAGACCAAGCTGGAATGTTTAAACAAGACTTTTTCTAAAGGCTCAGGAATAACAAAGGGAAAGAAAATGCAGATGTAAGCTGAAGTCCTCCTTATCCCTTTGTTCTAGGAGAATTTCCTTTAAAGCCCTGAAATACCCCTTCCATCATCAATGACCATGGCCTTTGGAAAGTCCAGGAACTTGTCAGGACCCTACAGCCTCAGGTCCATTCTTCCTCAAGTATCTTCTTCACAAATGCTGCTTCTGCCTTTACATCGAACCAGACAATACCCAGACATTAGCATCTATTTTATTCCTAAAAGAGCATGGTGCACACTTGCACACTCACACACGCACACAACACAGCACCACACAATCGAACTACTAAAGATTGTACCTAGCAGCCCAGGGGAAATGAGGGCTCACAGCACACGTACCAAGCAAGTGGACAGATCTCTTCTTGAACACTTGTCATCCCAAAATCCCCTACTGTGCTGGGGCCAGGAGGCATCTCCCTCTTTCACCATTTTCCATTGCAATGCCCAGTCTCCTCCACAGTCTCCCGTTTTCCTTCTCAACCTTTTGTCTCCACAGAAGCCACAAGAAAAGTGCATTTTCTTGTCTTGTGCATACCAGTTTAGCAACCATCTGCTATTTACACATGCCCTTGGGATCTCACCCTCCACCTCTAGAAATTTATCAAAGAACTTCTTCCACATAGGTACTGTGCATTTCTAAGAATAATTCTGCTGAATGGCACTTTCCTTGTCTTTGTACAGAAATTAGACCCAGAGAATAATATAAAACTAGAGAATCCACATTGCTCATATTACTTACCTTCAATGGACATAGACCTGATCCTATTCCAACTTCAGGCCTGCTCAGAAGGGCCCCATGCTTGGATCGAGAAGCACAAAGTGGCTGTTACAGACTGGTCATGGGGGTGTAAGTACAGCATGGGAAACATAGTCAATAATATTCTAATGACTGTGTCAGATGGGTATGAGATTTCTCAGGATGTTATATAATGTCTAGTCACTGGGTTGTACACCTGAAACTAATATAACATTGTATGTCAACTACAGTTGAAAAATAAAAATATATATATTTAAAAGAAAGAAAAATAAGATAAAATCTCAGTCTGAGTTTCTAAACTTGGCATGAACTAGCTTAGCCCACCTCTTTGGTTTCATCTTTCTTCCCAGCTGTGAGTAAAATACCAGTCTTAGCGGCTCCACTCTTCGTGGACTGATTGCATTCCTTGAGTATGTCCTGACCGTTTCTTCCTGTGCCCTTTGCTCCTGCTGGACTTTTATGGGATTTCAACATAAGAAGCTAAAGGGAGATAGAAGAACATGGCTAAAGGGAACAGCGTGAACAAAGTCAAGATATGGGAGTTTCTGGAGCCCAGAGAAGAGATATGTTTGGTTTTTGGATCCTGGACCCTTACAATTCCATAATCATAGCTCTTATAGAAGAAACTAAATGGATCAGTGGGTCTATTTCTGGTCTTCAGGCTGGGGAAATATTTTTCCTATTTAATATATTAGACCACTGAGACCCAAAGAGATTAAATGGGATGAATGGAGGTAGGAACTGAAATGGTTAGACAGACAGATTGGCTCATCTTATAGAAGCCTTTAATGTTAGGTTAAACAATTGTAGTAAATTTAGTCAATGATGGGGACTATCAAAATCTTTCATTATAGTAGAGACATAATTAGAGCTACTTTGGGGAAGTTTTCAAATTGTGGGATATGATCCATTAGTGGGCTACAAAGTCAATTTCATGGGTCACGAATAAAAACAATATCAACATGCAAAAAAAGAAAAGAGTTTGTTGTTTGGTTTAATGTTCTGCAGTCATCAGCTTAAAATTCTTAACAGTATTGAACAAGGCCTCTTCCCTACATTTTCATTTTTTACTGGGTCTCACTTAAGATGTAGCTGGCTTTGCCCAATATGTATATAAGAAGTGCACATAGAAAGAATGGGGGGAGGGGTCTTTCCTTCCTGTGGCCTTAGAAACAGTGGCAGAAATGATTTAATAATCATTACAGGCCTGACCTGTGGTGGTGCAGTGGAAAAAGTATCGACCTGGAAGGCTGAGGTTGCCAGTTCAAAACCCTGGACTTGCCTTGTCAAGGCACATATAGGAGTTCATGCTTCATGCTTCTCCCCCACCCATCTCTCTCTCTCTGTCTCTCCACTCTAAAATGAATAAATAAATAAATTTTAAAAAATAATCATTACATACAAAGCATCTTTGTCAGATGAGAAAATGGAATCCCAGAGGTTCCACTGGGGGGTGAACAATCCAAGGTTTCACAGCTGATTGGTGGGAGCGCCACTGCTTTGCACAGCTTCAGTGGGCATCAGCCCCATCATCTTAGAGGTGTACGAGTCACCACCACCTTCATTTGCTATGTGAATAGTGGTCTCTAGAGATGTGTCACATCTGGAGATGAACTCTGAACTTCATCTCCAAACCATCACGTTGTCTTCCTCTCACCATCCTAGCTCTGGGGCACATCCCACCTTTCAAAACGTTCATTCTCCTTTCTGTATCCACTTAGGAAAGAGAACTTAGGTGAGGAAAAGGCAACAATGCAAAAGGCCACCTCTGGGAACAGGTGCCCAGAGAATTGAGGAGGGTTCTAAATGATGGAAGAAACCAGAAATTCATAAAGAAAAGGAGGCTTAGATGGCATTTTTGTTATAAATTAAATTCCATACTGCTGGCAGGGAGATGAAAACACTAGAAAGGCAAAACTGGAGTGGGCGGCTGACAGCTGTAGGCAGCTGGAGTGGAGAGAGAGAACAGGGAGTCCATTAACGCACAACAGTGGGAAAAGGACTTGGAAATGATGAACATAAAGCCCTACTGAGGAGCGAGGTGACACAATTAGAGACACATAATGGGCCAATAACTCAGTTACTTAGTGCCTTTATTCTCTGCTCAAGGAGATTTAATTGGCTACTAATAATTTTGATGTGCTAACATGTGCTGCCCAAGGAATGGAACACACTGTTCAAACCTCAAGGTCATTTGAGCCAGATTTTGAGGTTTCTCCAAATAGGGCATATCTGAATCCACCTCTGGCAGGAGGTTTGATTGAGGCAAGACTTGCCTCAGAGAATAATCCTCCTGTATTCCTGTGTAGTCATTGTCTGGCCTCCGTGGATGCCTCTGGTGTTTGGGAATTTTCTTTCTGTTGGGAGATTAAAAGAAAATTGTTTAAACTTACAAACTACAACCCAGATTAAAGCTCAGCCCCAGGGGGTAGTAGCAGATGGGAAATATGAATTTAGTGAAAAAAGCATCTGAACATTTGGAGTAAATTTGAAAACAGAACCATCTGTTAAATAATCGGATCCAGTAGACTCCACACTTTGTACCACCAGCTGCTGTCAAGTAGGAGATTATGAAACCTTGTAATGAATGCTCCACTAAGCCTGTTTTCTTGTTTCAGGGTTAACTTGGGGCAGAGATGCAAGGCTGTAGGGATGGAATTCTGGAGTCCTCTTATATAAGCGTGTCTTTCAGGTATGTGTCTTCATTTCAACTCGGTCATCCACCATGGATGAGGAGTGGCCTCAAGCCCATTGTGTGAGGCTGGGAGAGAGCCATCAGAAGTGAGCTCCATTGCTCCTCTGCTCTTTCTCAGTGTAAATCCTGACTTCCTCTTCCATGGTTCAACATGGTGGGTTAGTCTCAGGAACAACATAACAAGAGAAATAATAGCCAGGATTTATATGGATGGCAGGACCAACATTTGGGGGCTTTTTTTTTCTTCTGTCTTTGCCACATAAAGGAAGGGGAATTATTCAGGCAGAGCAGCAGTCAGTAACCATCCCCATGAAAAGACAAGAAGGAACATTTTCTCCATTTCTACCTTACAACATCTCTCTTTTCTCTGGTTCATGTACAGCTCCCAAACTCTTGTTCTGAGTAGGTCTTGCTCACTTTGATGACTGAACTATTCTGGCGGCAGCCAAATAAAAGGTCCCTGTTCATTGCAGTCTCACAAGAGAACTCAGACCTAAGAGAATTAGGAGCAAAGAGTTCGATTCAAAAGTATCTTTACATCTAGTCAAAACGTGGGAGCCTTTCTCACCTCCTCTCTTTCTCTTAACTCCCACATGTAATCCATCAACAAATCCTTTTATTTCTGTCCTCATAATGTTTCCCAAACTTCTCTCTACCCCCTCTTCACCTCTGGCACAGGTGACTGCCTCTTAACTGGTCTCAACCGGCCCACACTTGCCCCACCTCCATCCTATCTCCAGCCAGTTGCAACAGGGGTCTTTGAGAAGCTTAACTCAAATGCTGTTGTTCTCCTGCTACAATTCCTCCAGTGGCCTCTATGGCACTTAGAATAAAGTCAAATTCCTGTATAATCTGGTCAACATGATAAGATCACTTCAGCTTCATTTATCATCATTGTTCCTCTCATTCACAACACCACAGAGACACCAGCCTTCTTGTTTCATTCATAGGGTAGACTGGTTCCTAGCTAAGGCTCTTTGCATTGGTCATCTCTATGCCCAGAACCTTTTCCTCCTGGGTGTTCCCATGGCTTTCTCCTTCTTGCTCTGGCCACCTATGTAAAGCAGCTGTTACCTCCTGCTCCCCAAGTGTACTCTCTCCTCAATGCCTATACAATCTCCCTCATAGGACTTAACACAATCTGACATTGTGAAACTTATTTATCTGTTTGTTTGTTTGTTTGTTTATCACCTCTTTCTTCACTAGAATACAACCTCATTAAAGCCTGGGAATGTTTCTGAACCATTCACTCCTGTGCCCTGACTGCTGCTTCATAATGCTTATGAAATGAATGTATTCCTGGCAGGAGATGGCACAATGAGATTTAGGCCTAAGGACACTTAATACATTCTCTCTTCTGAGGGCTTCCAAGTTCAGTGATTTCAGAGCATCCTTTGAAAATCTGGACCAATAGATTGCATTTGTTCAACAATTACATTCATGTTTATCAATGGACATGATATCCATAGGTGATACACATTCCGTGTAGAGCCCATTTCCCCCACTGGCAGGTAGTTATAATCACAGCAAACCTCCATGTGTGTGAGATGCCCACCCATTTCAAGGTGCCTCTTCCCAATAATTTCCTTCACCCTTTCATAGCAGTCCTCTGAAGTCATACCATTTCACCATTGGGAAATTGAGGCATGGTGACATTAGCTGTTGACATGAGGGTTCAGAGATAAGCAGGGTGCTCTTGCCCAAGTCTTCTGGTTTTCCACTCAGCCAGGCTGCCTCTCATTATCTCATTTGATGCTTATAAAATTTTTGAGAAATCAGAAGGGCAAGATCATAATCCCTGTGACATTCCACTGAAGTCTTCATATCACTCATATAGGTGCCAGCCCTGGCTTGAGAACTCTGTTCTGCACAGATCAAACTGGGAAACAGGATTACAAGGGGTTGTCTAAATGCCACACCAGTAATAGGGCAAGCCCTTCCAAGTTTCTGTCCTATGTGCAGCACAGGTAAAGGATGAACCTATGTTTTCTCCAACACCCTCTACCTCAATGCCCAAGTCACCACCTTCAGGGGTTCTCTGATCCTTCTCTCTCCTTTACCACCACCCACCCTCCCACTAAGTCACCACATAGGGTGGGTTCTCCTTCCAGTCATCATTATTTCCTCTCTTGCACCACTATTCATTCCTTAGTTGTGAGCCAGTCTGACTGATTCATGTCCCTGCTCTACACTTAGGAAGTGGTACATGGCCTTGGCAAGTTCTCTCATTTCTCTATGCCCCAGTTTCCAAGTGTGCGAAACAAGGGTAGCAAGAAGAACTGATATAACAGGAGTATTATGAGGACAAAATTTTCTAGTGTCTATAAAGCACTCAGAGCAGGGCACAGAGGAAGTATGGTGGAGTTGTAAATCATAATTATTCTCATTAGTCTTTCTAGGTCCTTGTTAGCACACTTCTGGATTCTCGTTTTAATCCTCTAACAAGAACCTTAACTTCTGTCTTGGCCAACCTTTCCACCTGACACAAAACTTCTTAAAGTGGACCATTTCACTCCTTGGCTTAGAACCCTCGGTGGTATTTTGCTGATCTTTTTAAATTTTTTTTTAATATTTTATTTATTCATTTTAGAGAAGGGGGGAGAGAGGGAGGGGAGGAGCAGGAAGCATCAACTCCCATATGTGCCTTGACTGGGCAAGCCCAGGATTTCGAACCGGCGATCTCAGCATTCCAGGTCGACACTTTATCCACTGAGCCACTACAGGTCAGGTTGATCTTTTTAATTTTTTAGTTTTATCTATAGAGTCATGGTCTGGCTCCTTCACCCTTCTCCCACCTCACCTTATGCCATTTCTGCTTTGCTCATTCGGTTATTGCCTTACTGGCCTTGTGCCAAGTTCTAGAACACAGTAAATTCTTTTATAGCCCAGGCCATTTGCACATGTTGATCCCACTGTCTTAAACTCTTTTCCCTTTGTTCTTCATATCCTTCTGCTCTCAGCTCAGAGCAGTCCCTCCTACCTACTTTATTTGAGAGAGGGCACTCACGTCTGTTATTTTCTGACTTGGTCCTCAAGTTATTTCTTAAAAGCACTTGTCACACTTTGTAATTATTATATATATTTGTTTCTTTGCTTATTGTTGTTGTTTTTTTTTCTCTTTACACAAAATGATAATATCTTAAAGACAGTGACTCTGTCTACCTTAGCATAACAGCAGAATTTAGAGCAATGCTCAGAACATAGGAGATTCTCTGTAAATATTTTGAATGTGTTAAGTTTGTGTGAACACGAACCAAGCAATGCTTCCAGCCCACTTCTGGGTAGATGGGTTTGAACACCAGCACAAGGACTGCTCTAAACCCTCAAACTTGTTTGAGTCTGTAGACATGACATATACGAATGACGAGATTTGCCCACAGCTAACGCTACTTCTAATCCCACAGATTTTATTTCTCTTTTAGTTTTTTACCACAACTTCTATTTTAGAAAAATAAGTAATGGAAAAAAGTTTTAAAGATACTTTAAGTATCCAGCTTTGAAAAGTTCACTATTGCTTGATACTAAACACACACACACACACACACACACACACACACACACACAGCTTTAATGAATAGAAAGAAAAGCTTCCCAGAGGAAGAAACAAAAAGAGAGGAGTGAGTTATAGACATATAAGGGGATCAGAATAATTAAATGTCACACGTGAATTTTACTAAAGAGAAATTAAAAAGATTTCATTAAATTTTGCTACATTTTGAAGGGAAGGAAAATGAGGCCTATTAAAATTGATTGGGTTACTCAAAAAAAAAAAATTGATTGGGTTACTCAAAGGTGAAGGTCTTGGCTCTGTGTGTCTGTGTGTGCATATGTCTGTGTGTGTGTGTGTGTGTTTGTATGTGCGCACGCGTATGTAGCTGCAGGAGGAGAGGTGGGCACATGCGTGGGCTTAAGCCCAGCAAAACCTCATCAGAGCTTAGTATAACTCTGCTGACTAGCACTTTGAAGATTTCCTGTAAGTTTATATTATATATACAGAAAAGAGCCTATGAGTTGAATTCCCTGCTGACTTCATACCTTCCTTACACAAATCATGACTGAGTTTCCCCTATACACCCAGAACTATACTAGGTACTGTTAAAGATGATAAAGACCTACTCTTTGCACTCAGGAGACCAACATATCTGTAGATAAAAAAGATAAGTAAATAACCAATGAGCCCAAAACATCACAGCTACAAAAGGAGGTACAAAATACAGTGGCAGGATAATGAATTTTATTTAGTGGTCACCAAAGCACAAGAGTATAGTCAGGAAGGCTTCTCAGTGGCAGTGACATCTATCTACATCCAGCTTTGAAGGATCCCTGGGAGTTTGGTGCATGATCAGGTGCAGACAGGCATGCCCCACAAAGACAAGAGCCAGGCGGGAGGTCCCACATTGCCATCCTGGACCCTTCAGCTTTACCATGTTTGTTTACCAACTCATGTGGCTAGTCCTGCTCAGGCCTGGTGTTGGGAGGAAGATGAATGTCCTTTGACAGTAAAAATGTGCTAAGAAAACACAGAACAGAAATGACTTTACATTCAAAGAAAGTAAACAAGCAAAAAAATAATAATAAAATCAATCAATCAGAGTAGCAGAGAGTTAAAAGGGCCCTTAGGATTCTCCAAGCCTATTGTTTTCCAGATGAGAAGGGGGAATTGACTAAGAGAAGGCCCTTTGCCAGACTGTGAGCACAGCAGGGAGCAGTGTGTGTACCTCCACGCCTGTACTTGATAGATCTTGGGGAAAAAGATCTGTATTCACAACTGCAAAGCAGCAAACTGGAGTGAAGGCAGGTGGCTGACAAGCAGGGGCTGTTCCCCTCAAACGCTGGAGGACTTGCCACCCAGAATGCCATGTGAGGCGTTTGTGCAGCTCTCAGCCCACGCACGTGCCTCACGCCCACACAGACTTGCCCCGGCCCGGGGGGTCACGCTGCCCTGCCCTGGAAATGCGTCTGCCCAGGATCACAGAGATATCGGGGAAGCTGCTCTGACTCCGTCCCAGGCGCAACCTGACACAGGAAACATGTGGGATGAATTAATGAAGACAACCGAAGAAAACAACGGGAGACAAACTTCAGTGGGCTCCCAGACGATGGAGCCGGGTGGGCCTCAGAGCGTATCCAGGCTGCCCCTGCTCCCCAAGAGGTGCCCCTCAGCCAGCCCTCAGGCCTAGAGATGTGGGACTCGAACCCAGGCATTCTGGCTCATGACTAAGGAATTATGGGTGCCGAGAGAGGGATAATAGTGAGCAGGACAGACACAGTCCGGACCTCATGGAAAGAGCTGCTCACATTTGCAGGTCAGCAATACTAGGGAGCCAGGCTGGGAGGAGTAGCAAAAGCCCTCAAGTTCATCCTTCTAGTCCGGGCAAAGTTAAGCTGGAAGACTGGGTGCCTGTGGCTTTAAATGCTCCATTACACTTGGAAGGGCTTCTTTTCCACCTAGCCTTGACCACAATTAAGTCTTTGTCCCCACCAGTGAAGCAGTAGCTGCTTTCCAGCCACACATTTCCCAGGGGTCCTGGTTTTGCTATTGTTCCTTCCCTCTCCCACCAGCCAGTGTCCTCTCTTCCACCGGCTGCCCTGGCGGAGGAAGGTTCTCCATGGGGGCATTTCATGTCTTGGCCGGTCCTATCCAGTTTGCTACGGTCTGCTCTGACAGGTGTCACCAGGTGCTCATACCTGCCTGATGTAGGACATCCTCTCCTTTTGAGGAACATGGTACAAGGGGCTGGTAAGAAGAGAGAAGGAGGAGAAACAGAATGCCAGGTATCTAAGGTACTTGAAAAAGAAACAAGGAGGGCACTGGTAGAGGTTTCTTCTCACTAGAGACTGCTGTCTTAAATCTGGCTGCTGGACAGCCACACCTAAAGCGTTTGTGACATCCTGCCACTCTGGGCCATGCAGAATGAATCTCTCTCCTCCTCACGGAGCCATGTTTCTCAAAGACAGGCTTAAGGGGGCCAGGTGGGAAGTTAAAAGGAAGGTTAAATACAACTAGCACTGAAGTAGAGTCTTGGATAACCTTTGGAAAATCCAGTGTGATTATTACCTCTATTCCCATCTGAGTTTCACACCCCTCTTCCCTGCCAGAGCATGCTTCTAGCATTTTCCTGGCTCCGCCAGTTGCCCTCTGAAGGTGATGCTTCACAGAGAGGTTGTCTTCATGGCCTTGTCTCTGTGATGGATGGCTGCCCTCATCCATCCTCCCCTAGGACCCTGCACATCTGGGCGCACTTAATCAGGTGTGTGTGAGATTGGAATGGGAAAATCAACAGCAAGGCCCCTGCCAGCTAAGCAACACGGTGAGAGGTGAAACATGAAAGCTTTTTACAAAGACTTTCAAGAAGGGGCAGCCATGGAGGGGGGGAGGTTTTCCTTGATATAATTTCACAGGACCTCGGCCACTTTAAATGGTGCATTTTCAGTCACATAAGGCTTCTTTTCTTCTTTTGTTTCCCCCTTTTAATTGTTGAAAATATATGTAAAAAGGAATTTACTATTTAAACCACTTCTAAGTGTATATACTTTTGTGGCGTTAAGTACATTGTTGTGCATCCGTCACCACCATCCATCTCCAGAACATTTCATTTTCCCAAATTAAAATTTTATACCTGTTAAATACTAACTCCCTATTCCCCTCCTACCAGCCCCTGAAAACTGCCATTCCAACTTCTGTCTCCATGAATTTGACTACTGTAAGAACCTCATACAAGTGGAATCATGCAATCTTTGTTCTTCTGTGTGTGTGGCTTATTTACTTTAGCATTATGTCTTCAAGGTTCATCCATAGTGTAACATGCACCAGAATTTCCTTCCTTTGTGAGGCTGAATAATATTCTATTGTGTGTATAGACCACATTTTGTTTATTCATTCACCTGATGACAGACACTTAGGTTGCTTCCACCTTTTGGCTATGAATATGCATGTACAAATGACCTCTTTCAAGATGCTGATTTCAACCCTTTTGGTTAAATACCTAGAAGTGGAGTTACGGGATTATAGAGTAATTATATGTTAATTTTTATTTTTTTTATTTTTATTTTTTTTCAGTGAGAGAAAGAAAAAAAAGAGGACAAACAGGAATAGACAGATAAGAAGGGCAAGAGATGAGAAACATCAATTCTTCGTTGCAGCACCTTGTTTGTTCATTGATTGCTTTCTCTTATGTGCCTTGACTGGGGGGCTCCAACAGAGCGAGTGACCCTTTGCTCAAGCCAGTGACCTTGGGCTTCAGGCCCGTGACCTTTGGGCTCAAGCTGGTGAGCTCACACTCAAGCCAGTGACCTGGGGGTTTCGAACCAGGGTCCTCAGTATTCCAGGCCGATGTTCTATCCACTGTGCCACCACCTCGTCAGGCTATATGTTAAAATTTTTGATAAACAGCCGTATTGTTTTCCCCAGTAGCTGTACCCTTCTATATTCCCACCAGCAATGCACAGCGTTCCTATTTCTGGACAGTCTCACCAACACTTGTCATTTGCTGCTCTGTCGTTTCGTTTTACTTCTCATAATAGGGCTTTCTTTCTTTTGGTTTGTCTTCCAAATAGGCAAAGAATTTTCAGTTTACCTTCTTCGATCACCATAGTAAGGGACAGTTACCTTCATCAGTGATATTCTCGATGGTGTGGACACCCTTTTTGTGAAAATCACAGTCTCTGAAAGTCTGAATTCTGGACGGAAGTACTTTTCTAGAGTTCAGACATTTTAGAAAAATCTGTTGAGTCTTTATGGAAAACCCTGTAGGTGATGGCCCTTTCTATCTTTGCCGAGAAAAGTTACTCTGCTTTAGGAGAAGGGAAATAAGGCACAGGAATGACTAAAGTGGGAAGAAGAAATACAAGCTGTAGAGGTAGACCTCTGGGAACTTGACTCCTCCCGTGCCATTGCTGTGTGGCCCTGGGCAGACAGTGAACCTGCCGGGCCTCACTTACTTCATATGAAAGCGAATACAATAGTCATATTTTGTTGTAGGAGTGATGCTATATTTATATTAAAATTTCTTTCTATAATATGTACATATATGAAATATATATCCACACATGCATGTGGGTATGCACTCATACACAACCACAAACACACTATTTTTCCACTAATGCTTAAACGTGATCAATTCAGACGCACTGTTTTGACTTTTCTTAAAAGCAATCATCTTTTTACCTTGGTGTCGCCCACCTTCTCTCCCGACCCTTATAAGCATCCCCTTCTACCTATGCCATAGCCCCTGTGAGCTACTAGTATGTATCTTTCCACAATTTCCTCCACGCTTTATGATCACATCAATACACACGTGCTCATATGTATATGAAAAGTTGCGAACACCCTTGTAAAATGGGATGCTGTACATGCTTTCCTGCAATTTGGCTTCATCATTCAACATTTCCCCATGGGATTCCCTCTTAACCAAGTGGCAAGCACCAAGTCAATCTCTGTAATGGCTTAATCTGTGGTTTGACTGTGCTGTAATTTATTCAACCACCTCCTCTTGGTGAGCATTTGGTTTTTCTGTGCTCCACATGCCTGAGTGTCGCTCAAGGATTGTGACTCAGCAGCTCAATGGCATCCAGAGGCACCTTTTCTCACTCACAATGAGATCCAAAGGCCTCACCAGGGTCCACGGAGCCCTAACTGACCCCTGCACCCTCACGTGCCCACCGTGCTCTGCCTCGCTCTCTCTGCTCCGGCCACACTGGCCTCCTGGCTGCTCCTCAGAGCTGCCCTGCATGCTCCCACCTCTGTGCCCTTTGCATGTGCTGTTCTCTGGGACCTTAGGTCACTTTTCATGGATATCTGTAGAACTCACTTCTCCGGGTTCTATCTGCAGTTTCCCAGTCTAAATAAGAATCCTCATCCCCCTGCATTCCCTATCTCCTGTCCTTGCTTAATTTTCCCTCCTAGCATTTATCACTTATTCATTTGTTTATTATCTGACTCTCCTCAGTAGAGTGTAGACTCTCTGAGGCAGGCATCTAACTGTTTTTGCTCAATCCCATATTCCCAGTATCTACAACAATGCCTGGCACTTAGGAGGGTTCGATGAATATTTATTGACTGGATCAATGAATACAGGAATAAATGAATAAACAAAACAATATAAGGCAATGTAGGATGTGGCCTATCATGGGACATAGAATAAAATCCAATTAGAACCAGAGTAGAGACCAACTAAAGTTTTACCAAGTTCTTAGTGAGGAGGAACTGAACATATCACTGGAGTTACACCGTATTTGAGACTTAGGTATTAATTAGATATACACTAACCTATCCATTGCACTATAGAGAGCTCATTCTATGGGCTCTGTGTCCTCTTAGTTAGGTCCAGACTCAAACCCTTCTGGTCCCATTACCGAGAGCTTTGTAGTTGGTAGGTTATGAATATCAAACACTGTGACAGTACCGCACAGGAGCTGAGAGCACTGGCTCAGAAGTCTGACTCCCTGGGTTTAAACCTCAGCTCTGCTAATTACCTCTGTGTGAGCTTGGACAAATTACTTGATCTCTCTGGGCCTCAGCTTCCTATTTGTCAAATGGGTACAAGAATAGTGCTGACATGAGAAGTTTCTTATGGCATAGGGCAAATGAGTTAATAGATGCAAAACACTTAGAACAGTATTTGGCCCATAGCAAGCACCCATGTTATATTGACTAAAGAGGTTAAGAACACAAACTCTAGAGACAGACTGCCTGGGATCAAACTCTCTTTTTACTAGCTGTGTAAACTCGGACAAGTCACTTAGCCTCCTTTTTATTCAGTTTTATCAACTGTGAAATAGGGATAATCAGTCTCTCTTCCCAAGTGTTGTGAGAATTAAATGGGTTTATATATATATAGAACCTGATATTACACCTGACCCATATTAAATGCCATATACCATGTTGATGTTTGCTTTCATCATTATCATCGTCATTGTCGTCATCATGGTCATTGTCATCATCATCATTACATGTTTAGCCCAGATTGTGAGCTACAGAGAATAAAGAGCAGATAAAAAGCCTCTCTTGTGTAACACTTAAGCAACACCTGTCCCTTCCCAGGCCTGTCACATATCACACAAGCACTTCTATGCTTCCCCCAGCAAATGTGTCGCTGGGATAGACCCTAAACCATCACTCATTCTTTTTCTCTTCATCAATAGAGTTAGTGAGATCATCCATGTACCCAAGGCATCTTGTCTTGGTCCTTAATTCCCCTTCTTTGGATGTAGGCACTGCAGGTAGACCCACCTCTGAGGCTTCCAAAGTTGTGACAGTCTCTCACCAGAAGCTACGAGGAGATTGAGACCAGTAGAGGTGGAAATCAAAAACCACAGGACAGAAGCAGAGGACAGAGGTAGACACTGAAGAGCTAGCTGTTAGCTTCTCTGCCTCTTTTCTCTGTAAAATGAGGTTCATAACTATACTGACTCTATAAAGTGAGGATTGAATGAGAGAAAGGGTGGAGAAAGTTAGTGTAATGCCTGGCATTCATGAGCAATGATGGAGAGGAAGAGGACTTGAGAGAATACAGGATGCTTGGGGCACGAAAAGCGCACAGAACATGGGCTTTGCAGAGATCAGAGACAGCAAGGGAGATGTGGGGACTGCAGGAAACTGTGTTACCTGCATCTGCTCTCCAGGGAAGATTGTCCTTGCCTGCTCCATGGAGGCAGTCTTGGCTATGCGACATTTTTGGTCAATGAAATACAAATGAGTGATGTGTCCCCTCTGGGTAGCAGCTTTAAGAGCCAGTGCATAGTTTTCTCTACACTTTTCCCTGCCTTGGTCACCATGAAGCATTTTTAAAATGGAAACTCTACCAGTCTAGAGAGCTAAACTACTGTGATGATTGGAGTCTTTTGCTGGCTTTCAATCAACATGTAACACACCCGAAAAATAAATTTTGCTTTATCCCACTGAACTATGGAATGGTTAGTTGCTGCAGTCTGAAAGCATCTTGACTTGCTGGAACCTGAAATCAAGGAAGAAAATGTCAAAAGATGCATCTGATGGGTGGATAGAAGTCAAATAAGAGCCCTAGTATGCTAAGGTGCTCTCAGAGAGATGCTTTAGACAAGGCTTGAGCACCCTTGACGGACTCACAGTCCCATGACACATCCTTTGCATGGTGCCTGGTGCAGGGTCACTAACAATAACACATTCTAAAAATCAGTGGCTCCTTTCCAAAAGATAAACTCACAACACTTTCATCTGGCACTTAAAAAAACACATATTAATGGCCCTACCTACCCCACTTCTTGAACATGAATTTCCCACTGTAACCACAATGGTCTACTTTACTGTCTGCAGAACATGCTTTGGCAATCTTATCTTTCACTCCCAGCTGTATTGATCCTCTTCACCCAATTTCTCAAAGTCTCAGAGGAAACTCACAAACCATTGAGGAGTTGGAGCTTTGGTCCTCGTTAGTGTAATGGCACCCATAGGAACCTTATTGCCAACTTTTGAAAAATTCTCTTAGCTACTCTAGTTCTCAGGAGTAAAATGAAGATTATTGGAACAGACGCCCTTGAAGGTGATTTTCAACTATAAAACTTAGGATTTTACATTTCAGTTTAGCTAAAGTAATTGCTCCCACTTCCAAATTCCTTTTCTCCATGTTTTTCAAGTATAAGATCTACTGCTAAGGCCCCTCCCACCTCCTTCTTCTTCCCCACCTTCTCCTCTTGATCCACAGAATTTGCGATCTGTGATGCATTCATATATCCCATGATCAGGAGAACCTTTCTTCTCCAAGTCTCATATTTCCATGTGAGAGGGTCTTCTAAATTAACATTTCTGGCCTTTCTTGGTGTCTCCAGTTATTTCTTCCTTGGGATAGATTTCTAACCTGATTTCTATCTGGAAGAAGGAATACTCAGCCCCTTCTAAGTGGCTGTGCACACAACTGGAAGGCAGCCATCCGCAGACAAGGAAAAGCGCCCTCAACAGAAATTGAACTGGACCTTGATCTGGGACTACCCAGCCTCTAGAACTGTGATAAGTAAATTCCTGTGGTTTAAACCACTCAGTCTATTACTATAGCAGCTTGAACTGACTAAGACAGTAAGGAAGTGCCATGCTGACCCTGAACTGCTTAATGTTGATTTCATTTCCATATGATACAGAATAAATTTCTATTTGACTTAAATTCTAGTCATTTTGGGTTTTCTGTCACTGTCAGCAAGACTGAATTGTATGTCATATGGGCAGTGGCTGGCCTCTCCCACAGGACCAGCTCTAGGTCTAATGGCAGAGAGAAGGTCAAATGTATCCTGAACAGATGGGTCACAAAAAAGAACCAGTAAGCAGGGGCTGAGCACCAATATGTTGTTCCTTCTTCTGGACACAAACATTTAGTCCATCTCATTCTGCCTTTGGCTTTCCAAATTCCTACCTTTCTCACATGCAAAGTATTTATTCTGTCTCAACAACACCCAAAGTCTTACCTAACTCCATCATTAACTCTAAAGTCTGAAGTCTAAAGTCTCATCTAAATATCATCTAAATCAGATATGGATGGGTCTTCAGGTTTAATTCATCCTGAAGCAAATTACCACTCCAGCTGTGAACCCATCAAACCAAACAAGTTATGTGCTTTGAAAATACAATGATGGGGATGACGTCAGAGTAATGGCGGGGTAGGAAGCGATACCGATAAATCTCCCCCAAAACTCAACAAGATCTTCAACCAGAAACAGAAAAACCTATACTTGGAGCTTCCAGATGCTTCGCAATACACCCAAAGGTATGATTGAGTGAAAAATTGGCTAAATATATAACCAAACCCCGAAGGAAATAGGGAGTAAGAAATGCTCCGCCTTCCTCACTAACCTAAACAGGGCGGCTTTCTCTGGTAACTGTGAATATAGAAACTGAGGCGGGCAAAGGGGGTGAATACATCCAGGCCGTGACACAAACGGCCGAACCAGGCTGTGGCACGGAGATCCAAGCCGAGGAAAATCTGATCCTGTGGCAACCCGGGCAATACAAGCTAACACTCGCGCCAAACCCAAACAAAGAAAGACAAGCGGCGCGGACATTTTACCCGGTCTCCTGGTTGGTGCGCAGTTAGTGGGCGAGAGATTTCTTCCTAGGCCCCGGAAGTGGGTGCCCGTGTTGCCCCACGGAGAGGCAGGGTCAGAGGCCTTTCTGTGGGCCGAGGGCAGAGTCTCTGGGCAGCCCCAGCGCCCTGGGAAAGCCACGCATGGGAGGGAGTGAGAACTAATTCCAACGGTGGAGATTTTCCGTACTGGAGGGTGTTTCACTCAGAGGGAAACGTGGCCGGCCTCATATCCTGGTTTGCGCCCGCAGATAAGGAGCGAGCGATTCCTCCGAGTGCCTCGGCAGTGTGCGCCCGTGTTATCGCACAGAGGGGCAGAGTCAGGGGCCTTTGTGTGGGCCAAAGCGGAATCTCGGGCCGCCCCAGCGCCTTGCAAAAGCCGCGCACGGGGACGGAGCGAGACTCAATTCCAACGCTGCAACTTTTCCCTGCGGTTGGGGGTTTCACTCAGAGCGTGAGACTGCTGGCTGGATATCCGGGTCTGCGCGCGCAGCCAGTGAGTGAGAGTTTCCTCCAAGCGCCCGGGAAGTGGGCGCCCGCTTGTGTTACCGGACAGAGTGGCAGAGCCAGAGGTCTTTGAATGGCCGGAAAGCCCGCCTGATTATGCTAGCAGCTCTGACTGACTGAGCCTTACCCAGAGCCCTGTGCTGAGTGGAAATAGAGTGGGGAGTTGCCAGCTCTTTGAGCCTCTTACTATCCAGGCAGAGGCAGCAGCAACCCCATAGCTGGATTATCAGGCTACTAATTGAGGAAGGAAAGACTAGGAGAAAGGCTCCAGGAACATGGACTCTCTCACTGTCGGAGCCTATAAATGCTAATAGCCTCGACTGCCAACGAGACTGAAGCACAATACATGACATTGCCATAGAGACTTATCAACTGCAAACCTCCACCTGAGCGTGGCAAAGGGGCAAAACCCGGGGTACAGAGTCACCGACCAGGAAGAGGGAGAGAAAAGAAAAAGCAAGAAGATAACCTCTCAAAATCAAGAATAATCTGCAGACTTTATAACCTATCCCATTTTATTATATTTGTTAGTTTGTTTCTCTTATCTTCATTCTTGATACTTTTTTTTTCCTCCTCCAATTTGGCCGATTAACTCTCTACCGGTCTTACTCTCTCCTCTCCTTGAACTACACTACCCATAAGTGTTACATCTCCCATTATCTTTTCTCTTCTCTTCCTTTCTCTCTATGAGGGTTGCACTCCAAAACCCTTAACTCTCTCTCTCTCTCTCTCCTTTCTTTTTCTTCTTTTAGTGGTTCCCTCTTTTTTTTTCTCTCTCTCTCTTTCTTTTCTCCCTCTATATTAGTTTCTTCCTTTCTCCTTTACATCTCCTCTCATTCAAACCTCAATAACAAACAAATTATCTTATCTGGGACTCAAACTCATGTTTGTGGCATTTTGGGGGGTTTTTACTTCACCTTTTTAACTCACTAGCAGTGCTCCCATCCCTGGCTCTCCATATTATCTAGTTATTGTTCCACTAAATACAATAGTAATTTTTTAATTTGTCCCCCCATTTTTCCGTTTTCCTCTTAATCCTCTCATCATAACTCTTAGACAACCAACACCTAAAAGCAAATCATTTTATTCTTGACCCAAATTTTTTCCTTATTTGCTTTTTGTGGGTCCATACGCTCTTTTTTTTTTTCTTTTTTCTTTCTTTTTTTTTTTTTTTTTGCCCCTTTATTACTTTTCCCCAATTCAGGCCCTCCATCACAGGCATTGTTTGTTATAATTCACAGTCCACCACAAGATTTTATCAAGAAAGAGGGGAGAGGAGAGGAGAGGAAAAAAGGAGGGGGGGAATAATTTCCTTTTTTTTTTTTTAAATTTTTATTTTATTTTATTTTATTTTTCTTTATTTCATTATTAATTTTTTTAAAAAAAAAACAACTCTTTTCGATTTTTTTTTATTATTTTTTAAACTTTTTATTCTTTATTAAATCTCATTAATACTATCAACAAAACCACCCTCAGATGCCATTAAGGAAGAGAAAATCGAATATCATGGATACAAAAGAAAGAGAGGTAACACAGCTAGATGAGGAAAAATCTATGGAGAAAAAATTTAATATATTGGAAACCTTGGAGCTAAATGACAGAGAATTCAAGATAGAAATCCTAAAAATCCTCCGAGATATACAAGAAAACACAGAAAGGCAATTTAGGGAGCTCAGAAAACAACTCAATGAACACAAAGAATATATGTCCAAGGAAATTGAAACTATAAAAACAAATCAAACAGAGATGAAAAACTCAATTCACGAGCTGAAAAACGAAGTAACAAGCTTAGCTAATAGAACAGGTCAGATAGAAGAGAGGATTAGTGAAATAGAAGACAAGCAACTTGAGGCACAACAGAGAGAAGAAGAAAGAGACTCAAAAATTTAAAAAAATGAGATAGCCCTACAAGAATTATCTGACTCCATCAAAAAGAATAACATAAGAATAATAGGTATATCAGAGGGAGAAGAGAGAGAAAATGGAATGGAGAACATACTCAAACAAATAATAGATGAGAACTTCCCAAGCCTGTGGAAAGAAATAAAGCCTCAA